>NC_041386.1:187934090-187961474 GCF_002162155.2 Triticum dicoccoides | reverse complement strand
CGCCGTTGGACTCGCCCCGGCCTCCCGCAGCCCTCCCCGCTCCGGCCTGCCGCCCCTCCCGCTCTCTCGCCGTCCGTGCCCACAGCTGCGATGGTGTACGCCCGGCCACACCTCCGCCAGCACCTGCGGGGGGCGCGCCATGCCTCGCCCGCCCCGCCTCGCCCGCCACGACTGCTTGCCCCGGCTGCGGCGCCGTGGCGCTGGTCGCCGTCGTCGGCCTCTGCCGATGCGAGCGTCGAGCACAGCGACCCCATCTAAGTTAGTGAAATAGTTAATTAATTAGTGAAATAGTTAATTACTCCCTCCGTTCGGAATTACTTGTCCCAGAAATGAATGTATCTAGACGTATTTTAGTTCTAGATACATCCATTTTCGAGACAAATAATTCCGAACGGAGGGAGTAGTTAATTAGTTAATTTAATTAATTAACCTAATCACTGACTAGTGGACCCCATCTAAGTTATCTAAACTACCTAATTAAAACTCCAAATAAAAACACCCTATGACACCTGGGTCCCACCCGACCCGCTGACCAGTCAACTGCTGAGTCAGCAGTTGACTGGCCTCACTGTCAGCCCCTCTGGTGCACTCTGGGTGCAGTGCACCGGGTGCACCCAGCCATTTCTGGAGATTTTCAAGATTAGAAATAATTCCAGGACTTTAAAAAAAGTTTAAAACTTAGAAAATTAATATAAAATAATCCGTAACTCGGATGAAAAAACTTTGTACATGAAAGTTGCTCAGAACGATAAGAAAAATCTGAATACATAGCCCGTTCGTCCGCCACACATCCCTAACATAGAGAACACGCAACTTTTCCCCTTCGGTTCATCTATCTGAAAACGCAACGTGGATACTTTCCCGGATGCTTCCCTCCTTCGCCGGTATCACCTCCTACCACGTTAGGGCACTCTTAGCATCATTACTTGTCATGTCTTGCATCAATATGCATCTGTTTGCATTGTATTCATTGATTCTCCCCCCTCTTCTCTTTGGTAGACTACGAGACTGACGTCGTTGCTGGTACCCCGATTAACTATGTTGCTGATGACCCCTCCTTGCCAGAGCAACCAAGCAAGCCCCCCCCCTTGATCAACCCGATATCGCCTATTCTTCTCTCTACTGCTTGCATTAGAGTAGTGTAGCATGTTACTGCTTCCCGATAATCCTACTCTGATGCATAGCCTGTCTTTTCTACTATTGTTATTACCTTTACCCGCAATCCTAAATGCTTACTATAGGATCCTAGTATTCCATCAGTGGCCCTACATTCTTGTCTGTCTGCCATGCTATACTATCGGGTCGTGATCACTTGGGAGGTGATCGCGGGTATATACTTATATACATAATATGTGATACATGTGGTGACTAAAGTCGGGTCGGCTCATAGAGTACCCGCAAGTGATTCCGATATGGGGGCTGAAGGGGCAGGTGGTTCCATCCAGGTAGTGGTGGGCCTTGGTTCCCGACGGCCCCGACTGTTACTTTGTGGCAGAGCGATAGGGCAGGTTGAGACCACCTAGGAGAGAGGTGGGCCTAGCCCTGGTCGGCATCTACGGTTACTTCAAAATAACATGCTTAACAAGATCTTGGTATTTGATCTCAGTCTGGCGAATGGCCTATACGCACTAACCAACTACGCGGGAACAGTTATGGGCACTCGACGTCGTGGTATCAGCCAAAGCCTTTGTGATGTCAGCGACTAAGCTGCGCGTGCCGGATTGGACTGGAACGCCTGCTCTTGTATTAGGGAGGCTAGCTCTGTTTCTGGCCGCCCTCGCAACGTGCAGGTGTGCAATGGGCGATGGGCCCAGACCCCTGCGCCATAGGATTTAGACCGGCATGCTGACCTCTCTGTTGTGCCTAGGTAGGGCCGCGACATGTTGATCTTCCGAGGCCGGGCATGACCCAGGAAAGTGTGTCCGGCCAAAGGGGATCGAGCGTGTTGGGAAATGTGGTGCACCCCTGCAGGGAAGTTTATCTATTCGAATAGTCGTGTCCCTCGGTAGAAGGAGGACTCGAAGTTGTACCTTGACCTTATGACAACTAGAATCTGATACTTAATAAAACACACCTTTTCAAGTGCCAGATACAATCTGGTGATCGCTCTCTCACAGGGTGACGAGGAGAGGATCGTCGGGTAGGATTATGCTATGCGATGATACTTGTTTAACTTACCATCTACTCTCTTCTACTGCTTCGAGATGGAGACTGCCAAAAGCGTAGTCTTCGATAGGACTAGCTATCCCCCTCTTATTCTGGCATTCTGCTGTTCAGTCCACAGATACTACCCATTTCATTGATACCAATGCATATGTAGTGTAGATCCTTGCTTGCGAGTACTTTGGATGAGTACTCACGGTTGCTTTGCTACTTCTTTTTCCTCCTTTCCTGGTTATTGCGATCATATGATGGAATCCAGGAGCCAGAGGATCCTGAGGATGATTCTACATGGATTTCGGCTTCGAGGAGTAGTTAGGAGGTCCCAGGCGGGAGGCCTTGTCTTTTCGATCGTTGCTACTTTTGTGCTAGCCTTCTTAAAGGAAAACTTGTTTAACTTATGTCTGTACTCAGATATTTTGCTTCCGCTGACTCTTGTGATGTCGAGCATTTGTATTCGAGCCTTCGACGCCCCTGGCTTGTAATGTAAAGCTTGTATTATTTTATTTGTGTCTAGAGTTGTGTTGTGATATCTTCCCGTGAGTCCTTAATTTTGATCATACACATTTGCGTGTATGATTAGTATACGATCAAATCGGGGTCGTCACAAGTTGGTATCAGAGCCGACTGCCTGTAGGAATCCTCCGTCCAAACTCCTTGGCCGAAGTTGAGTCTAGTCATTGCAAAACTTTTACTAACATGGTTGTGTGCCTTACGGGCCCACATCGCCATTTGGGTGGTATTAGGATCTTTTACTCCTCTATCTATGCTGTGGGACTCTGATCTCTCTACTATTCGGGTTAAATGATTTTGCTAAAATCTAACTTTAGGATCTCGCGATCACATCCACCCGAAGAGACCCTTATCACAAATGATCGCCGGCTGCACCAGAAGATTCCTAAGACACTCTACAATGTTCTCTCGATACTTTATGTCATCGTTTTTGCAATTCCCTTTCATCGATAAAACCCCTATGGATAACCACGTACACTTGCCATTCATACAATCATTCCTCGTTGATCTTGATATTACAAGATACCCCAAAATTTTCTCTACGGTTCCAAGAATACTTTGTGCCTACTGCCTTGTAGTTCTTTGCCACCTGCATACCCCTACGGATAATTTCTCGCACTTAGCGAGTATCAGCTCATCCCAGTTGATTCATGTATTTCACAAAGGTCTTTGAAATACTATTCGATCTTATGAAAATCCTCAGCAGCTTATTGCTCTTGAAATTCTTGCTTGCTTGCATTATGGTTAATCCCATAAGTATAGTAATCTTATTGGCGTCCTTTGCCACTATCATTTTGAGCCCATTGATTCAATAAGTGTGAATGCTCGCAATCCTCAACCAGATCCTAGAATTCATCCTTCCGGCTCAGACGCCATTTTAAACATGAGATGGATCTCGACCAATCAAATTGCCATCGACTGTACCCCTAAGGCTATTCAACTTATCCATCCCTAATCAGAGCATTGCTTATGATCCCTTATCTTGGAATTCACAATTACTTTGCATTTGAGCTTTGAGTTAGTCAGTTGTTTTGTATAATCTGATCTCCTTGCATTCTTTCTTCCTCTGGTTGAGTACCGATGCTCACATAAGATCCCTTGTGGACCACCAGACCCTTTGTCGGATTTTATCTGACAACGTCCTTCATATTCAATAATCTTGTGAGCCTTTCCTCGGATACATAATGCCTTTGGTAAATTGTATCCTCTGCTTTCTCAAGCATGCTTTACTATCGAGCTTGTGTTATTTTATTCTTGAAATTTGTGGTATATTCTCCTAAGATGCCCCAATGGGTTGAACCTATGCCTTCCCCAAACCGTACAAACCCGAAAGTTTTCGCGAGCCATACTCTTTTGTTGCTTCGCCAAATAAAATTTCAACACTACAAATTTTTCGTAAACGAGAAGTGAGTGAAAGGTTATGCATTGCAGAAGTGGGAGTCGACCTTGAACCTTTGTGTTCATGCCCATGGACACGATGTGAAACTTATCATGAAAGCTTCTTGTAAGAATATTTAATCATTTGAATAATTCTTTCGGTATCGTAGATTGGATCCCTTGTAGTTATGGTTCCGACCATGCTAACCTTATTCAATATATCTGAAAGGAAACCATTCCATTGCCTCATCTATTCTGACAAGATTAAAGTATCTGCTATCGCAAGTCTATGTACAGATCAGTTTCTATTCCGATCTACCTCCGAGTTTCACCTTTGTGATCTTCAGAATATCACCGAACTACATAACTGCTTATGAGCCTTCATCTAGTATTGCTTCTCACCGATTTCAGATTTCCCACGAGTTCTGAGTTATTAGTCACTCAAGAACACCTATAAGTGAATCAACTCTACACTCCGATTTAATAACTCTTAAATAATTTTCGTTGCTTATGAGTTTAATAATCCTTCAAGTAATTCCTAGCCTGATCGGCTATATCATTATCGTGCTGATTTTAACTGTGCTACCTGGTCCTTAATCCTGGAGCACAACTTCCGATGATGAGCTAAGCTTACATCAATTTCCTCGTCTTATCGTTCCACCTCAAAAAACAAGCTTGATCCCGAGTTGGTGTTGTATCCGTGGATCCAATAATCTTTCGCTGCAACAGTCCCTTTGCTTGATGCAGTCGTTGTTCGATTGCTTCTTCGTGGAGCCTCTCGATTTTTTTTGTCGTGATCATCATCAACCTTTTGGGTTCTTCCGGGATATCTATTGAATTCTTGATGAGAAATACCATCCTTGCCCCATGATGATTTGTGTTATCATCGGCATCTTTATTGCCCTCCCTCCAACACAAACTTGTTCATGTTTCGTGTAGTACCTTGAGTTCCTTGCTATCTAGATTATGTTATGTTCTACCTTGGAGTATTACCATCTTTTACGTCAAAGATGTTGTGAGAATTGCTCCACCTCTTAAAAATTCTTGAAATAGTGATACTTCTCACCATCACCATTCTTTCTTGGTTCCCGTGTTGATTCTAACCGGGATGCCAACAAGTGAACAGTGTTGTTTGGATTCTGTACTTCTAGCAACCCTATTGCTTTGAAGTTAATGGCCAACCATTCATTCTTAGACTATTGGTTATTGAATCACCTTTCTAACATTTATCATGCTACTTAAGACCATATTTTGGGTGCACCTTTTCAACCAATGTTTAATTGTGTTTGTTTTCCTCGAGCATACCTCATTATATCATTTGATCCGACAAATGTTATCTCCTTGTTCACATAACTGTGGAAATCCACCTTTTTGGAAATCTTGAGGATTGTCGATGAGTGCATCAGCTACCCCCTCATCCTCTCCTTGGTTTAAATGATGAACTCTGGTGTCAGAACTCACTCCCATATTTCATTTCCCAGAAATCTTACATTGTCATCTCGTCAATTTGTGTTGCAGCTTTTCTTCTCAGGTATCCTAAGTTCAAGGTATCTTGCACCAATCAGATCGGAATCTCGGTCGGATATGATGGTTGGGACATTTTCCAAGAGTCATAGCATTGGTCTTCATATGACCCGGTAAGATGATGTCATGCCTAGCACACATGGCCAGAGGACTGATTGTTATAGTTTCCCTTTTTAGCAAGGTTAGCGATTCTTCCACGAGGAAATCGTAAGACTTATTCTATAAGTTGTTCCTGATGGATCCTTTGTGTGTCAAAAATCTGACCCTTACTTGATGACCATGTCAATGCTATCTCGAAGCATGATTGTGGTACTCCGGTCTTCCATAAGAACATTTGAAGCACAATGCTAAATTTTCTTTATCAATTATCCAACCACCGTTGTATGGGTAATGCCATGAAACTTCTCTCTCCTTTCCTAAAAAGGTTTTTCTACGTTATATCCTGACATGGATATCATGCTCTGCTTGTCCTTGGGAAGGATATACCCCTGAAATATGTGTTTAAACACATTTTCCTTTCCATTGTTCTGTTTAATCTGATGATCACCTTTTCCTTTCCATTGTTTTGTTTAACCTTTCTGGTGATCTATATGATCTAAGCAGTAATATTCTTCTGCTTATGTAAACACCTTGGTGTACAACCGTGTCAGTAAGACCCTATTGCTTTTGTTGATGGCATTCCGGTAACCACCGATGGACGAGAACTTTGCCTATAGGCCCGCCTCATTTCAACGAGCATGAAAATGGTTCTCTTCGTCCCTCGCCCTTGGTACCTGTTGGAAATATGCCCTAGAGGCAATAATAAAAGCATTATTATTATATTTCCTTGTTCATGATAATTGTCTTTATTCATGCTATAATTGTGTTATCCGGAAATCGTAATACATGTGTGAATAACAGACATCAACATGTCCCTAGTGAGCCTCTAGTTGACTAGCTCGTTGATCAACAGATAGTCATGGTTTCCTGACTATGGACACTGGATGTCATTGATAACGAGATCACATCATTAGGAGAATGATGTGATGGACAAGACCCAATCCTAAACATAGCACAAGATCGTATAGTTCGTTTGCTAGAGTTTTCCAATGTCAAGTATCTTTTCCTTAGACCATGAGATCGTGTAACTCCCGGATACCGTAGGAGTGCTTTGGGTATGCCAAACGTCACAACGTAACTGGGTGACTATAAAGGTAGACTACGGGTATCTCCGAAAGTGTATGTTGGGTGACATGGATCAAGAATGGGATTTGTCACTCCGTATGACGGAGAGGTATCACTGGGCCCACTCGGTAATGCATCATCATAATGAGCTCAGAGTGACCAAGTGTCTGGTCACGGGATCATGCATTACGGTACGAGTAAAGTGACTTGCCGGTAACGAGATTGAACGAGGTATTGGGATACCGACGATCGAATCTCGGGCAAGTAACATATCGATAGACAAAGGGAATAGCGTACGGGGTTGATAGAATCCTCGACATCGTGGTTCATCCGATGAGATCATCGTGGAGCATGTGGGAGCCAACATGGGTATCCAGATCCCGCTGTTGGTTATTGACCGGAGAGTCGTCTCGGTCATGTCTGCTTGTCTCCCGAACCCGTAGGGTCTACACACTTAAGGTTCAGTTACGCTAGGGTTGTAGGGATATGTATATGCAGTAACCCGAATGTTTTTCGGAGTCCCGGATGAGATCCCGGACGTCACGAGGAGTTCCGGAATGGTCCGGAGGTAAAGATTTATATATGGGAAGTCCTGTTTCGGGCATCGGGACAAGTTTCGGGGTTATCGGTATTGTACCGGGACCACCGGAAGGGTCCCGGGGGTCCACCGGGTGGGTCCACCTGTCCCGGGGGGCCACATGGGCTGTAGGGGGTGCGCCTTGGCCTAATGGGCCAAGGGCACCAGCCCCACATAGGCCCATGCGCCTAGGGTTTGAAGGGGGAAGAGTCCTAGGAGGGGAAGGCACCTCCTAGGTGCCTTGGGGGGAGGGAAACCCCCCTTGGCCGCCGCACCCCCTAGGAGATTGGATCTCCTAGGGCCGGCCACCCCCCCTTGGCCCTCCTATATATAGTGGGGGAGAGGAGGGACTTCATACCTGAACTCCTTGGCCTTTGGTTGCCTCCTTCTCCCTCCCCAACACCTCCTCCACCTCCATAGTGCTTAGCGAAGCTCTGCCGGAGTACTGCAGCTCCATCAACACCACGCCGTCGTGCTGCTGCTGGTGCCATCTCCCTCAACCTCTCCTCCCTCCCTTGCTGGATCAAGAAGGAGGAGACGTGGCTGTTCCGTACGTGTGTTGAACGCGGAGGTGCCGTCCGTTCGGCGCTGGTCATCGGTGATTTGGATCACGTCGAGTACGACTACATCATCACCGTTCTTTTGAACGCTTCCGCTCGCGATCTACAAAGGTATGTAGATGCATCTAATCACTCGTTGCTAGATGAACTCCTAGACGATCTTGGTGAAACGAGTAGGAAAATTTTTGTTTTCTGCAACGTTCCCCAACAGTGGCATCATGAGCTAGGTCTAAGCGTAGTTCTTCTTGCGCGAGTAGAACACAATTTGTTGTGGGCGTAGATTTGTCAACTTTCTTGCCGTTACTAGTCCTTTCTTGCTTCAGCGGTATTGTGGGATGAAGCGGCCCGGACCAACCTTACATGTACGCTTACGTGAGACCGGTTCCACCGACTAACATGCACTAGTTGCATAAGGTGGCTGGCAGGTGTCTGTCTCTCCCACTTTAGTTGGAGCGGAATCGATGAACAGGGTCCTTATGAAGGGTAAATAGAAGTTGACAAATCACGTTGTGGCTTTAACGTAGGTAAGAAGACGTTCTTGCTAGAACCCTAATTCAGCCACGTAAAACTTGCAACAACAATTAGAGGACGTCTAACTTGTTTTTGGAGCAAGTGGTTTGTGATATGATATGGCCAAAGTTGTGATGAATGATGAATGATCTATATGTGATGTATGAGATGTTCATGCTATTGTAATAGGATTCACGACTTGCATGTCGATGAGTATGACAACCGGCAGGAGCCATAGGAGTTGTCTTTATTCTTTTAATGACCTGCGTGTCATCGAGAAACGCCATGTAAATTACTTTACTTTATTGCTAAACGCGTTAGCCATAGTAGTAGAAGTAATAGTTGGCGATCAACTTCATGGAGACACGATAATGGAGATCATGATGATGGAGATCATGGTGTCAAGCCGGTGACAAGATGATCATGGAGCCCCAAGATGGAGATCAAAGGAGCTATGTGATATTGGCCATATCATGTCACGTTTATTATTTGATTGCATGTGATGTTTATCATGTTTTGCATCTTGTTTACTTAGAACGACGGTAGTAAATAAGATGATCCCTCACAATAAATTCAAGAAGTGTTCCCCCTAACTGTGCACCGTTGCGACAGTTCGCTGTTTCAAAACACCACGTGATGATCGGGTGTTTTATTCAGACGTTCACATACAACGGGTGTAAGACAGATTTACACATGCAAACACTTAGATTGACTTGACGAGCCTAGCATGTACAGACATGGCCTCGGAACAGAGAAGACCGAAAGGTCGAGCATGAGTCGTATAGAAGATACGATCAACATGAAGATGTTCACCGATGTTGACTAGTCCGTCTCACGTGATGATCGGACACGGTCTAGTTTAACTCGGATCATGTAATACTTAGATGACTAGAGGGATGTCTAATCTAAGTGGGAGTTCACTAATAATTTGATTAGTTGAACTTAATTATCATGAACTTAGTCTAAAATATTTGCAATATGTCTTGTAGATCAAATGGCCAACGTAGTCCTCAACTTCAACGCGTTCCTAGAGAAAACTAAGCTGAAAGACGATGGCAGCAACTATACGGACTGGGTCCAGAACCTGAGGATCATCCTCATAGCTGCCAAGAAAGATTATGTCCTACAAGCACCGCTTGGTGACGCACCCGTTCTCCCTGCAGAACAAGATGTTATGAACGCTTGGCAGGCACGTTTCGATGACTACTCCCTCGTTCAGTGCGGCATGCTTTACAGCCTAGAGCCGGGGCTCCAAAAGCGTTTTGAGAGACATGGAGCATATGAGATGTTCGAAGAGCTGAAAATGGTTTTCCAAGCTCATGCCCGGGTCGAGAGATATGAAGTCTCCGACAAATTCTTCAGCTGTAAGATGGAGGAAAACAGTTCTGTCAGTGAGCACATACTCACTATGTCTGGGTTGCATAACCGCTTGACTCAGCTGGGAGTTAATCTCCCGGATGATGCGGTCATTGACAGAATCCTCCAGTCGCTTCCACCAAGCTACAAGAGCTTTGTGATGAACTTCAATATGCAGGGGATGGAAAAGACCATTCCTGAAGTATTTGCTATGCTGAAATCAGCAGAGGTAGAAGTCAGGAAGGAACATCAAGTGTTGATGATCAATAAAACCACTAAGTTCAAGAAAGGCAAGGGTAAAAAGAACTTCAAGAAGGACGTCAAGGAGGTTGCCGCGCCCGGCAAGCAAGCTGCCGGGAAGAAGCCAAAGAATGGACCCAAGCCCGAGACTGAGTGCTTTTATTGCAAGGGAAGCGGTCACTGGAAGCGGAACTGCCCTAAGTACTTAGCGGATAAGAAGGCCGGCAAAACAAAAGGTATATGTGATATACATGTAATTGATGTGTACCTTACTAGTGCCCGTATTGGCTCCTGGGTATTTGATACCGGTGCAGTTGCTCACATTTGTAACTCAAAGCAGGGGCTGCGGAATAAGCGGAAACTGGCAAAGGACGAGGTGACGATGCGCGTCGGGAATGGTTCCAAGGTCAATGTGATCGCCGTCGGCACGCTACCTCTGCATCTCCCTTCGGGATTAGTTTTAAACCTTAATAATTGTTATTTAGTGCCAGCTTTGAGCATGAACATTGTATCGGGATCTCGTTTAATTTGAGATGGCTACTCTTTTAAATCTGAGAATAATGGTTGTTCCATTTTTATGAGAGATATGTTTTATGGTCATGCTCCTATGGTGAATGGTTTATTCTTTATGAATCTCGAACGTGATGCTACACATGTTCATAATGAGAGTACCAAAAGAAGTAAGGTTGATAATGATAGTCCCACATACTTGTGGCACTGCCGCCTTGGTCACATAGGTGTCAAACGCATGAAGAAGCTCCATGCTGATGGACTTTTAGAGTCTCTTGATTATGAATCATTTGACACGTGCGAACCATGCCTTATGGGTAAAATGACCAAGACTCCGTTCTCAGGAACAATGGAGCGAGCAACCGACTTATTGGAAATCATACATACTGATGTGTGCGGTCCGATGAGTGTTGAGGCTCGCGGTGGCTATCGTTATGTTCTCACCCTCACTGATGATTTAAGTAGGTATGGGTATATCTACTTAATGAAACACAAGTCTGAAACCTTTGAAAAGTTCAAGGAATTTCAGAGTGAGGTTGAAAATCAACGTGACAGGAAAATCAAGTTTCTACGATCAGATCGTGGAGGAGAATACTTGAGTCACGAGTTTGGGGCACACTTAAGAAAATGTGGAATAGTTTCACAACTCACGCCGCCTGGAACACCTCAGCGTAATGGTGTGTCCGAACGTCGTAATCGCACTCTGTTAGATATGGTGCGATCTATGATGTCTCTTACCGATTTACCGCTTTCTTTTTGGGGCTATGCTTTAGAGACTGCTGCATTCACTTTAAATAGGGCTCTGTCGAAATCCGTTGAGACGACACCGTATGAATTATGGTTTGGGAAGAAACCTAAGCTGTCGTTTCTAAAAGTTTGGGGATGCGATGCTTATGTCAAGAAACTTCAACCTGAAAAGCTCGAACCCAAGTCGGAAAAATGCGTCTTCATAGGATACCCAAAAGAAACTATTGGGTACACCTTCTACCTCAGATCCGAAGGCAAGATCTTTGTTGCCAAGAATGGGTCCTTTCTAGAGAAAGAGTTTCTCTCGAAAGAAGTAAGTGGGAGGAAAGTAGAGCTTGATGAAGTATTACCTCTTGAACCGGAAAATGGCGCAACTCAAGAAAATGTTCCTAAGGT
This sequence comes from Triticum dicoccoides, assembly GCF_002162155.2. Lineage (NCBI taxonomy): Eukaryota > Viridiplantae > Streptophyta > Magnoliopsida > Poales > Poaceae > Triticum > Triticum dicoccoides. The sequence goes on along the minus strand of NC_041386.1, from coordinate 187,949,840 downwards.
GCCTGCACCGATAAGAGAGGAAGTTAATGAAAATGATCAAGATACTTCTAATCAAGCCCCTACTGAAATTCGAAGGTCCACAAGGACACGTTCCGCACCAGAGTGGTTCGGCAACCCTGTCTTGGAAATCATGTTGTTAGACAACGGTGAACCTTCAAACTATGAAGAAGCAATGGCGGGCCCGGATTCCGACAAATGGCTGGAAGCCATGAAATTCGAGATAGGATCCATGTATGAAAACAAAGTATGGACTTTGACTGACTTGCCCGTTGAGCGGCGAGCCATAGAAAATAAATGGATCTTTAAGAGGAAGACAGACGCGGATGGTAATGTGACCATCTATAAAGCTCGGCTTGTCGCTAAGGGTTATCGACAAGTTCAAGGGGTTGACTACGATGAGACTTTCTCACCGGTAGCAAAGCTGAAGTCCGTCCGAATCATGTTAGCAATTGTCGCATTCTATGATTACGAGATATGGCAAATGGACGTCAAAACGGCATTCCTTAATGGTTTCCTTAAGGAAGAATTGTATATGATGCAGCCGGAAGGTTTTGTCGATCCTAAGAATGCTGACAAAGTGTGCAAGCTCCAACGCTCGATTTATGGGCTGGTGCAAGCATCTCGGAGTTGGAACATTCGCTTTGATGAGATGATCAAAGCGTTTGGGTTTACACAGACTTATGGAGAAGCCTGCGTTTACAAGAAAGTGAGTGGGAGCTCTGTAGCATTTCTCATATTATATGTAGATGAAATACTTTTGATGGGAAATGATATAGAACTCTTGGATAGCATCAAGGCCTACTTGAATAAAAGTTTTTCAATGAAGGACCTTGGAGAAGCTGCTTATATATTAGGCATCAAAATCTATAGAGATAGATCGAGACGCCTCATAGGTCTTTCACAAAGCACATACCTTGACAAGATATTGAAGAAGTTCAATATGGATCAATCCAAGAAGGGGTTCTTGCCTGTGTTACAAGGTATGAAATTGAGCTCAGCTCAATGTCCGACCACGGCAGAAGATATAGAAGAGATGAGCGTCATCGCCTATGCCTCAGCCATAGGTTCTATTATGTATGCCATGCTGTGTACCAGACCTGATGTAAACCTTGCCGTAAGTTTGGTAGGAAGGTACCAAAGTAATCCCGGCAAGGAACACTGGACAGCGGTCAAGAATATCCTGAAGTACCTGAAAAGGACTAAGGAAATGTTTCTCGTTTATGGAGGTGACGAAGAGCTCGTCGTAAAGGGTTACGTCGACGCTAGCTTCGACACAGATCTGGATGACTCTAAGTCACAAACCGGATACGTGTATATTTTGAATGGTGGGGCAGTAAGCTGGTGCAGTTGCAAGCAAAGCGTCATGGCGGGATCTACATGTGAAGCGGAGTACATGGCAGCCTCGGAGGCAGCACATGAAGCAATATGGGTGAAGGAGTTCATAACCGACCTAGGAGTCATACCCAATGCGTCGGGGCCGATCAAGCTCTTCTGTGACAACATTGGAGCTATTGCACTTGCCAAGGAGCCCAGGTTTCACAAGAAGACAAGGCACATCAAGCGTCGCTTCAACTCCATTCGTGAAAATGTTCAAGATGGAGACATAGAGATTTGTAAAGTACATACGGACTTGAATGTAGCAGATCCGTTGACTAAACCTCTCCCTAGAGCAAAACATGATCAACACCAGAATTCCATGGGTGTTCGATTCATCACAATGTAACTAGATTATTGACTCTAGTGCAAGTGGGAGACTGTTGGAAATATGCCCTAGAGGCAATAATAAAAGCATTATTATTATATTTCCTTGTTCATGATAATTGTCTTTATTCATGCTATAATTGTGTTATCCGGAAATCGTAATACATGTGTGAATAACAGACATCAACATGTCCCTAGTGAGCCTCTAGTTGACTAGCTCGTTGATCAACAGATAGTCATGGTTTCCTGACTATGGACACTGGATGTCATTGATAACGAGATCACATCATTAGGAGAATGATGTGATGGACAAGACCCAATCCTAAACATAGCACAAGATCGTATAGTTCGTTTGCTAGAGTTTTCCAGTGTCAAGTATCTTTTCCTTAGACCATGAGATCGTGTAACTCCCGGATACCGTAGGAGTGCTTTGGGTATGCCAAACGTCACAACGTAACTGGGTGACTATAAAGGTAGACTACGGGTATCTCCGAAAGTGTCTGTTGGGTGACATGGATCAAGACTGGGATTTGTCACTCCGTATGACGGAGAGGTATCACTGGGCCCACTCGGTAATGCATCATCATAATGAGCTCAGAGTGACCAAGTGTCTGGTCACGGGATCATGCATTACGGTACGAGTAAAGTGACTTGCCGGTAACGAGATTGAACGAGGTATTGGGATACCGACGATCGAATCTCGGGCAAGTAACATATCGATAGACAAAGGGAATAGCGTACGGGGTTGATAGAATCCTCGACATCGTGGTTCATCCGATGAGATCATCGTGGAGCATGTGGGAGCCAACATGGGTATCCTTATCCCGCTGTTGGTTATTGACCGGAGAGTCGTCTCGGTCATGTCTGCTTGTCTCCCGAACCCGTAGGGTCTACACACTTAAGGTTCAGTTACGCTAGGGTTGTAGGGATATGTATATGCAGTAACCCGAATGTTGTTCGGAGTCCCGGATGAGATCCCGGACGTCACGAGGAGTTCCGGAATGGTCCGGAGGTAAAGATTTATACATGGGAAGTCCTGTTTCGGGCATCGGGACAAGTTTCGGGGTTATCGGTATTGTACCGGGACCACCGGAAGGGTCCCGGGGGTCCACCGGGTGGGTCCACCTGTCCCGGGGGGCCACATGGGCTGTAGGGGGTGCGCCTTGGCCTAATGGGCCAAGGGCACCAGCCCCACATAGGCCCATGCGCCTAGGGTTTGAAGGGGGAAGAGTCCTAGGAGGGGAAGGCACCTCCTAGGTGCCTTGGGGGGGAAGGAAACCCCCCTTGGCCGCCGCACCCCCTAGGAGATTGGATCTCCTAGGGACGGCCACCCCCCCTTGGCCCTCCTATATATAGTGGGGGAGAGGAGGGACTTCATACCTGAACGCCTTGGCCTTTGGTTGCCTCCTTCTCCCTCCCCAACACCTCCTCCACCTCCATAGTGCTTAGCGAAGCTCTGCCGGAGTACTGCAGCTCCATCAACACCACGCCGTCGTGCTGCTGCTGGTGCCATCTCCCTCAACCTCTCCTCCCTCCCTTGCTGGATCAAGAAGGAGGAGACGTGGCTGTTCCGTACGTGTGTTGAACGCGGAGGTGCCGTCCGTTCGGCGCTGGTCATCGGTGATTTGGATCACGTCGAGTACGACTACATCATCACCGTTCTTTTGAACGCTTCCGCTCGCGATCTACAAAGGTATGTAGATGCATCTAATCACTCGTTGCTAGATGAACTCCTAGACGATCTTGGTGAAACGAGTAGGAAAATTTTTGTTTTCTGCAATGTTCCCCAACAGTACCGACGTTATTGCTGACATAACTAACAGGCTATTCCCTGACAGACCATGCTTTCATGACCAGGAAAGATGTGAGTGCCCTTCCTACTTTTATCCGACGTGGTGGGCCCATAACCCATAGTTCCACAGGATCGAAACCTAACTCTCCTGTACATCCCCATTTCCAAAGTTTATCCTTGGGACCTTACCTCGTATGTTATTCTACGAGCTACCTTCAATCAGATATTATCTTTCGGTATCAGACGCACTACTTATTATCGTTGCTATGGACCCCTTTTACACTTTGTTTCAGGCATCGAACGATTGCCCGCCCGCTCGAAACTTCCCATGATACCTCCTTACTTTGCTCTCGATAATTTCGTAAGTTTCAATTCGAGAGTTACTTTCCGCCACCTTCCCCGATGTTATCGACCAGATAGTCAACCTTACAGAGGTTCATTCTCCCGGAATAACCACCCTTTATTCTTTCATAGGTACGATGGAGTTCCCGAAGGAATGATGACCTGAAGCAGAGAAATGAAGGCGTCAACGAGAGGGATCAAATTCTTCGGGAAGACAACCACATAGTACTCGGAGGATTTATAACAGAGTAGCAATCACACACTTATTACATCGAGTGTCTGAAAAGAGAACTTATTACAATAAATATGGCTTAAGGCCATCTAATAACGATAACAGCGGAAGGCTTGGAAGATAAGTGAGTCCATCAACTCCAACGGCATCACTGAGTATAGAACCACGACCTAAAAACTCCTTAATCGTCGTCTGAAAAGTTTGCAACATTAACGTTGCAGCCCGAAAACGGGTCAGCACATTGAATATGCTGGCAAGGTAACACATAGAGAGTAATGGAATGAAACAGCTATACTATATGTATATTTGGCTGGTGGAAAGCTCTATGGTTACAGTTTTGCGTAAAGCCAATTTTCCCTACTTCAAAGGAATAAATTTATTTACTATTATGGTGGTTGTTAAACATTGAGAATGGTTGACAGCATTCTCAATCCCAATTAAGCATCATCATTAAACATAACCCAAAAAAATTAATTTAGAGTAACATGTTGAGATTCACATGAAAATCCAAGTACTAGATACTCAAAACGTCCATAACCGGGGACACGGCTAACCATGATTAGTTTATTACACTCTGTAGAGGTTTGCGCACTTTTCCCCACAAGACTCGATCACCTCCGTTTGCTTTCTCGCACTACAGGGTGTTTGAGAAGACGGATGACCGAGACATAGTCTTTCAGAAGCGCTAGCACCTTACGATCGGGTAGACCGTATCACCTACATCCCCTACATCTGCTAGTATACCACTGTAAGAGTTCGCACAACTTAGTCAACTATGCTAGAGCCCATAATAGCTTGTGGCTGCACACGGAGGTTTCTAGTATGAATAGTCTCATGATCCCTTTGAGCCTGGGTGGCGGTCCAAAAGAAAACAGGCAAGTCCTGGAATACCCAGGTGCCTCAATCCACCCAGATGTGTGTTTAAGTTGCCACCTTAGATAAACCATTAATTAACAATCTCACATCTGTCATGGATATCACTCACTCAATCCACGTCTACTAGCATAGCATGGCATAATAAGCAAACGTAGAAGTGACTCCCAAAGGTTTGATAATAAACAGGTAATAGGTACTACCTCATCTACTTCCCATCCGACAATTTAATTAGATCCTAATCATATGCAATGTGGGAGGATTTATCTAATGCAATAAAACTGGGTAGTAGAAAAGGTATGATCAAAGTGTTACTTGCCTTGCTGATGATCTGCGAAACCTAACGATTCGAAGTAACAGGCGGCGCACTCCGGGTATTCTATCGCAGACAAACAAACAAGCGTACAATAAGTACTCATCTAATGCACAGGTAAAACTCAAATAAGAGATCTAACCAGAAGGTTCAATTTAAGAACTCCGGTTGGCAAAAAGAATCAAATCAAACGAAGCAACGAAAATCAAACGGCGAAAGAAAACAACTTCGTTCTAGTAATCTGGATCTAGGGCAAATTTTACAGTAACAAAAACTTGTTTAAGTTGGTTAAACGGATAAAGGGTTTCGAGACGAAACTCTAGGCGCTTGAATCGCCTGATTCCGATAAACGAGCAAAAAGTTAAACTAAAACGAAAATCAGATCAGGAATCGCGATCAGCAAAAATCGCGGATTTAATCCGAGAAAAAGAAAAACGACGAACGCCAAAAAAAATTTCTCTTTTTTTGGCACGGAAAACGAGGCGCGACGAACCTCGGGCGGCGGGATCATTGGCGGTGGCGGAGGCGGCTTCGGCGGCGCGCACGGAACAAGGCCGGGCTGGGGCGGCGCTATTTAAAGGCTGCCCCCGGGCGGTGTCCCGCTCGGGTACGGCCCGAAGTCGGTTCGTTTTTTTTAATTATTCCGCTTGGAAGAAAAATAAAAAGAAATACTAAACGGACTCCAAATGTTCCGAAATAAATTTTCACGAGCTTCTAAAATCAAGCCGCACAAGGTGAACATTTATTTGGGCCCTAAATGCAATTTTGAAAAACGCACTTTTTTCTAAATTCAAATAAAACACCAAAAAACTCCGAAATAAAAACTTATTTGATTTTATTATTAAATCCTCAATATTTCTTTATTTTGGGAAAGTCATTTTATTCCCTCTCTCATATTTTTGTAATAGAAATAATTGATGATAAAATAAATAAAATCAAATGATCCTATTCCCAAAATTTGAGAAAACTCAAATATGAAAAAACGAAATCCCCAACTCTCTCCGTGGGTCATTGAGTTGCGTAGAATTTCTGGGATCAACCAAAATGCAAAATAAAATATGATATGCATGATGATCTAATGTATAACATTCCAAATTGAAAATTTGGGATGTTACAAACCTACCCCCCTTAAGATGAATCTCGCCCTCGAGATTCGGGTTGGCTAGAAAATAGGTGAGGGTGGTCTTTGAGCAAATCTTCCTCTCGCTCCCAGGTGGCCTCATCCTCCATGTGGTGGCTCCATTGAACTTTGCAAAACTTGATAACCTTGCTGCGAGTAACTTGGTTGGCAAACTCGAGAATCTTAACTGCTTTCTCCTCGTAGGTCAAATCATTATCCAACTGAATAGTTTCCAACGGCACTGTGTCTCTCAACGGCATGTCAGCCATCTCCGCGTGACATTTCTTTAACTGAGAAACGTGGAACACATCATGTACTCCTGACAATCCTTTGGGCAATTCCAACTTGTAGGCCACTTCTCCCATACACTCCAAAACTCGATATGGTCCTACAAATCGTGGGGCTAACTTCCCTTTAACTCCAAAATGCTTTGTTCCCCGAAGTGGAGATACTCGAAGATAAGCTCTGTCTCCGACTTCGTAAACTGTCTGCTTGCGTTTAGAATCCGCATAACTCTTCTGTCTGGACTGGGCTACCTTGAGCCTATCGCGAATCAATTTCACCTTCTGTTCAGACTCTTTAATCAAGTCAGGATCAAACAACTGGCGGTCTCCAACTTCGTCCCATGACAACGGTGTCCTGCACCTCCTTCCGTACAAAGCTTCGAAAGGGGCCATCTTTAAACTGGTTTGATAACTGTTGTTGTAAGAGAACTCTGCATATGGCAAATTATCGTCCCAACTAGATCCATAATCTAGCGCACAAGCTCTCAGCATATCCTCCAAAATCTGATTGACTCTCTCGGTCTGTCCATCTGTCTGTGGATGAAAAGTTGTACTGAATTCTAGCCTGGTTCCCAAAGTTTCGTGCAACTGCTTCCAGAACTTTGGGGTAAACTGGGTTCCTCTGTCCGATACAATACTCCTTGGAACTCCATGTAAACATACGATCCTGGTCATGTATATCTTTGCCAACTTAACACTAGTGTAAGTGGTCTTTACTGGGATGAAATGAGCTACTTTCGTCAATCGATCAACTACAACCCAAATCGAGTCATAGCCTGAACGAGTCCTGGGCAATCCCGTGATAAAATCCATGCCTAGCTTATCCCACTTCCATTCGGGTAACGGAAATGGTTGTAACAATCCTGCTGGCTTCTGATGCTCTGCCTTTACTCTCTGGCATACATCACAAACTGCTACATACTCCGCAATATCCTTCTTCATTCCGGTCAACCAGAAAATATCCTTCAAATCCAGATACATCTTGGTATTTCCTGGGTGAATCGAATACGGTGCGTCGTGTGCCTCTTGCAAAATCAACTTCCTGATCTCTGGGTCATTGGGCACGTAGACACGGTCTTCAAACCATAGGGTGTCGTGCTCATCCTCACGAAATCCTTTAGCTTTTCCTTTGCTCAGCTTCTCCTTTATAGCGGCAATCTCTTTGTCAGCTTTCTGAGCTTCCTTGATTTTATCCATCAAGGTTGACTGAATCTCCAATGCTGCTACATAGCCTCTCGGAACTATTTCCAAACATAGTTCACAAAGATTTTCTGCTAACTCCTTGGGTATTTCTCCCGTCATTAATGTATTGACATGGCTCTTACGGCTTAATGCGTGTGCTACTACATTAGCCTTTCTAGGATGATAATGCAATTTCATATCATAATCCTTGATAAGCTCCAACCATCTCCTTTGTCTGAGATTTAACTCCTTCTGGGAGAAAATGTACTTCAAACTCTTATGATCCGTGTACACCTCACAATGATTTCCAATGAGAAAATGTCTCCATATCTTCAATGCATGCACTACGGCTGCTAACTCCAAATCATGCGTAGCATAACTCAACTCATGTGGCTTCAGTTGTCTTGAGGCATATGAAACAACTCTCCCTTCCTGCATAAGCACTGCTCCAAGTCCTCGATGTGAAGTGTCACAATACACCTCATAATCCTTGGTCTGGTCTGGCAAAATCAACACTGGTGAGGTAACCAAACGTTTCTTCAATTCCTGGAAACTAGCCTCACACTCCTCTGTCCATATGAACTTGGTATCCTTCTTCAACAACTCAGTCATAGGCTTCGCAATCTTTGAGAAATTCTCAATAAATCTCCGGTAGTATCCTGCGAGTCCAACGAAACTCCGGATCTCTCCAACTGTTGTTGGGGCTTCCCACTTGGCCATGGTTTCAACTTTAGCGGGATCTACTGCTATACCTTCTCCAGATATAACATGTCCGAGGAATCCTACTTCCTTCAACAAAACTCACATTTGCTGAACTTGGCATATAATTGATGTTCTCTGAGCTTTCCAAGTACCAAACGCAAATGCTCCTTATGTTCCTCTTCATTCTTCGAATAAACCAGGATATCATCAATGAACACTACGACGAACTTATCCAAAAACTCCATAAACACTTTGTTCATCATGTTCATAAAATAGGCAGGTCCGTTAGTCAGACCAAATGACATAACGGTATACTCATACAACCCATACCTGGTGGTAAAAGCTGTCTTCGGAATATCCTGTTCTCGAATCTTCAACTGGTGGTATCCTGATCGCAGATCGATCTTGGAAAATACCTTAGCTCCTTGCAATCGATCAAACAGATCGTTGATCATTGGTAGTGGGTACTTGTTCTTGATCGTTACTTCATTCAATCCTCGATAATCAACAACCATCCTTAACGATCCATCCTTCTTCTCCACTAGAAGTACTGGCGATCCCCAAGGTGAAGAACTTGGGCGAATATATCCTTTATCCAGTAACTCCTTAATTTGCTTCTTAATTTCCACCAAATCCTTTGCTGGCATCCTATATGGTCTCTTTGATATTGGCCCTGTGCCTGGCAATAGCTTAATCAAAAACTCAATATCTCTATGCGGTGGCATGCCTGGCAACTCCTCTAGAAATACATCAGGGAAATCCCTTACCACTGGTACTTCCTCCTGCACAACTCCTGTTAGGCAATTTACTTGAGTCCTCTTTGGCACATGCCGGGATACATACTTGATCCTTCTCCCTTCTGGGGTGGTAAGCAAAATTGACTTACTAGCACATTCAATATTCCCTTCATACTTTGATAACCAATCCATGCCTAATATCACATCCAATCCTTGAGATTCCAATACTATTAGGTCTGAGGGGAAAAACATAGTTACCAATCCTTAATGGTAACCGATCACACCATAGACTAGCCACATACTCTGCTCCGGGCGAGGTTACTAACATGGGTGACCTAAGGGCTTGGGTTGGTAGGTTATACTTATCCACAAATCTCCTTGAGATGTATGAATGTGATGCTCCAGTATCAAAAAGAACGAGTGCAGTAAATGACTTAACCAAAAACTTACCTATTACTGCATCGGGCTGAGCTTCAACCTCCTCCACGCTAACGTGGTTCACCTGTCCCCTATTGAAAGGGTTCGGCTTCTTCCCAGAACTTCCATTGCTATTTCCATTTTGTAATTCAGGACATTCATTGGCATAATGTCCTGTCTTCGAACACTTAAAGCAAGTGACTTGGCTTAGGTCCTTCTTGGCTGGGGTTGAGGGGTTGGTGTGGTTCTGGCTGTTGCTTCCTCCGTTGCCATTACCATTCTTGGTGCCATTGTGATTGTGCGAGCTACCTCCTCCATGGGTATGCTGAAAATGTCCTCCCGGTCTAGGGGTAAAATGTGGCTTTTGCTGAGCTCCTGAATTATACTTTCCTTGTCCATACTTCCTCTTGCGATTCTCAATCTGCTGCTGCTTCCCTTCAATCATAAGAGCACGATCTACCAACTCCTGGTAGTTGTTGAAGGTGGCTACCATCAACTGCATGCTCAACTCATCATTCAATCCTTCTAGAAACTTCTCCTGCTTAGCTGCATCCGTAGCGACGTCATCTGGGGCATAACGTGCTAACTTACTAAATTCCTCCACATACTGGCCAACTGTCCTTCCTCCTTGGCGCAAGTTGCGAAACTCACGCTTCTTCATGGCCATAGCTGCTGCTGAAACGTGTGCAGTACGAAAAGCCTGCTGAAACTGGTCCCATGTGACAGTGTCTACTGGGAAAGTGGCTGTGAAAATTCTCCCACCATGATGCTGCGGGTCCTTCTAACTGATGTGCGGCAAACTTCACCTTCTCCGCATCTGTGCATCCTGCTGTGGTCAACTCCCTAGCTGTCTTGTGGAGCCAATCATCTGCTACTATCGGCTCGGTGCTACTGGAAAACACCAGCGGATTCAGCCTAAGAAAACGGGCTAAGTGGTCAACAGGTGGTGGTGGTGGTGGTGGGTTGTTGTTGTTGTTCCCCTGATTCTGATTCTGGACTAGTAACTGCATCAATGTGTTCTACTGCTGGATCAACTGGGTGAGCTCCGGTGGAAAGGTAAATCCGGGGTCACGTCCCGGAGGCATCTGAGGGTTTAGAAAAAGATGAGATATAAGAATAGAGAGGGTCTAAAGAGAAAACACTACCCATATGCACATGAGGCAAAGCAAACAATTCACTTCAATCAATCAAACAAGGGCATACAATCGATCTATCTATCGCAAAAGTGCTCGGACTACTATATTTACATGGTGGACTACTACTACTGATGAGGTGGTCTACTAGAAATATTCTTCGGTTGTTGACTCCATAATATCTGCTCCAGCTTCATCAACATAGTCATCATCGCTACTATCTGCTTCCGAGTCGGTGCCGTCGATGATGATGTAGTCTTCCAGGCTAATTTCCTGGGGTTCTTCGTCTTCATCTACTAGCATAGGGTCTCCCATAAATATTCCAATCTTCTTGATCAGGTCGTCATTCTTCTCCACCAATACTTCAATTTCCTCTTCATAATCTTCACGTGTAGCCTTGAGTTCTTCCTCCAGTTCCTTGATTCTAGTCTTAGCCTTCTTCAGATCTATCATGTCGGCGCACATCTGGTTCTCCTGTTGTCGAATGTGCTGGTTTAGCTCCTGGATAAAAGCTGCAATTGATCTATCCTTCCTGGTGCTAATCATCTCCCAGTGTTCATCTCGGCGCCCACAAATCTGGTAGATAGTATCCTTGAGATCCTTGCGGTAGACTTCTCCAATGCGTCCCATGGCGATGTGAGCTGCCATGCTCTTTCCTAGATTCCAAGTTGGTGCATCAAAAGAAAATTCTATGGGCTCAGTGACTGGCATGAACGTCCTTCCTAGAACTTGAACTTGAATCATCCAGCGCTCTACTTCAGGTAAAGTGGCGTTGTAGGTTCCTGTGAAACTTGGTACTCCTATGTTCAAGTATCTAGTGACTTCCTTCAAGTGGCGTCCAAAGGGTGTATCTTCATCCGGTTGTGTGAACTTGTTCCTTGCATCCGCCATCCTAAAGAGTAGAAAAGATGAGAGGTCAAAAGAGAAGAGAGTGAATAGTGATCTAGGTCTTTAGCTTAGTGGTCGTGTCCTACAGTAAGCGTGTGCTCTGATACCATCTCTGTAGCGACCAGACCTCAAACAGTCTGATCTCTGTGCTCCGGTGTCATCCCTGGATCATTAATGCTGACACCACACAGTACTCGGAGGATTTATAACAGAGTAGCAATCACACACTTATTACATCGAGTGTCTCAAAACAGAACTTATTACAATAAATATGGCTTAAGGCCATCTAATAACGATAACAGCGGAAGGCTTGGAAGATAAGTGAGTCCATCAACTCCAACAGCATCACTGAGTATAGAACCACGACCTAAAAACTCCTTAATCGTCGTCCGAAAAGTCTGCAACATTAACGTTGCAGCCCGAAAACGGGTCAGCACATGGAATATGCTGGCAAGGTAACACATAGAGAGTAATGGAATGAAACAGCTATACTATAAGCATATTTGGCTGGTGGAAAGCTCTATGGTTACAGTTTTGGGTAAAGCCAATTTTTCCCTACTTCAAAGGAATAAATTTATTTACTATCATGGTGGTTGTTAAACATTGAGAATGGTTGACAGCATTCTCAATCCCAATTAAGCATCATCATTAAACATAACCCAACAAAATTAATTTAGAGTAACATGTTGAGATTCACATGAAAATCCAAGTACTAGATACTCAAAACATCCATAACCGGGGACACGGCTAACCATGATTAGTTTATTACACTCTGCAGAGGTTTGCACACTTTTCCCCACAAGACTCGATCGCCTCCGTTTGGTTTCTCGGACTACAGGGTGTTTGAGAAGACGGATGACCGAGACATAGTCTTTCAGAAGCGCTAGCACCTTACGATCGGGTAGACCGTAACACCTACATCCCCTACATCTGCTAGTCTACCACTATAAGAGTTCGCACAACTTAGTCAACTATGCTAGAGCCCATAATAGCTTGTGGCTGCACACGGAGGTTTCTAGTATGAATAGTCTCATGATCCCTTTGAGCCTGGGTGGCGGTCCAAAAGAAAACAGGCAAGTCCTGGAATACCCAGGTGCCTCAATCCACCCAGATGTGTGTTTAAGTTGCCACCTTAGATAAACCATTAATTAACAATCTCACATCTGTCATGGATATCACTCACCCAATCCACGTCTACTAGCATGGCATGGCATAATAAGCAAACGTAGAAGTGACTCCCAAAGGTTTGATAATAAACAGGTAATAGGTACTACCTCATCTACTTCCCATCCCACAATTTAATTAGATCCTAATCATGAATGTGTGAGGATTTATCTAATGCAATAAAACTGGGTAGTAGAAAAGGTATGATCAAAGTGTTACTTGCCTTGCTGATGATCCGCGAAACCTAACGATTCGAAGTAATAGGCGGCGCACTCCGGGTATTCTATCGCAGACAAACAAACAAGCGTACAATAAGTACTCATCTAATGCACAGGTAAAACTCAAATAAGAGATCTAACCAGAAGGTTCAACTTAAGAACTCCAGTTGGCAAAAAGAATCAAATCGAACGAAGCAACGAAAATCAAACGGCGAAAGAAAACAACTTCGTTCTAGTAATCTGGATCTAGAGCAAATTTTACAGTAACAAAAACTTGTTTAAGTTGGTTAAACGGATAGAGGGTTTCGAGACGAAACTCTAGGCGCTTGAATCGCCTGATTCCGATAAACGAGCGAATAGATAAACTAAAACGAAAATCGGATCAGGAATCGCGATCAGCAAAAATCGCGGATTTAATCCGAGAAAAAGAAAAACGACGAACGCCGAATTTTTTTTCTCTTTTTTCGGCACGGAAAACGAGGCGCGATGAACCTCGGGCGGCGGGATCGTCGGCGGCGGCGGAGGCGGCTCGGGCGGCGCGCGCGGATCGAGGCGGGGCTGATGGGCTGGGGCGGCGCTATTTAAAGGCTGCCCCCGGACGGTGTCCCGCTCGGGTACGGCCCAGAGTCGGTTCATTTTTTTAATTATTCCGCTCGGAAAAAAAATAAAAAGAAATACTAAACGGACTCCAAAAATTCCGAAATAAATTTTCACGGGCTTCTAAAATCAAGCCGCACAAGGTGAACATTTATTTGGGCCCTAAATGCAATTTTGAAAAACGAACTTTTTTCTAAATTCAAATAAAACACCGAAAAACTCCGAAATAAAAAATTATTTGATTTTATTATTAAATCCTCAATATTTCTTTATTTTGGAAAAGTCATTTTATTCCCTCTCTCATATTTTTGTAATAGATATAATTAATGATAAAATAAATAAAATCAAATGATCCTATTCCCAAAATTTGAGAAAACTCAAATATGAAAAAACGAAATCCCCAACTCTTTCCGTGGGTCATTGAGTTGCGTAGAATTTTTAGGATCAACTAAAATGCAAAATAAAATATGATATGCATGAGGATCTAATGTATAACATTCCAAATTGAAAATTTGGGATGTTACACCAGAACTTTCATCCTTACCACACCTCTTAAATCTCGGGATGAGATTTCTTGTAGTAGAGGAGATTTGTAACACCTCGGGTGTCACGCTACAGTAAACTCCTGTTAATGGTGCCATGTGATCACAATTAATTTTTGTTAATCGTCACTTTGTTCCAACCCGACCTCAAATTCAAATTTAAAAGATAAATCACATTGTTATTTTCCTCAAACTATAAAACTAAAATGTTCGGCTTTTAATATAAATCCCCCTGATCAATTGTCATGTTGGCACCAATGTCATTTGACTCATCGAGTAAGCCCTGGTAAAATATAAAGTTGTCCAACGGCAAATAAAATAGCCATTTCATTTTGAACAAATAGTTATACAATTCCAATTGACTTGAAACTTTGTGGGCCTCTTCAGAAAATAAATTGTGCTTGATTTATGTGATAGGTTTTGTATCTAACAAAAAAATTGTTATTTATTTAAAATGCAAAATATGGAGTAAATACAAGACAGACAATAAATAAAGAGAAAAGAACCTATCTATGTGTACTTGGGCCCTAGGTCTATTGGGAGGCCCAGCCCAATCCCCCCAAATGTGTTCTACCTCCTGCTACAGAAGCTGGAGGCTGCGTGGAGGCCATCCCCATGGCGCCCTCCATGTGTCGTCCATCTGAGGCATCCCCGAAGCATATGAGGGCCACCCATGCCTCCTCCTCAAACCCTAGCATAACCATTCCCTCCCTCGCGCCGCTTCACTCACTGTAGCCATCACCCGTGACGATCGTCGCCGTGCCACTGTTGATGTCGTGCTCCGGAGCCACCCCGCATCTCCCATGGAGGTCCAGGAGCTGTGTTGCATCCTTCTACACATGCTACTTCAATGGATCGGATGGGATTACTAGTACATTGTCGCCATCGAGCTTCTCCCCCCATCACTGTCCGCCTCGATTCGCCCCAACTCCGACCACCATCGGCCTCCCTGAGCTGCTCTTTCGCTCCTTGTGAGGCCCTCGTCCTTCCCCCTCCTTCCCCTCCTGTTTCCATCGCCATGGCCGCCGTCCGTGCACCCGCCGCCCCGCGCGTTCGAGTTCACGCTCACCACAAGCCGACCACGACCCACGTGCCCCCTACGCTCGCCCTCGCGCCAAGGTTACGTCCTGGCCGCGCTGCTGGCTCCACGCGCCATGCCCAGTCACCCCTGACCACGTCCACGGCAACCCTCCTGCGCCTCCTGCTTACACGTTCGCGCGCCCGAGAAGCCAGCCGCGCCTGCAATCGATGCCGCCCATTGCTCCTGCTACTCCCTGCCTCTTCTCCTGCTGCCGCTGCCCGCGCCACCGCGTCCACCCCTCCCCCCCTGTGTCGCTGCTCACCGTTGGCCTCGCCCCGGCCTCCCGCATCCCTCCTCGCTTCGGCCTGCCGCCCCTCCCGCTCTCTCGCCGCCCACGGCTGCGATGGTGTACGCCTGGCCACACCTCCGCCACCACCTGCGTGGGGCGCGCCATGCCTTGCCCGCCCCGCCTCGCTGTCGTCGGCCTCTGCC
>NC_041386.1:187929887-187933767 GCF_002162155.2 Triticum dicoccoides | reverse complement strand
AATAAAATAAATAAATAAAAGAATTAATTAGTGAAACAGTTAATTAGTAGATTAGATAATTTAATTAATTAACCTAATCACTGACTGGTGGACCCCATCTAAGTTATCTAAACTACCTAATTAAAACTCCTAATAAAACACCCTATGACACCTGGGTCCCACCCGACCCAGCCTTTTCTGGAGATTTTCGAGATTAAAAATAATTATGGGACTTTAAAAAAATGTTTAAAACTTAGAATATTAATATAAAATAATTTGTAACTCGGATGAAAAGACTTTGTACATGGAAGTTGCTCAGAACGACGAGATAAATTCGAATACGTAGCCCATGATACGTCTCCAATGTATATATAATTTTTGATTGCTCCATGCGATATTATCTACTGTTTTGGACATTATTGGGCTTTATTATCCACTTTTATATTATTTTTGGGACTAACCTATTAACCGGAGGCTCAGCCCAGGATTGTTGTTTTTTACCTGTTTTAGGGTTTAAAAGAGAAGGAATATCAAACGGAGTACAAATGGAATGAAACCTTCGGGAACGTGATTTTCTCAACGAATAAGACCAGGGAGACTTGGTGTAACGCCCTCGATGCGGCTATATCTCCCACGTGTCGAAGCACGACTTAGAGGCATAACCGCATTGAAAGCAATGTCACAAGTGAGGTAATCTTCACACAAACCCATGTAATACATAAGGGAAAAGAGATACATAGTTGGCTTAGAATCGCCACTTCACACAATACATGAATAAAACATTACATCATCCAGATACAAACAAGGTCCGACTACGGAACCAAAATAAAAGAAGAACCCCAAATGCGACACGGTCCCCGATCGACCCCAGCTGGGCTCCACTACTGATCAACTAGAACGGAACAACACAAAGGACAAGATCTTCATCGAGCTCCTCCTGAGCTTGGCTGCGTCACCTGCTCAGTAACATCAAAACCTGCAAACTGGTTTTGGAAGTATCTGTGAGTCACGGGGACTCAGCAATCTCGCACCCTCGCGATCAAGACTATTTAAGCTTATGGGTAAGGTAAGTTATGAGGTGGAGCTGCAGCAAGCGACTAGCATATATGGTGGCTAACATACGCAAATGAGAGCGAGAAGAGAAGGCAAAAGCACGGTCGAAAATCTATGATCAAGAAGTGATCCTAAAACAACCTACGTCAAGCATAACTCCAACACCGTGTTCGCTTCCCGGACTCCGCCGGAAAGAGACCATCACGGTTACACACGCAGTTGACTCATTTTAATTAAGTTAAGGTTCAAGTTATCTACAACCGGACATTAACAAATTCCCATCTACCCATAACCGCGGGCACGGCTTTCGAAAGTTCAAATCCCTGCAGGGGTGTCCCAACTTAGCCCATGACAAGCTCTCACGGTCAACAAAGGAATAGACCTCCTCCCGAGACATTCCGATCAAACTCGGTATCCCGGTACAACAAGACACTTCGACAAGTTAAAACAAATCCAGCAACACCACCCAGATGTGCCGACAAATCCCGATAGGAGCTGCACATATGTCATTCTCAGGGCACACCGGATGGGCAAGATGTCGGGTAGGCCAGCCCAGAGTTGCCCCTGGTAGCCCCAGACATCGCTCGGTTGGACCAACACTTAGAGGAGCACTGGCCCGGGGGGGGGGGTAAAATAATGATGACCCTTGGGCGCGCGACCCCCAAGGGAAAAGAAAAGGCTAGGTGGCGAATGGTAAGACCAATGTTGGGCATTGCTGGAAAAGCTTTAATCAAGGCGAACTATCAAGGGGTTCCCATTATTACCCAACCGCGTAAGGAACGCAAAATCCGGGAACATAACACCGATATGACGGAAACTAGGGCGGCAAGAGTGGAACAAAACACCAGGCATAAGGCCGAGCCTTCCACCCTTTACCAAGTATATAGATGCATTAATTAAATAATATATATATATAGTGATATTCCAACAAGTAAACATGTTCCAACAAGGAACGAAACTTCAATCTTTACCTGCAACTAACAACGCTATAAGAGGGGCTGAGCAAAACGGTAACATAGCCAAACAACGGTTTGCTAGGACAAGGTGGTTAGAGGCTTGGCTTCACAATATGGGAGGCATGATAAGCAAGTGGTAGGTATCGCAGCATAGGCATAGCAAAAGAGCGAGCAACTAGCAAGCAAAGATAGAAGTGATTTCGAGGGTATGGTCATCTTGCCTGAGATCCCGCAAGGAAGAAGAACGAGTCCATGAAGAAGACAAATGGACGTAGACGAACGGGTCGTCACAACGCGACGTTAACGGAACCAACCCGAAGAAGCAAACACCGGAAAATAAACACACAACATAGATGAACATGGTATGATATGCGGGATGCGGTATGCGATGCATATGCATGATTGGACAAGGAATGCATCAACCTGGCCTCAACTTGGAAAACCAAGTGTGTCACTGGAAAGATGAGATGAAATCGCTTGAAAACGATATAAAGAATGCCGGAATCGGAAAGAACGCCGGAATCGGAGTTACGGTTTGGAAATGGCAAGCAATGCAAATATGACACCGGTCTACGATATACCGCAAGTAGCCATCTAAATGCAATGAGATGAACAAGCTACAGCACCCAAACATGGCAACAAAATACATGGAAGGGATCCATTCAAGAAGCTTAACAAAAGTCTAGCACTGAGCTACGGCCAATTCATCCATTAACAGGTTCAAACAAGCATGGCAAAAATGCATATGGTAAACAGATCTCAGACTTAGTGAAATTAACACTTGTCTGGAATTTCAGATCAGGTAGCACTCTTCGGAGCAACAAAACTACATGCTACAGGACCTGAACATGGCAAAGTAAAGCATGGCATGGAGCTACTCAAAGAGCTTAACAAAAGTCTCTTAGTGAACTTGAGCCAAAAGGGATCAGAAAACACAATTGCAAGCATGTGAACATGGCAAAAACATAATCAGTTCTCAGACTTAGTGAAAACTGGAACATGCTGAAACAGATCTCAAGTAGGCATGTTTACGAGCTCGATGCACTCACTACGGAGCAAGTCATGACAAGCTAAGCATACACCCATCAAGAATACACATTATACAAGCTAGAAATGGCAAGAACAATAACATGGCATGCACGGATCAACTACAACATCCTCGGCAAAATCGCTAACAAGTAGACAATCTGCCCAGATTCACGAAATAGCAAAAGTAGAGCTCGATTGACTCAAGCTAGGGTACTCCATAAATGCAAACAAAGACATGGATGGATAGAGCACTACAAGATTAACAAATCATCCTTACTGATCATCCTCAAAAGAGGCACAGATCACTAGGAAACAATATGAACATATGGCATCATGAGATAAACAGGCCAAGGACTTAGTGGAAATGCTAAATCCCTGAAATCAGCATTAACAAGTGCACCACTTTGCAAGCTTGTGCTAGTCACCATACACATCACAAAAATACACGGGTTGCACCTCTGGAAAGATGGCAAAACCCTTAACAAAACATATGTAGAGCTCATGGGCATATCATGCACACAATAATCATGGCAAAAATGACAAACATCTAAATGGAGCAGCAGATCTGACAATTATCTCAAGTAGCACTCTTCTAACAGAATTTCGGGCATCAAGATGAACTCAAATGAAAATGATGCAATGAGATGAAGTGATGTACTCTCTGAGGCGAACATTTTGATATGCTATATGCATGAATCGGAGCTATGGATGCAAAGTTACGAGGCGATGAACATGTGCATTTGAAACGTGGGAAACTCGGGGACTTAGTAGAAATAACCACCTCCAGATCTAGGGTTTGGCATGGATTTTGAGGTGGCCGGATCTTCGCCGGAGAGACTCGCCGGAGCGCGAGGAAAGACGGC
>NC_041386.1:187819483-187929334 GCF_002162155.2 Triticum dicoccoides | reverse complement strand
GCGGGCCCGCAACGGGCTCCGCGGGCCGCGGCGGCGGGGAGGAGCGGGAGGCCAGGTGGCGGCTTTCGGTTGGTGGAGGGCGGCGGCCGGCTGATATGGCGAGGCCGGATTGGCCTGAGCGATGTGGCAGCGCCGGCTGGACATTGTCCGGCGCGGTGAGATGTGTCCGGCGGCGCGAGGAAGGGGGAGACTAGGTTTTGTACCGCGAATATTTCGGAGGGAATCACATATATATAGGTAGAGGGAGCTAGAAGAGTCCAAATGAGGTGCGGTTTTCGGCCACGCGATCGTGATCGAACGCTCTAGATGATGGAGAGGGTTTAGACGGGTTTTGGGCCACTATGGGGAGGTGTTGGGCTGCAACACACACGAGGCCTTCTCGGTCCCTTGGTTAACCGTTGGAGCATCAAACGAAGTCCAAATGATACGCAACTTGACAGACGGTCTACCGGTAGTAAACCAAGGCCGCATGGCAAATCTCGGTCCAATCCGGAAATGTTTAACCCCCACACACGAAAGAAAGGTAGAAATGACCACCGGAGGAGAACGAAGCGCCGGAATGCAAAACGGACAATGGGGAAAATGCTCAGATGCATGAGACGAACACGTATGCAAATGAAATGCACATGATGACATGATATGCAATGCATGACATGCAAGAAATGACATGGAAACAACAACGAATAACTGGACGACACCTGGCACATCGGTCTCGGGGCGTTACACTTGGACCCTACGTCAAGAAATAAAACAGGAGGCCACGAGGTAGGGGGGCGCCCACCCCCACTAGGCGCGCCCTCCCCCTCATGGGCCCCCTGTTGCTCCAGCGATGTACTTCTTCCTCCTATATATATCCACGTACCCCCAAACGATCAGAGACGGACCCAAAACCGGAATTCCACCGCCGTAACTTTCTGTATCCACGAGATCCCATCTTGGGGCCTGTTCCGGAGCTCCACCGGAGGGGGCATCGATCACGGAGGGCTTCTACATCAACACCATAGCACCTCCGATGAAGTGTGAGTAGTTCACCTCAGACCTATGGGTCCATAGTTAGTAGCTAGATGGCTTCTTATCTCTTTTTGGATCTCAATACAATGTTCTCCCCCTCTCTTGTGGAGATCTATTCGATGTAATCTTCTTTTTGCGGTGTGTTTGTTGAGATCGATGAATTGTGGGTTTATGATCAAGTCTATCTATGAATAATATTTGAATCTTCTCTGAATTCTTTTATGTATGATTGGTTATCTTTGCAAGTCTCTTCGAATTATCAGTTTGGTTTGGCCTACTAGATTGATCTTTCTTGCAATGGGAGAAGTGCTTAGCTTTGGGTTCAATCTTGCGGTATCCTTTCCCGGTGACAGTAAGGGCAGGAAGGCACGCATTGTATTGTTGCCATCGAGGATAACAAGATGGGGTTTTCTTCATATTGCATGAGTATATCCCTCTACATCATGTCATCTTGCTTAAGGCGTTACTTTGTTTTTAACTTAATACTCTAGTTGCATGCTGGATAGCGGTCGATGAGTGGAGTAATAGTAGTAGATGCAGGCAGGAGTCGGTCTACTTGTGTCGTACGTGATGCCTATATACATGATCATACCTAGATATTCTCATAACTATGCTTAATTCTGTCAATTGCTCAACGGTAATTTGTTCACCCACCATAGAATACTTATGCTCTAGAGAGAAGCCACTAGTGAAACCTATGGCCCTCGGGTCTATCTTTATCATATTGATCTCCTACTACTTAGTTATTTCCTTTGCTATTTCCTTTGCCTTTATTTTACTTTGCATCTTTATCATAAAAATACCAAAAATATTATCTTATCATATCTATCAGATCTCACTCTCGTAAGTGGCCTTATAGGGATTGACAACCCCTATTTGCGTTGGTTGCGATGATTTATTTGTTTTGTGCAGGTATGAGGGACTCCTGCGTAGCCTCCTACTGGATTGATACCTTGGTTCTCAAAAACTAAGGGAAATACTTACGCTACTTTGCTGCATCATCCCTTCCTCTTTGGGGAAAACCAACGCAGTGTTCAAGAGGTAGCAAGAAGGATTTCTGGTGCCGTTGCCGGGGAGGTCTACGCAAAAGCCAACATACCAAGTACCCATCACATACCCTTATCTCCCGCATTACATTATTTGCCATTTTCCTCTCATTATCCTCTCCCCCACTTCACCCTTGCCGTTTTATTTGCCCTCTCTCTCTATCCTCCCTCTCTTTCCCGTTTGCCTCTTTTTGCCCGCTTGCTTTTTGTTTGCTTGTGTGTTAGTTTGCTTGCTCGTCACAATGGCTCAAGATAATACTAAATTGTGTGACTTCACCAATACCAACAACAATGATTTTATTAGCACTCCGATTGCTCCTCTTACCAATGTTGAATCTTGTGAAATTAATGCTGCCTTGCTGAATCTTGTCATGAAAGATCCATTCTCCGGCCTTCCTAGTGAAGATGCCGCTACCCATCTTAATAGCTTCGTTGATTTATGTGATATGCAAAAGAAGAAAGATGTGGATAATGATATTGTTAAATTTAAGCTATTTCCTTTTTCGCTTAGAGATCGTGCTAAAGCTTGGTTTTCGTCTTTGCCTAAAAATAGTATTGATTCATGGAACAAGTGCAAAGATGCTTTTATCTCTAAATATTTTCCTCCCGCTAAGATCATCTCTCTTAGAAACGATATTATGAATTTTAAGCAACTTGATCATGAACATGTTGCACAAGCTTGGGCGAGAATGAAACTAATGATACGTAATTGCCCTACTCATGGTTTAAATTTGTGGATGATTATACAAAAATTTTATGCCGGATTGAATTTTGCTTCTAGAAATCTTTTAGATTCGGCCGCGGGAGGCACTTTTATGGAAATCACTTTAGGAGAAACTAATAAAATCCTAGATAATATTATGGTTAATTATTCTCAATGGCATACTGAAAGATCTACCAATAAAAAGGTGCACACGATAGAAGAAATTAATGTTTTGAGTGGAAAGATGGATGAACTTATGAAATTATTTGCTAATAAAAGTGTTTCTTCTGATCCTAATGATATGCCCTTGTCTACTTTGATTGAGAATAATAGTGAATCTATGGATGTGAATTTTGTTGGTAGGAACAATTTTGGTAACGGCACGTATAGAGGAAATTTCAACCCTAGGCCTTATCCTAGTAATTCCTCTAATAATTATGGTAATTCCTACAACAATTTTTATGGAAATTATAATAAGATGCCCTATGATTTTGAATCTAATATTAAAGAATTTATTACTTCGGAAAAGAATTGTAATGCTATGATTGAAGAAAAATTGCTTAAGATTGATGATTTGGCTAGGAACGTTGATAGAATTGCTCTTGATGTTGGTTCCTTGAAACTTAGATCTATTCCACCTAAGCATGATATCAATGAGTATCTCAAAGCCATGAGAATTTCCATTGATGAGTGCAAAGAAAGAACCGCTAGGATGCGTGCTAAGAAAGATGCCTTCATAAGAGCGTGTTCTTCTAGTTCCTATGAAAATAAAGATGAAGATCTAAAAGTTATTGATGTGTCCCCTATTAAATCTTTGTTTTGCAATATGAATCTTGATAATGATGGGACTGAATATGATCCACCTTTACCTAGAAGGCGTTCCAAGGATTCGGAATTTGTTGATCTTGATGCTAAATTTGATAAAAGTGGGATTGAAGAAATTAAAACCCTAGATGTTGCTAAACCCACTATTATGGATTTCAAGGAATTTAACTATGAAAATTGCTCTTTGATTGATTGTATTTCCTTGTTGCAATCCGTGCTAAATTCTCCTCACTCTTATAGTCAAAATAAAGCGTTTACTAAGCATATCGCTGATGCCTTGATGCAATCTTATGAAGAAAAACTTGAATTCGAAATTTCTATCCCTAGAAAACTTTATGATGAGTGGGAACCAACTATTAAAATTAAAATTAAAGATCATGAATGCTATTCTTTATGTGATTTGGGTGCTAGTGTTTCCATGATTCCAAAGACTTTGTGTAATTTGTTAGGTTTCCGTGACTTTCATGATTGCTCTCTAAACTTACAGCTTGCGGACTCCACTATTAAGAAACCTATGGGAAGAATTAATGATGTTATTATTGTTGCAAATAGGAATTATGTTCCCATAGATTTTATTGTTCTTGACATAGATTGCAATCCTTCATGTCCTATTATTCTCGGTAGACCTTTCCTTAGAACGATTGGTGCAATTATTGATATGAAGGAAGGAAATATTAGATCCCAATTCCCATTAAGGTAAGGCATGGAACACTTTCCTAGAAAGAAAATTAAATTACCTTATGAGTCTATTATGATAGCCACTTATGGATTGCCTACCAAAGATGGCAATACCTAGATCTATTTTTGCTTGTTATGCCTAGCTAGGGGCGTTAAACGATAGCGCTTGTTGGGAGGCAACCCAATTTTATTTTTATTCCTTGATTTTGCTCCTGTTTAGCAATAAATAATTTATCTAGTCTCTGTTTTGGTTGTGTTTTTTGTGTTTAATTAGTGTTTGTGCCAAGTAGACCCGTTGGTAAGAGTTGGGGAAAGTCTTGTTGAATTTGCTGTAAAAAACAGAAACTTTAGCGCTCACGATAACTGCTGTCATTTTTATTTGGAGAGTGATATTTAGTTAATTATTTTTGCAGATTAGTAATAGATAAATTCCTCAAGTCCAAAAATTTATTTTATAATTTTTGGGGTTCCAGATCTTGCGCTAGCTACAGATTACTATAGACTGTTCTGTTTTTGACAGATTCTGTTTTTTCCGTGTGTTGTTTGCTTATTTTGATGAATCTATGGCTAGTAAAATAGTTTATAAACCATAGAGAAGTTGGAATACAGTAGGTATAACACCAATATAAATAAATAATGAGTTCATTACAGTACCTTGAAGTGGTCTTTTATATTCTTTCGCTAACGGAGCTCACGAGATTTTCTACTTTAAGTTTTGTGTTGTGAAGTTTTCAAGTTTTGGGTAAAGATTTGATGGATTATGGAACAAGGAGTGGCAAGAGGCTAAGCTTGGGGATTCCCATAGAACCCCCAAGATAATCTAAGGACACCTAAAAGCCAAAGCTTGGGGATGCCCCGGAAGGCATCCCCTCTTTCGTCTACTTCTATCGGTAACTTTACTTGGAGCTATATTTTTATTCGCCACATGATATGTGTTTTGCTTGGAGCGTCTTGTATTATTTGAGTCTTTGATTGTTAGTTTACCAAAATCATCCTTGCTGTACACACATTTTGAGAGAGCCATAAATGATTTGGAATTTGTTAGAATACTCTATGTGCTTCGCTTATATCTTTTGAGTTATATAGTTTCTCTAGTACTTCACTTACATCTTTTAGAGCACGGTGGTGATTTGTTTTATAGAAACTATTGATCTCTCATGCTTCACTTAGATTATTTTGAGAATCTTAATAGCATGGTAATTTCCTTAAAACCCTAATATGCTAGGTATTCAATATTAGTAGAATTTTCTTAATAGTGTTTTGAATACTAAGAGAAGTTTGATGCTTGATGATTGTTTTGAGATATGGAGGTAATAATATCAAAGTCGTGCTAGTTGAGTAGTTGTGAAATTGAGAAATGCTTGTGTTGAAGTTTGCAAGTCCCGTAGCATGCACGTATGGTAAACTTTATGTGGCAAATTTGAAACATGAAGTGCTATTTGATTGTCTTCCTTATGAGTGGCGGTCGGGGACGAGCGATGGTCTTTTCCTACCAATCTATCCCCCTAGGAGCATGCGCGTAGTACCGAGGTTTTTGATGACTTGTAGATTTTTGCAATAAGTATGTGAGTTCTTTATGACTAATGTTGAGTCCATGGATTATACGCACTCTCACTCTTCCATCCTTGCTAGCCTCTACGGTACCATGCATTGCCCTTTCTCACATTGAGAGTTGGCGCAAACTTCACCGGTGCATACAAACCCCGTGATATGATATGCTCTTTCACACATAAACCTCCTTATATCCTCCTCAAAACATTCACCATACCTACCTATTATGGCATTTCCATAGCCATTCCGAGATATATTGCCATGCAACTTTCCATCATTCTGTTCATGATGACACATTCATCATTGTCATATTGGTTAGCATGATCATGTAGTTGACATAGTATTTGTGGCAAAGCCACCGTTCATAATTCTTTCATACATGTCACTCTTGGTCCATTGCATATCCCGGTACACCGCCGGAGGCATTCATATAGAGTCATCTTTTGTTCTAGTATCGAGTTGTAATCATCGAGTTGTAAATAAATAGAAGTGTGATGATCATCATTTTCTAGAACATTGTCCCAAGTGAGGAATAAAAAATAGAAAGGCCATAAAAAAGAGAAGGCCCCCAAATAAGAAGAAAGGTCATAAAAAAAGAGAAAAGGCCCAAAGAAAAAAAAGAAAAAAGAGAGAGAAAAAGAGAGAAGGGACAATGTTACTATCCTTTGCCACACTTGTGCTTCAAAGTAGCACCATAATCTTCATGTTAGAGAGTCTCTTGTTTTGTCACTTTCATATACTAGTGGGAATTTTCATTATAGAACTTGGCTTGTATATTCCAACAATGGGCCTCCTCAAGTGCCCTAGGTCTTCGTGAGCAAGCAAGTTGGATGCACACCCACTAGTTTCTTTTGTTGAGCTTTCATACATTTATAGCTCTAGTGCATCCGTTGCATGGCAATCCCTACTCCTTGCATTAACATCAATCGGTGGGCATCTCCATAGCCCATTGATTAGCCTCGTTGATGTGAGACTTTCTCCTTTTTTGTCTTCTCCACATAACCCCCCTCATTATATTCTATTCCACCTATAGTGCTATATCCATGGCTCGCGCTCATATATTGCGTGAAAGTTTATAGGTTTGAGATTAATAAAGTATGAAAAAATTGCTTGGCTTGTCATTGGGGTTGTGCATGATGAGAGCATTCTTGTGTGACGAAAATGAAACATGACTAAACCATATGATTTTGTAGGGATGAGCTTTCTTTGGCCTTGTTATTTTGAGAAGACATAATTGCTTAGTTAGTATGCTTGAAGTATTATTATTTTTATGTCAATATGAACTTTTGTCTTGAATCTTTCGGATCTAAATATTCATACCACAATTGAGAAGAATTACATTCAAATTATGCCAAGTAGCACTCCGCATCAAAAATTATGTTTTTATCATTTACCTACTCGAGGACGAGCAGGAATTAAGCTTGGGGATGCTTGATAGTCTCCAACGTATCTATAATTTTTGATTGCTCCATGCTATGTTATCTACTGTTTTGGACATTATTGGGCTTTATTATCCACTATTATATTATATTTGGGACTAACCTATTAACCGGAGGCCCAACCCAGAATTGTTGTTTTTTGCCTGTTTAAGGGTTTCGAAGAAAAGGAATATCAAACGGAGTCCAAACGGAATGAAACCTTCGGGAACGTGATTTTCTCAACAAATAAGACCAGGGAGACTTGGACCCTACGTCAATAAAACAGGAGGCCACGAGGTAGGGGCGCGCCCACCCCCACCAGGCGCGCCCTCCACACTCGTGGGCCCCCTGTTGCTCCACCGACGTACTCCTTCCTCCTATATATATCCACGTACCCCCAAACGATCAGAGACAAAGCCAAAACCCTAATTCCACCGCCGTAACTTTCTGTATCCACGAGATCCCATCTTGGGGCCTATTCCGGAGCTCCGCCGGAGGGGGCATCGATCACGGAGGGCTTCTACATCAACACCATAGCCCCTCTGATGAAGTGTGAGTACTTCACCTCAGACCTACGGGTTCATAGTTAGTAGCTAGATGACTTCTTCTCTCTTTTTGGATCTCAATACAATGTTCTCCCCCTCTCGTGTGGAGATCTATTCGATGTAATCTTCTTTTTGTGGTGTGTTTGTTGAGACCGATGAATTGTGGGTTTATGATCAAGTCTATCTATGAATAATATTTGAATCTTCTCTGAATTCTTTTATGTATGATTGGTTATCTTTGCAAGTCTCTTCAAATTATCAGTTTGGTTTGGCCTGCTAGATTGATCTTTCTTGCAATGGGAGAAGTGCTTAGCTTTGGGTTCAATCTTGCGGTGTCCTTTCCCGGTGACAGTAAGGGAAGCAAGGCACGTATTGTATTGTTTCCATCGAGGATAACAAGATGGGGTTTTCTTCATATTGCATGAGTCTATCCCTCTACATCATGTCATCTTGCTTAAGGCGTTACTTTTTTTTAACTTAATACTCTAGATGCATGCTGGATAGCGGTCGATGAGTGGAGTAATAGTAGTAGATGCAGGCAGGAGTCGGTCTACTTGTCTCGGACGTGATGCCTATATACATGATCATACCTAGATATTCTCATAACTATGCTCAATTCTGTCAATTGCTCAATAGTAATTTGTTCACCCACCATAGAATACTTATGCTCTCGAGAGAAGCCACTAGTGAAACCTATGGCCCCCGGGTCTATCTTTATCATATTGATCTCCTACTACTTAGTTATTTCCTTTGCTATTTCCTTTGCCTTTATTTTACTTCGCATCTTTATCATAAAAATACCAAAAAGTTTATCTTATCATATCTATCAGATCTCACTCTCGTAAGTGGCCTTATAGGGATTGACAACTCCTATTTGCGTTGGTTGCGAGGATTTATTTGTTTTGTGCAGGTACAAGGGACTCGCGCGTAGCCTCCTACTAGATTGATACATTGGTTCTCAAAAACTAAGGGAAATACTTACGCTACTTTGCTGCATCATCCCTTCCTCTTCGGGGAAAACCAATGCAGTGCTCAAGAGGTAGCAGTCCGTTTGTCCGCCACACATCCCTAGCATAGCGAGCACGCAACTTTCCCCCTCTGGTTCATCTATCTGAAAACACGAAACTCCATGGATACTTTCCCGGATGTTTCCCCTCTTCGCTGGTATCACCTCCTACCATGTTAGGGCACTCTTAGCATCGTTACTTGTCATGTCTTGCATCAATATGCATCTGTTTGCATTGTATTCATTGTTTATTCCCCCTCTTCTTTTCGGTAGACTACGAGACTGACGCCGCTGCTGGTACCCGATCGACTATGTTGTTGACGACCCCTCCTTGCCAGAGCAACCAGGCAAGCCCCCTCTTGATCAACCCGATATCACCTATTCTTCTCTATACTGCTTGCATTAGAGTAGTGTAGCATGTTACTGCTTTCCTATAATCCTACTATGATGCATAGCCTGTCTTTGCTACTACTGTTGTTACCTTTACTTGCAATCCTAAATGCTTAGTATAGGATGCTAGTATTCCATCAGTGGCCCTACATTCTTATCCGTTTGTCATGCTATACTATCGGGCCGTGATCACTTGGGAGGTGACCACGGGTATATACTTATATACATAATATGTGATACATGTGGTGACTAAAGTCGAGTCGGCTCGTAGAGTACCCGCAAGTGATTCCGATATGGGGGCTGAAGGGGCAGGTGATTCCATCCAGGTAGTGGTGGGCCTGGGTTCCCGATGGCCCCCAACTATTACTTTGTAGCGGAGCGACGGGGCAGGTTGAGACCACCTAGGAGAGAGGTGGGCCTGGCCCTGGTCAGCGTCTGCAGTTACTTCAAAATAACACGCTTAACGAGATCTTGGTACTTGATCTGAGTCTGGCCAATGGCCTATACGCACTAACCAACTACGTGGGAACAGTTATGGGCACTTGTCGTCGTGGTATCAGCCGAAGCCTTCGTGATGTCAGCGACTGAGCGGCATGCGCTGGATTGGACTGGAACGCCTGCTCTTGTATTAGGAAGGCTAGCTCTGTTTCCGGCCGCCCTCGCAACGTGCAGGTGTGCAATGGGCGATGGGCTCAGACCCCTGCGCCATAGGATTTAGACTGGCGTGCTGACCTCTCTGTTGTGCATAGGTGGGGCTGTGACCTGCTGATCTTTCGAGGCCGAGCATGACCCAGGAAAGTGTGTTCGGTCCAAGGGGATCGAGCGTGTTGGAAAATGTGGTGCACCCCTACAGGGAAGTTTATCTATTCGAATAGTCGTGTCCTTCGGTAAAAGGACGACCCGGAATTGTACCTTGACCTTATGACAATTAGAACCGGATACTTAATAAAACACACCTTTTCAAGTGCCAGATACAAATCCGGTGATCGCTCTCTCACAGGGCGACGAGGAGAGGATCATCGGGTAGGATTATGCTATGCGACGATACTTGGTTAAACTTACCATCTACTCTCTTCTACTGCATCAAGATGGGGACTGCCAGAAGCATAGTCTTCGATAGGACTAGCTATCCCCATCTTATTCTCGCATTCTGCTGTTCAGTCCACAGATACTACCCATTTCATTGATACCAATACATATGTAGTATAGATCCTTGCTTGCGAGTACTTTGGATGAGTACTCACGGTTGCTTTGCTACTTCTTTTTCCTCCTTTCCCGGTTATTGCAATCATATGATGGAGTCCGGAAGCCAGAGGATCCCGAGGATGATTCCACATGGAGTTCGACTTCGAGGAGTAGTTAGGAGGTCTCAGGCAGGAGGCCTTGCCTTTTCGATCATTACTACTTTTGTGCTAGCCTTCTTAAAGGCAAACTTGTTTAATTTATGTCTGTATTCAGATATTTTGCTTACGCTGACTCTTGTGTCTTCGAGCATTTGTATTCGAGCCTTCGAGGCCCCTGACTTGTAATATAAAGCTTGTACTATTTTATTTGTGTCTAGAGTTGTGTTCTGATATCTTCCCGTGAGTCTTTGATCTTGATCGTACACATTTGCGTGTATGATTAGTGTATGGTCAAATCAGGGACGTCACAAGTCGTCACACTTTATGAGTGACAACGGTGAGCCGACGAGCCTTTGGGCCAGCACGGAACCCCGACCGACGATCGTTCGTTTATCTGTCGGCTAACCGTCGACGGTGTAGATCCAAGCGGCTAGAGACGGACTCAGTACTTGCATGCAGCCTTGCCGGGGCCTTTCGGCCCGGTGCCCGGCCAATCCATGGCACGGCCTCTCGCAGCCGGGCGAGCTTAAGTCCGGCTGGCTTCACTCCGAACCCGACCGCCGCGTGCGCAAATCAGGTGACCATGGTTGGATAGCTTAGAACGTCGAGGGAACGAAGGTTGTGACAAGGGTTGGGGCAAGCGCGCGGCCGAGCTGCAGAGTGGCAATGGACACGAGTGGCGGGATGGGAGAATAGAAAAAGAGATGTCTGCATCCTCGACGGGCGGGCCAGGGAGGACATGAACAAGTACCATGTAGCGTCCGCGAACTTGGATCGGGAATGGATTGAAAGC
Organism: Triticum dicoccoides; assembly: GCF_002162155.2. Taxonomy (NCBI): domain Eukaryota; kingdom Viridiplantae; phylum Streptophyta; class Magnoliopsida; order Poales; family Poaceae; genus Triticum; species Triticum dicoccoides. The sequence goes on along the minus strand of NC_041386.1, from coordinate 187,918,025 downwards.
GGATAGAAAATGGAAGCCTGCTTTGTTTGTTTACCCCAAACAAACGCAGGCGGACAAAGCCTGTTTTGTTTGTTTACCCCAAACAAACACATGCGGACATGATGAGGTGTGCATTGGAGTTAGCCTCATGTTGCATTGATTTTTTCCCTTTTCATAAAGCATTGAAAGGCAAATTGCATTATGGTGACCTTTCTTTTCATAAAGCATTGAGAGGCAAATTGCATTACAGTGATATTTTTTTCCTTTTCATAAAGGATTGATAGGCAAAGAGGTGATGCTATTGGAGTGTCTCATTTCTTTCCGACAAAGAAGGCAAAATTATGCAACACTAGGTACACGCATAGCGAGAGTTTTGACTCAAACACTTGTGTGGCGGCGCCGGCAACGCACACTTTTTTAAGGCGGCAACGCACACTTGGTGTACCGTGTACTATTGAGCCGCTTCCTCGACGTGTACAGTTGATCGCATCCATCTTTTGCAGAGATGATATTCATTTTACCAGATCGATAACGTGAAAAAAACCTCACTACATTGATCGGCCTAGATACATAGTAAGTACATGAGAAAAACGTGATGTTAGGAAGTTATAGGAGCGACGTGTCCTCTGAGGGAATGGGGCGTGTTGGTTTCAGCCATGGCGCGTTGCGGCAGCACCAGGCTTGGCACCGCCGTCCCCATCACGGCGCTCCTTGAGGACCCGGAACACCCGGGAGCTCTCCTCGAAGATGTGCGCTCGGCGGCCGTAGTCCGTGGGGCTACGGCCCTCGTCTTCCCCGGCCATGGCCTCGTCCTCCCCTCGGACTCGCTCCTGAGGCACGGGCCCGTCCTCCTTGCGCGCCTCCACCGGTTCCGCCCGGCCACCGCACTGCGCATGGAGTGCTGTGGTGGTGCATGTCGCGGCACGGCCCATCCCAAGCCTTTCCGCCGAAGCGAGCGAGCGCGGGACGGCACGCAACGATGGGCGCACAGGCACAGCCGTCGCCGTGGGGGTGGGGGAAACAGACTGCATGGTCGTGCAAAGTTGAGCCTTGCACGTTAGGTGGCTTGGCTAGCTTGGGGACCTATACACGCTCTACGTGACGGCGGTTGGATAGGATCGGTACTGGTACTAGGGCCTGTTCGGCAGCTCCCCAACTCCCAGCTTCCCTGAATCCAGGAGCGGAGCTAGCCCGAACACCCTGGCTCCACGAAGCTAGCTTCTGGGATGTGTGGCCTGGCTACGTGCAAAAACCGGGAGCTGCTCGTTTGGAGATCCCAGAAAACGCAAAAGCTGAAGTTCACTTTTATTACGAGGATGTGCCACCGCCAAGTGACATACCTGTTCGATAGATAGGCTGGAGAAGTCTCGATACATCTCGATCCCCATTCTCCTCCTGCCGTATCCCCACCGGCTAGTCCAACCCTAGCCGCCAGACATCCCGCCACCGCATCCTCACCGGTCAACTTCGTCCGGCAACCTCGACCCCACCCCAAAGAAGGTCTCGTCCTCGAGCAGCCCTTCTTCGTGACGCTCGCGACTCCTTCAAGCTCGCCCCATTCCGCCCCCACCTGACAGCAGCCGGCACCCCCGTCGTCCGCGACGCTGCTCCTCTGCCCCGCCGTCGCCGCTCGAGAAGCTCAAGGTGAGCTCGTGCAGATGTGCAACCTCACCACTCTCCATTCAGTTTAATTTACATTGAGTTACAGGCCATTTGGTCCAGATTTTTGGATGTCCAGATGCACAATCTTTTGTAAATAAGATGAACTTTTCTGAATGTGAGCATACATATTTGTAGACGAAAGCTATCATTTGGTTCAGATTTATAGATGGGAGCTATGATTTTTAGATTTATAAGTGAAATAGTCCCTGTACAGAATTATAGATGTAATAGACTCTGTATATGTTTATAAATGAGATATTCCATATACATACGTACAGATTTATAGATGAAATAGTCTCTGAATATGTTTATAAATGAGAGCATACAGTTGTTTTTATGACATGAATCTTTATATATATGAGAGCATACAATTTTATTAGCACACACAAAGTGACATGGACTTTTATATAGAGTTGTTGAAAATGGTTGCCGAATGGACTATTGAGAACACTCGGATTATCACCGAGTTGTTTGTCCAGCAAGTGAGAGCTGGAAATAGGCCAAATACTCACTTGACCTCCAATGCATATGATGAGGTGGTGAGGCAATTCAAAATAAGAACAGGGTTGGAGTACACAAATGATCAATTGAAGAACAAATGGGACAAACTAAGAGGTGAATATGGTGTATTCAAGAAACTTAAGTTGAAGGAGACAGGAGCGGGATGGGACACAGAGCGCAACACTGTGAAACAAGATGCTGAGTGGTGGAAGAAGGCAAAGATAGTGAGTTTTCATCCTCATGTTGTGCATATCATATCTTTCTTCATATTACTTGTTGACAAATGTTGTCTTGTTTGTATATTTACAGGACATTCCAGGTTGTTACAAGTTCAGGAAGCATGGACTTCGCAATGAAGAGAACTTGCGCATCATGTTTGAAGACATCACAAGTGACGGTTCCGATCATTGGAATCCGACTTCTGGCATCCCCCCTACTTCTACTGCACTAATATCAAGTGCCATAAATCTTGAGCAAATAGAAGATGTTGATCTGTTGGAGGATCCCGAAGAGGCACCATCTCCTATTACACCAAAGGTTAATAAGAGGCTTGGCAAGATCATTTGTGACACAAACAAGAAACCCAAGACCGCACAAGTGATGCAGGAGCAGATTACAATGATCGGGGACATTTGTAAGGAATCACATTCGTCGTTTCAGTCGTTCTTTAAGCACGATGACACCACCTCTGTTGCATCTGTTATGAAGGAAGCAATTGCTTGTGGTGCAATAGAAGGCAGCGATGAGCACTTCATTGCCTCTGAGCTTTTCATCAAGAGAGAGCAAAGGGAGATGTTTTTGAGCATGAGTGTTCACACTCGTTTGGGTTGGCTAAAGAGGAAGTTCAATGTCAAGTACGGGAACTAGTAGTTCCCAGTTTATGCCATATATGTGATGGTTGCTTATGTCCTATGCTACCGAACCATTTTATTTACTATGTCAGTGGTTGAACAATATTTTAAGTACTCACTCTTGAACAATTGTTTCCTATATGGCTTGTAATAACTGGATCGATAATATTTATGTATGGAGTGGAGTTTCATCTTCAGATTTCTTGTTCTCCATGCTAACCATTGTTTGTTAACTCATTGGCTTTCTATGTGCAGATGTCATCTGACAGTGAAAGTGACAATGAAAACTATTATGAAATGCAGAAAAGAATGATTCGTGCCCATGCACAAGAAATGAACATTATGTATCTGAGTGCATCAACCATATTTGGGAAGTATTGTGACAATTGGGTGATGAAGGCCAATCCTAGGACATCTATCTTGAGTGGATTTGGATGGTTGCAGGAGACTATCGGTACACCCGGAGAGACATTCACCATGCTGAGAATGAAGCCGACGGTATTCTTTGAACTTCATGACTTGTTGGAGGATAAGTATGGGCTCGGCCATTCCCCATTCGTTAGTAGTTATGAGTCTCTTGCTATGTTCCTATGGACCTTGGGTGGGTGTGAATCAAATAGAAGAACCCAAAACCGTTTCAAGCATTCCGCAGATACAATCCACCGCAAATTCCATGAGGTACTACTTTGTGCCGTGAAGATGTCTGCTGACTACATCAAGCCTAAGGACCCAAATTTTAGGACCATACATCCAAGGATTCTGAATGACAGGAGGGCTTATCCACACTTGAAAGACTGCATTGTTGCAATAGATGGGACTCACATTAGGGCTTCTATTCCTGAGGCCGGACAAGTGAGGTACATCGGAAGAACCGGAGCAATAACTCAGAATGTGATGGCAATATGTGACTTTGATATGCATTTCACTTATGCTTCTATTGGTCAACCTGGTTCTATGCATGACACAACTGTGCTATATACCGCAATGCATATGGACAAGGATACCTTTCCCCATCCTCCAAAAGGTGAGCTTTTTTACTTGTTGCAAGTTATGTCATATATCCAACAACTTACATTCATTACTCTGTATGTTATTTAGGCAAGTACTACCTTGTAGATGCTGGCTATCCTAATAGAATTGGATATCTTGCACCCTACAAAGGAGAAAGGTATCATGTCCCTGACTTTCAAAGAGGCGCACCACCGAATACTCCTAAGGAGAAGTTCAATAGGATCCATTCATCCAAACGCAATTGCATAGAGAGAACCTTTGGAGTTTGGAAGATGAAATGGCAAATACTTTTGAAGATGCCAAGCTACTCAACTGAAACCCAAAAGATGATAGTTGCTGCTACTATGGCATTGCACAACTATGTTCGCTTCCATGACAAATCAGATCTCCACTTTGTTCGATGTGATAGGGATCCGGATTATGTGCCAACAGGGAAATGGTGTTGACATGGATCTGTTTAGGAACCAACTTGCTACTGACATTGCTCTAGGTTGGTGAAGTACATGTTAGGAACATGTACCACTTTTGATTTGCAAACTTATGCAAATATTGTGCCCTTTGTTATATGAAATACGTGCAGACTGTCTTGGTCCTTAAGATATGTGTTGCCATATATGTATTTTCATTCAAAATACATTTCTGTTTAATAATTTATAATTTATATGCAGAAAGTATTGCAAACTACCCTTTATAGTTCTCTGTTAGTAAAAATGCACAGAAAAGAAAAGGCAACTCTTTGCCCCAGCGAATCTGGTCATCTCTGTTAGAGAAAGAAAGCAAAGAAAAAGGAGAAAAACGCTGCCTGCCAGCGAAATAGGCTGAAAAATGCGCCCCAGGCACTCCAAACCAGGCCTTTAGCCATCTTTTCAGCCCCTAGGAACAGGGCCTCACGTGGATTTCCATCCAGCCTCCATCTTGGGCTCACTTTGGCCTCTCCTCAATGTCCAATAAGGCCGAATCCCACTGAAGATGGCTGGCAGCCCATCTATGACGATCGAAACCTGGAGCTGAGACACCGAACGGATTTCTGAGCGCTAGCGCTCGCGTGGGAAGCTGGCGATCGAAAAGAGAAGCTGGATTTGAGGATTTATTGGAGTTGGGGAGCTACCGAACAGGCCCTTAATAGGGCCACAAAACAACATTTGAAGGATGTGCAGGTAAATTTGTTTTGTCTGACTATGATAACCATATGCTAGTAACCCCTGAGACTTAAAGAAGTTGAAACAACTAATTTAAGGATCAATGTACAACCAGGTGCTTACGGAGAAGAACACCCTGCTAGCTCAGGAACTAGAAAAGTGCCAGCGCCGACTGCTTGTTGCCAATGCCGAACTGGAGAAATACAAGGCATCTCCCGGTAATATTCCCCTCTATCGAGAATTCATAATGATACACTGATAGTGTGAATCTGGGTGCTTATCTTTGTGTTGGGTTGTTAGACCAATTACGAGAGCAGCTGGACGCCGCTCGAAGCGAAGAACACGGAGCCAAAAAGCTACTAGCAATGGGCGAGCGTGTATTGACAAAAGTCGTTCAAGAGAAAAAGAAACTCCAGGATTTGAACACCAAACTGGGTGAAGAACTGAAAGATGTGCGAGCTTAGCTAGCGGACTCTGTGAAGGAGAACAAGAAGCTGCGAGGCGGCATATTCAGTACATGGCCGCTTTCATCTTATAACAGTTTGGAGGTAACAGTAGCTGATATAGCTATAATTGCAGGTGTATTGAAGAACCGCCCTGAAGAGGAGGTGTCCGGATCATCAAGTGATCTTCTACAAGGGCTGTCGCAGTTCCACGAGCAAGCTCGGCAGGCGAAGCGGAGTGTAGCCCAAGTCTTATGGCCATCCGACTCCCCTCCAGGAAGTATGGAGAAGCTGGTAGAGCTGTTCAAGGGAGCGCAGCGGCGTATCCGACTGTGGAAGATATCGGCCTACCGAGAGGGTGCGCGAGAGGCCTGGGCCATGGTGAAGACGCGATATACCAAGATGGATCCTAATCACATGGCTCGTGTCGGACTGCTAGGGCCGAATGGGGAAGAAATTCCCGTTAGTTTAGTATATGACCAAGTAGAGGTGGCCGCCAAATATTCCCAACAGGATTGTAAATTAGACAGCCTTTTGGACGGTATAGAGGAGGAACTGTTTTGAGTCGTGAGTGACTATGTACTTTCCTTCTAGCTGGATAATAAAGACAATTGTCATCGCCGACCTTTTCGCTTCAACCTCTGAATCCGAAGGTGCAGAGAGTTTCTGAATACCCTAGCGGTAGAATATACGGGGGTATGCGTGGAAACCAGGCGTAGGGGTCATAATTGCTCGAACAGACAATGTGTATCCGGCTAGTTATGTTATATTACATTATGTAAGAAACATCTTCTAGAGAGAATAGTTCCGTTAAGGGTTCCTTTCCCTAGGTGCGCATGCATTTAATGTGCATGTCCGAACTGTGATTGAAAAAATCATAGAGTAAGTAACATCTGGGGTTCAAAATGGAGTGAATGCGGAAACACCTTTAATTCGCCGACCGAATATTCCCTTAAGAAACTAGCTTTTGGCTTCACCCAGTCTGAGGTACACATCCGGATGACCCGGCAGTAACAATCACAGAGGTGCTCCCTTTATGCCCTATCCGAACTAACGGCAATGTAGGGCATAAGCACAGGATCCAGGCAACCCAGCTTGGCCAAAACTTAAGTCATATCGATGCATATTATGGCGAAGAAAAGGTACATATGGAAAAAATGCATATGTGCTGAGCTTGATGCTCGAAGAATAGTCACAAGCTTCTGTACGAGAAGCCCCCAGGTATAATGAACGTACATATTTAGAGATGTACGCATCAGGTAGGGATAATCTAGCCGTACTAAAGCCATAGGGCTAAAGAGAAAACGAAAAAAGGTAAAAAAATGAAAAGAGAGGAAAAACAAATGACAGTAATAACAGGAGGGAGGAAACGAACACAGAGTTCGGCGTTAGGCATAAAATCATCGTAGTCTGGCCGCATTCCAGGGGTTCGGCTCCAGGTGATTATCTGACGCATCACGTAGGTGGTACGCTCCTCCAGTGAGAACTCCGTTAATGATGAAGGGACCCTCCCACTTGGGCTTGAGCTTGTCCTTTTTCTTCTCCGGCAAGTGTAGAACAAGTTCACCAACGTTATACGTCTTGGCCCGCACTTCTCTGCTTTGATACCTGCGAGCCTGCTGTTGATAAAATGCGGAACGGGCTTTTGCGACATCGCGCTCGTCCTCCAAGGCATCTAAGCTGTCCTGCCGATCAAGCTCGGCTTCTCTCTCTTCGTACATACGCAATCGAGGTGAATCATGAATAATATCGCAGGGTAACACTGATTCCGCACCGTACACCATGAAGAAGGGTGTATATCCGGTAGTGCAGTTGGGCGTGGTCCGCATCCCCCAGAGTACGGAGTCAAGTTCCTCCACCCAGTGCTTGCCTGATTCCTTAAAAGACCGCACTAGTCTGCGTTTGATGCCGCTCAAAATAAGACTATTAGCCCGTTCGACTTGACCGTTTGTCTGTGGGTCATAGACAGAGGCGTAATCGAGCTTAATGCCTAGATTAGCGCACCAGGTTTTCACCTCATCGGCTATAAAATTGGAGCCATTATCGGTGATTATACTGTGTGGGACGCCGTAACGGTGTACCACGCCGGACATGAAATCTATTACTGGCCCGCTTCGGCCGCTTTGACTGGTTTGGCCTCTATCCACTCAGTGAATTTATCCACCATGACCAGCAGATAGTTTCTCTTATGACTTCCTCCTTTAAGGGGTCCGACCATATCGAGCCCCCAGACCGCAAAAGGCCAAGTGATGTCGATTCTTTGTAAGGCAGTGGGCGGCATATGGCTTTGGTTGGCAAAGAGTTGGCATCCGACGCAACATTGGACAAGGTCATGTGCATCTGCTCGGGCCGTCGGCCAATAAAACCCTGTACGGAAGGCCTTGCTAACAAGGGCCCAAGCTGCGGCGTTGTGACCGCCAAGTCCGGCATGAATTTCAGCCAAGAGTTGTCGCCCCTCTTCCTCGGATATACATCGTTGAAGGACTCCGGTAGCGCTTTTCTTATAGAGCTCTCCATCACGAACCTTGTTGGCCTTTGAATGCCAAACAATGCAGCAGGCCTCATTCTGGTCCTCAGGAAGCTCCTTCCTGTTAAGGTAGGCCAGGAAGGGTTCGGTCCATGGGGCAATGACTGCCATGATGAGATGCGTCGACGGTGTTATTTCGGTGGCTGAGCCCCCGACGACGTTGGTGTTTCCGGGATCTGGGGTTATGCTTGGATCCGGACTAGTATTGTCGTTTTCCCCCTGCCACACCACAGATGCCTTTCTAGGAAGATATTAGGTGGGACGGGGTCACGTTTAGCGCCGATACGAGCAAGAACATCCGCTGCTTGATTACTTTCTCGAGCCACATGATGGAACTCGAGCCCCTCGAACCGGGCCGACATTTTATGACTGCATTACGATACGCTGCCATCTTCAGATCTTTGGCGTCAAAGTCTCCATTTATTTGAGATATTGCCAGTTTTGAGTCCCCGCGCACCTCTAGGCATTGTATGCCCATGGAGATAGCCATCCGGAGACCATGTAATAAGGCCTCATATTCGGCTGTGTTATTGGAGTCTGTGTATAGTATTTGGAGGACGTATTGATGACATCTCCAGTAGGGGACGTTAAAACGACGCTCTCTTCTAACCCTGGCAGCATTTTGGATCCGTCGAAATACATGAACCAATTGGAGTATGTGCCGTACTCTTTAGGGAGTTCGGCCTCTGTCCATTCGGCGATGAAGTCGGCCAGTACTTGGGATTTGATAGCTCGACGTGGTTTATAGAAATGTCAAATGGGAGGAGCTCAATGGCCCATTTGGCAATACGGCCTGTAGCATCGCGGTTGTTTATAATGTCATTGAGTGGTACTTCGGAGGCCACCGTGATCGAACACTCCTGAAAGTAGTGACGGAGCTTTCAGGATGCCATGAAGACCGCGTATGCTATCTTTTGATAATGATGGTACCGGGATTTGCATGGTTTAAGGACAGTAGATACGTAGTATACTGGCTTCCGAAGCGGGAATTTATGCCCGTCATGTTCTCGTTCAACGACGAGTACGGCGCTCGCCACCTGATGTGTTGCTGATATGTATAATAACGTCGGTTCGCCAGCGTTTGGTGCGGCCAGGATTGGATTGCTCGCAAGAAGGGCTTTTATTTCCTCCAGTTCGGCTGTTGCCGCGTCCGTCCACTCGAAGTGGTCGGTTCGTCGTAGAAGGCGTTGGAGTGGCAGTGCCTTTTCTCCCAATCTGGAGATAAAGCGGCTTAGAGCTGCTACACAACCCGCGAGCTTTTAAACTTGTTTAAGGTCTGTTGGCTTAGCCAATTGTGACAAAGCTCGGATTTTGGCTGGGTTTGCTTCAATTCCTCTATTGGAAACGATGAGGCCCAGCAGTTTTCCAGCGGGAACACCGAAAACGCATTTTTCCGGATTGAGCTTAACGTCATACACGCGGAGGTTGTCGAATGTAAGATGAAAATCGTCTATTAGTGTTTCGACGTGCCTAGTTTTGATGACGACGTCGTCCACATAAGCTTCTATTGTTTTCCCGATCTGCTTCTCCAGGCATGTTTGAATCATGCGTTGGTATGTGGCGCCAGCGTTCTTGAGCCTGAAGGGCATGGTGTTGAAGAAGAATGGCCCATATGGGGTGATGAATGTTGTTGCAGCTTGATCGGATTCCTTCATTTTGATTTGATGGTATCCGGAATATGCGTCAAGAAAACATAGTGAGTCGTGTCCTGCGGTGGCGTCAATGATTTGATCGATGTGGGGGAGGGAGAAGGGATCCTTGGGGCATGCCTTGTTGAGGTCTTTGAAATCGACGCACAGGCGCTAGGATTTATCCTTCTTTGGTATCATCACCAAATTTTCTAGCCAGTCTGGATGTTTTATTTCTCTAATGAATCCGGCCTCGATTAACTTGGCTAGCTCTTCCCCCATAGCTTGGCGTTTGGGTTCGAAAAAGCACCGTAGTGTTTGCTTGACCGGCTTGTGTCCCTTCAATATATTGAGGTCGTGTTCGGCCAACTCGTGTGGGATTCCTGGCATATCGGAAGGGTGCGAGGCGAATATCTCCCAATTCTCGCGCAGGAACTCTCGTAGAGCGGTGTCAACCGTCAGGTCTAGTTGTGCTCCGATGGATGCTGTCTTCTTGGGGTCCGTTGGATGGACTTGGAATTTGACTATTTCTTCTGCCGGTTTGAATGAGGTGGATTTGGGTCGTTTGTCTAGGACCACATCGTCTCTGTCCACCATGGAGCGCAGCGCGGTTAAATCTTCGGCCCCGAGGGCTTCAGATAATGCCTCAAGGGCCAGGGATGTGGTTTTATTCTCGGCGCGGAGTGCTATGTCCGGATCACTAACTAGAGTGATTATATTGTTGGGCCCGGGCATCTTAAGCTTCATGTACCCGTAATGGGGTATTGTTTGAAAGTGCGTAAATGCATCTCGCCCTAAGAGGGCGTGATATCCATTGTTGAAGGGGGCCACCTAGAAGGTTATCTCTTAGGACCGATAGTTCTCCGGCGTGCCGAATACCACGTCGAGTGTGATTTTTCCTGCACATCGTGCCTCCTGACTGAGAATGATTCCTCAGAAGGTCGTGCTGCTTTGCTCGATGCGACTCCTATCTATTTCCATTTTTCATATTATATCCTCATAGATGAGGTTCAGTCCGCTGCCGCCGTCCATGAGAACCTTGGTGAGCCGAAATCCATCCACAATTGGGCTGAGGACCAAGGCGGCTGGTGTTCGGACTGTCCTATGTTTTGGTTCGTCGCCAGCATTAAAGGTTATCGTTGTGTTGTTCCAAGGGTTTATTGTTGCGATCTGGCAGACTTCAGCGAGTTTGCGGAGTGCCCTTTTGCGCCTATTGTTTGAAGTGAATGTCTCAAAGACTGTCATGATTCTGGGTTTGTCGTCTTCCGGAGGGTGTTTCTCTGGGGTGTCTTTCGTGAGAATGTCCTCGCCGTTTTTGGCTACCTGCCGGAGTATCCAACATGCTCTAAGGCTGTGGGTTGGTATGGTGTCCGGTGTGGTGTGTATTTTGCATCGGCCATCAAGCCATCCCTCTAGAACGGTTCTGTGTCGCATAATGGGTTTGCATTTTTTGGCGCTTATGTCTGGGAGGGTGGGTGGCGTTCCATCTGAAGCCTGAACCGATCGATGATTCGGAGACTGAGGTTTTTCTGGACTGAACAGTCCAGGCTCCGGAGTATCTTCTAATTTTTGAAGCCCGCAGTCCGACTCTAAGTTCAGAGGACGAGGCGTGTCTTTCTGCCGGTATGTGTCTGGCTTCTCGAGATCGGAGATCCGGACGTAATTCGTCCTCGGTATAGAGGAAGGGTTATCTTGCTCCTCGACTACCGCTATCTGGTGGGTGATCGGTGGGGAATTAATCTCTCTCTGGTCGGGTTTAAGCCCAATCCGATCGTAGTCTGTAGCGACTCCCAAGGCGGTGATGCGGTCTAGCAGTTCATTCAAAGATGATAACTCCATTGGATCCATCCATTTGGCATATTCAGAATCAATGCAGATACATTTTTCGATGACTCGGGAGGTCATCCTCGTCGGCTCAGAGGCCGAGCGGGCGATCATGGTAAAACTGCCCAGTCGGAGGGTTTGCCCCGAGGCCAGAGCTCCTCCTGAGGTGATATTTTCCTTGACGATAAGTCGAGCCATCGACCTCTGCGACAACGGCACAGTGGAACTCTCAATGAAAGCACCAATGTCGGTGTCAAAGCCGGCGGATCTTGGGTAGGGGGTCCCAAACTGTGCGTCTAAGGTTGATGGTAACAGGAGACAGGGGACACGATGTTTACCCAGGTTCGGGCCCTCTCTAAGGAGGTAATACCCTACTTCCTGCTTGATTGATCTTGATGAATATGAGTATTACAAGAGTTGATCTACCACGAGATCGTAATGGCTAAACCCTAGAAGCCTAGCCTATATGACTACGGTATTGAGTATCTCCTATCCGGACTAAGTCCTCCGGTTTATATAGACACCGGGGGGATCTAGGGTTACACAAGGTCGGTTACAAAGAAGGGAATTTACATACTCCGTCACCAAGCTTGCCTTCCACGCCAAGGAGAGTCCCATCTGGACACGGGTGTAGTCTTTGGTCTTCGTATCTTCACAACCCATCAGTCCGGCCCATAGATAACAGGCCAGACGCCCGAGGACCCCTTAGTCCAGGACTCCCTCACTCGTCACATCTGCCGCCGCCTCGCCTGGCTCCGACGTGCATCTGAGCCGACGAGGCGTTGTAGTGCCATGTTGGCTGGCTGCTGGGCTGGCGTGATGGCGGAGCCTTCACGAAGATCTGCATACCGGGTGCTTGCTCAGTCGGTGTGGAGGCCGCACGCTGCCACGCAGACGCCTGCCCAACTGGTTGAGCTAGCAGCTGCATGGGAGCGGTGATGAAGTCTTGGCAGACGTGGGCCTGGCCGCGGCCCCGCAGACGTCCTCAGCAAGGGTCTTGCCGAGGGACCAACAAGGGTCTTGTCATAGCACCGCGGTCGTCCCCGGCAAGGATCTTGCCGGGGGTCTCGTGGATTTCCTTGGCAAGGATCTTGCCAAGGATCGTCGTCTTATGGTTCTCATCCGATCTTGCGTATTTATGATCTCTACAAAGATCTGCATGCCACCATGGAGGTGCCTCCCGAGCCTTGGTATTGATGTGGCTGATGGCGTCAGAAACCCTTGGGCTCAACGGTGGCGCGCTCTACTGGCGTCAGGCAAGTTGCCCCAGCAAGGATCTTGCCGGGGCTGCGGAATCCACCCCGGCAAGAGTCTTGCCGGGGGAGTCCACCTCGCCCTCTTGCTCTCTTGGCGCCCCTGGTCTTGGCGTTGCTCTGGCTGTCTTGTGCCCCGGCACCCCTCCTCTTCCCTGCTCAGTGCGGCCGTGGGCGCGGCTCTGACTGCCCGTGCACAAGTAAAGGGGTGCAAAAGAAGAGCCCCTACTTTTGTACACCGACAGGAGCCCCCGGGCCTGGGCCACACATAAGCGCGACGCGTTGTTGGGCTAGGCTCAGAACGGTGCGCGGGCTGGCGGGGCGGATTTTTACTGCAGTAACTTTTCTGTCCGCTACGCTTCCCCACGACCTGCGTTGAACGTGCGACGTGGGGGGTCATGCGTGACATGGGGATCATACATGGGGCGGTTTCCGCACGCATGCATCACATTGAAGTAGATGGTAATAGGGCAGCCCGCGCCTTCCCCGTAAAAGAGAGAATTCCTTATTTAACACTGTGCTTAAATTTTATGCCTTATTTGACATCGACAAATAATTTCTTCCCTATATAACAACGAGTCTAAATTTTATGCCTTTTATGACACTTCTGCCCATTTTAAGCCTAAATGACACTTGAAAATACCATTTTGCCCCTCATGTGGTATGTTTGTGCCCGCGTGCTATTCGATGATTTTTTTATCATCTTTATTAATAATTATTATATTATTATTTATTGGATTTTCTTATGGAGCTCACATAATCTATTTTGAATGTCTAAGTTTTTTTACTGCACGGTCTCCACGGGAGAATATATGTACGTGTAGATACATGATATAGTAGATGCATACATTAGATGGTCTATCATTAGCTTTGTACGTGGTGCATGGCAAAATTGCCCACGTACAATTGCACGCATGCATCGAAGGCCATGCACACGGCAGTAGCATGTACATGGTTTATGACTCTAGCCGGTGTACGCATACACTTTTGAATACCCACACGTCTGTGCTGCACGTACACAATACACATAACCATGTATGTATATTTGTTCGGGTATTTGTGTACCGGCTGCTGCATGGATATATACATATTTAAATACCCACAGTACCCAGGAAAGCTAGCTCTATGTGCTCTTACAATGGGATCAATGAAATACTTGTTCGGGTATCGTGTACCAGCTGTCGCGCGTACGTGCGTGTTTGTGTGCTGCTGTTGCGTGGGTGTGTGCTGCTGCTCCGTGTGTGCTGCTGTGCACGTGTGATGCTGCATTGCTGCGTGCCTGCGTGCTACAGTGTGTGTGCGTGTGCATATGTGCTGTTGCGTGTTTGCTACTGCCGATGCGTGTGTGTGCGCTATTTTCCCCATTGATGTTGTGTGTATGCTACTGCCTCACACACACATATATCATATGAGGGGCAAAGGAGTCTTTTCAAGTATCATTTAGGCTTAAAATGGACGAAAGTGTTATAAAGGGCATAAAATTTTAGATTCGTTATCAGATAGGGAAAAAAGTTTTCCAGTGTTAAATAAGGAAACGAAATTTAAGATAGTGTTAAATAAGGAATTGTTTCCCCGTAAAAAGGAATTACCGCGGGCGCGCTGCTCATTTACCCTTTGTGCCCTCTCCAATCTCGGAACCGCCGTCCCCTCCTTCTTCCTCCTCAAGCTCTTGCTCTCGCTCGCCGCCGGCACATTTTCGCTGCCCTTCCACCTTCACCTCTCGCAACCGCCATGGCACCCAAAACCAGCAAAGGCAAAGGAGTGGCCAAGGACGCCGGGGGGACGGAGCCGCCGGAGAGTGAGTCAGCGGTGCGGTGGACGTAGCTCGCCTACTTTCCCTCGATGGTCAACGCGGTCCACCTTCGGGACAACTTCAAGCCCCTGTGGGGGTGCAAGACGGGGGGAGAGATGATGGGGCATCCGGCCACGTGCATCATCCCCGCTGATTTCGCCAAGGCCGGCCCGAATCGGTACCCATTCTTCGTCGACTACTTTTCCTGCGGCCCCTGCCACCCTTTCTCCGATTTCTTCAACGATGTCATGCACACCTATGGCTTCCACCTTCTGGATTTCACTCCAAATGTCGTGGCGTGCATGGTCCTTTTCGCCCATCTCTGCGAGGGCTTCACCGGAGTGCATCCCAACACGGCGCTTTTCCGCCACTACTTCTATCCTCGGATCCAGAGGGGAGGCGCCATTTCCGGTTGTGTCACCTCGATCCCAAGGACCCTGAAGAAGGGTACGTATCCAGAGGGCACTCAGAAGGAGAGGTGGGAGGAGTGGTGGAGCCGGTGGTGCTGGATTGAGGAGGACCCATAGGAATTTTGCCAGGTTCACCAGGCGCTGGAAAGCTCACGACCGCCATCACCAGAATCCATCGCCTCATCATTGTCGGGCTCATCCTGGAGATGATTGGGGCAGATTTCATCCGCCGCCGCATCGCTCCATTGCACAACAAGGGCAGGCCAGCCTGGCTCTTCAGGAATGCGGCTGACATCATGCGGCTCCGCCCCGGCCTGAACCACAACTTCACGGTGATGGGGCACGCCCACTTATGCCAGCGGCTTTTTCAGCTCGACGTGAACCATGACGGCAGGGCCGAGAGGACCGGCAAGTTCACGAAGGCCGGCATGGTCGCCAAGGGGCCCCTGCTCAGGTTGCCGGTGGGGGTGGTCCCACTGAGCAAAAACTCCCGTCAAACTGACATCATCGCCATGATGCCGGACTGTAACACGCACGGCCTTGACTCGAATTGGGTCGAGCCGGAGGCGAACCAGGTGCAGAAGTTCTTCGACACCCTGTCGAAGAAGTACGTCCGCGAAGAGCCGCTGCTCATCCAGGACACCACCCAAGTGGAGCTGGACTATATCGCCGCCAGGGCGGCGGAGGCGGAGCTCGCCAAGGAGGCCGATGGCGCTGGCGGCATGGAGGACAAGGACGCGGAGGCCGTGGAGGAGAAGGAGCTTGCCCAATGGGTGGAATGCGTTGGGAAGGCCAGCAGCGCCGACACCGGGGCCCCTCTCATTGAGGATGAGGTCGATGAGTCGTCCAGGGTGGAGGTCGAGGCTATCGACCCCCCAGCCACGGGGAGATGACGTGTCTTGCGGCAGGCCAGCTCTGGTGAGCCGGTCCGGCCCGGCAGGGCCGCACAACCGCAACAACCTCAGGAGGCGTCCATGCGCCATACGAGGGTCGTGGCGGCGGGGAAGGCGGTGAAGGCTACGGTGGCGAACAAGAAAGCGACTACCTCTTCTTCGTCCAAGTGTCCTTGGACTCCACCCGCTTCCCCTCCTCCCGTAGACGACGACACGGAGGTCATCTTCGACCTCGGGTCCCTTAGCCCGAGGAGGAAGAGGAAGGCAGCGGAAGAGGATGCGGAGGATGAGTAAGTATCTCGTCTTTTGTCATCTCCGTCCCCTCAGACCATGCTGCTTTTCTTGACTCGTCTTCATCTTCGCAGAGATATGGAGATGTTGGCCCAGAGGGTGGCGAAGAGGGCCAGGGCCTCGACGGGCGGCCAGCCCCCAGTGGGCACCTCGAATACGCCACTGGTGGTGGAGAGCAGCCCGAATAGCAGCCCCCGGCCCAGCCCCCAGCGTGCGTTCATCACTCACTCCCCATCGACATGTGCTGGGACACGATCTTTTGGTGCTGACCTTGCCGTGGTTGCAGGAGGAGGACGGCAGCAGGAGGAGCCACTGAGGGCCACCCCCAACACGCCGCCCCCATCAACCATGCCGCCCTGAGGGGCGTCCCCGGCAAGGGTGCCAAGCACCGAGCCCATGCGCACGGAGGAGGAGGAGGCGAACCCGGGCGCCGATGGCTCCGTCCCGGCACCGAATGTTGGTGGTGAGGGGGCCACTTCGTCCCAGCTTGGCACGGGTGAGTTTTTTGCCCCCTGTTCCCGCTCGTTTTTCTTCTTTCGAATTTTGATCTTCTTCACCTCATTCCCCTTCTCGGTATCCAGATCCTTCCTTGGCGGACCGGGAGGACATGGACACTGTCATCGAGGAGGTCGCTAGGGATGCCGCGGCCGAGGCCGACGAGATCGCCCCTGAGGAGGTCGCCAAGGATGTTGTTGAAGCCACCGCCAAGGGGCCTGCCGGGGAGACCGACAAGGCCGATGCCGAGGAGGCCAGCAAGGGGCCTATCGGGAAGGCCAACAAGGCCGCTGCCGATGAGGAGGTGGTTGACGACCATCCTTCCTCCTCTACTGCCTCTGGCTCGAGCAAGTATCTGAAGGTGAGCGATGACCTGTTCGTTCACCTCCCATGGACGGCAAGCACTAGGGTGCCTGCCAAGGGGGAGGTGTTCCACGACGAGGTGCTTGCCGCCGCCGGGCTCGAGGTCGTTGACGAACCGAGCGTCGGTGGCGGCGGTTCCTAGGAAGAGCGGCTCCTCCAAAGCATGAGTGCCAACTTCCACAAGCTTCAAACACTTCATCGTGCCCACCTGGACAAGGCCAAGTCCAGGATGGTAGCGGTGGACAAGGCGGAGGCGGACCACGACAGGCGCGTCGTTGAGACGCAGGCTTGGTTCCGCCAGACCTGTGAGGAACTGAAGACCGCCCAGGATCTACTGGACGAGCGCAAGCTAGAGCTTGTCATGAAGCAGGCCGATATCGAGAAGGCCCAGGAGGCGGCGAGTTAACAGGCCTCCAAGGACGAGGCCGCTCGGCGTCAGCACCAGGCCGAGCTGAACTCCCAGGAGGAGGACCTTGCCGCTCGCGGGGAGAAACTCGCTGTGACACTCCGCAGCAAGGACGAGGAGGTCAAGGAGCTTGTCGTGTAGCGGACCCAGGAATTGGAGCAGAGGCACGAGGAGGCCCTCAATGCTCAGGCCCAGGTCCATGCCGGCAAGGTAAACAAGCTGGAGGTGGAGCGGGACGGGCTGAAGAAGCAGATCCAGGAGCTAATGGGGGAGAGGGACACAGCCAAGGGCGCCTTGGCTGACGCGTAGGCCGCAGTCCTCAACAAGGTCGAGCTACTCTCCACGGCTAACGAGTCCATCAAGGACCTGAAGCTGAAGCTGGAGGGTCTTGATGGGACGCTCTCAGAGGTCAGGGCCCGGGTGGAGACCCTGACCAAGAATCTAGAGGAGGAGAGGCAGCTGCGGAAGAATGATGTCGTCAACCACGCGGATTTTGTGGAGGGCGAGAAGCTCTGGGTCAGCTGCCTCGCCGATGTCACAGGCAGGATCACCATGCAGCTGGCTACCATGGGGATGCCAAACATGAGGTACATCCCGGAGCCGAATGTGAGTCCTAATGCCAGGCTGACTCTGTTCTTCGAGGGTGTTCTTGGGGCCCTGGAGCGGTTCCGCTCCAACAGGGCGGCCTCTCTGGCCGATGAGGCCCGGAGGCTTTGCTGGGGTGCCATGACCAAGGTCCTCACAAAGGTGGCGTACTGGAACCATGACCTCGACTTAGAAGCTGCGCTAGATAGCTTGCCGGAGGGCGTGGACCCCGAGACGCTCGAGGAGCGTATCGAGCCCATCATCAGCCGCATCGACGGAGTTCGGAGGATAGAAGGCCAGTGCCGGGACTAGGCACCCCGTTTCTTATCGCCGTTGCAGGTTCACAACCAAGACAATTTTTATCTTTAGTTACAACCGCAACAACAATTGATGTAATATAACTCTGCAGTGCTTTTGAAATGATGCATGTTATTTTTCCGTTTGATCTCCCTTTGTATGTCCACCCTACGTTAATCGGGTAGGCTTGCCGGCGCGGAAACCCAGGCCGCGGCACCTTGAGGACTGATCCCCAATGGCCTGCGGGTATGCTTGCTGCTGGGCGAACCACCTCACTACTCTTAACGCGTCCACTCGAGCTGTCGAGTGGACTTGAGACAGAACGGGTGTGTTGCCAATCGCCGAAGGTCACCCTGTCGTTCTCGACGCAGCCACTCAAACTGTTGAGCAGACTCGAAACAGAGCGAGGGTGTTGCCAATAGTGGCAGGGCCCCATTGTGTGCGGTTTTCCATACACTGGGCAAGATCATCGAGGACGATAACCTTATATATAAAAAGGAATTACTCAAAGTTTTGCATGGACTTAGCTTCTCTGCAGCTGCGTGAACGTTCACTGCGCCCACCGAGGACGCCACTTGTTCGGTCGTCTTCTTCCTTGAAGTGACGACCACAATGAAGCCACTGCTTCAACCAAACCAGATTTCCACAACTGCGCACCCCCTACCTGGCACGCCAGAGATGTCGGTGGGAAACAACACCTATGGGGTCACTGGGATCCCTTCTATGGTTGGCGGGCGTGGCGTTGTGCAAAGAGCGAGTCTGGCGGTTAGCACAAGGATCGTTTACTCAGGTTCGGGCCGCGGAGACGCGTAATACCCTAGTCCTGCTTTGATGTATATTTGAGTGTTCTTGAGTTCTTGAAGTGGCTACGGTGTCTCTTTAGTTCCAAAGATCCGAATCCCCCTCCAGTATGCCTCGGGCCTCCTTTTATGGACAAAAGGGGTCGCCATAGTGGCACACAGGAGGTGGAAAGGTGCATCGCGGCTGAGTCTATCCTCTAGCACCGTCAGACAAACACATTTAATGCGTTGCCGATGTGCCCGTCTTGCTTTATCGGGGACGGCAAGGAAGCTCGTCCCAGCTGTCGCTGCCTCACCTGGCTCCGACGCACGTCTGAGTTGACGAGGCGTTGTAGCGCCATGTTGGCTGGCTGCTGGGCTAGAGTGATGGCGGAGCCTTCATGAAGATCTGCATGCCACCACGCAGGTGCTTGCTGAGTCGGTGTGGAGGCCGCACACTGCCACGCAGACGCCTGCCCAACTAGTTGAGCTAGCAGCTGCATGGGAGCGGCGATGGAGTCTTGGCAAACGTGGGCCTGGCCGCGGCCCCGCAGACGTCCTCGGCAAGGGTCTTGCCGAGGGCCCGACAAGGGTCTTGTCATGGCACCGCGGTCGTCCCCTACAAGGATCTTGCCCGGGGTCTCGTGGATTTCCTTGGCAAGGATCTCGCCAAGGATCATCGTCTTCTGGTTCTCATCCGATCTTGCGTATTTATGATCTCTACAAAGATCTGCATGCCACCATGGAGGTGCCTCCCGAGCCTTGGTTTTGATGTGGCTGATGGCATCGGAAACCCTTGGGCTCAAGGGTGGCGCGCTCTGCTAGCGTCAGGCAAGTTGCCCCGGCAAGGATCTTGCCGGGGCTGCGGAAACCACCCCAGCAAGAGTCTTGCCGAGGGAGTCCACCTCGCCCTCTTGCTCTCTTAGCGCCCCTGGTCTTGGGGTTGCTCTAGCTGTCTTGCGCTCCGGCATCCCTCCGCTGCCCTGCTCAGTGCGGCCGTGGGCGCGGCTCTGACTGCCCATGCACAAGTAAAGGGGTGCAAATGGAGAGCCCCTACTTTTGTACACCGACAAGTAGAGATACTACTTGTGCATCCAAAAACCCTTAAACCTAGTTTCTTGTCATGAGAGACCACCATATCTACCTATGGATTGAATAAGATCCTTCAAGCAAGTTTTTATTGGTGCAAAAGCAATAAAAATTGCTCCTAAATATGTATGATCTTTTATTGTAAGGGAAAATAATCTTTTTACGAACTTGTGGTGGTGAAGAAATAAAAGTGACATACCGCATAATAAAGGTTGTAATCACAAGGGGTAATATAAAGTGATGTTTCTTTGTATTAAGAGATTGCGCACCGAAAATAAAAATTACATGAAAACCTCTGCTTCTGTCGGATTTCGGGTTCCGGCAGACACTTGAGGTTCGAACACTGGGGTGCGCACAGAGATTTCGCCTTCTACCTACCTGCACCCCTCCGCCTCGCTAAGATCTAAGCTATGGAAAGAACAGCACAAGAGACACAGGGTTTATACTGGTTCGGGCCACCGTTGTGGTGTAATACCCTACTCCAGTGTGTGGTGTGGTGGATTGCCTCTTGGGCTAATGATGATGAGCAATACAAGGAAGAACAGCCTCGTGAGAGTCTGTTCTTGGTTGGGGGGATGAACTGGTAGGGGGAGTTCAGTCACCCTTCTCTCTCTCTCTCTCTCTCTCTCTCTCTCCCTCTCTTCTCGATTGCGATCCTAGCTAGTTTCTGGGTTGGCCGATCCTTCATCCTTCTACCCTGTGGGTGGCTAGTCCTATTTATAGGCAAAGGCCCCGGGCCTCTTCCCCAAATATTGAGCGGGAAGGGCGCCAACAATTGGCCATTCTGAAGGGGAACATCTGGTACACTTATCCTGACTAAAGTTGGTCCTCGCCTGCCAAAGACTCTAGTGGTGACGCTGGCTTGGGCTCCACAATGACGTCCTCCCTGCCGTTGGACTGGTCTTGGTCTCGTTGCACCGAAACGGGTGCCTTTGCTTGATGCTCTCGCCTGCGCTTGCTCCCTTTGCACCAAAGAGGAAAGGAGGATACTACGCGGGCTGGCGCCCGCCTGGCGCCCTTGGTCGTCATGGCTTGCATCACGGGCACCTCGTGAGGTACCCTGCCTTGATATCTCCGCCTCCTCACGAGCCAGCCTGATGAGGTCGTGCCTGAGGAAGCTCCATGTCCTCTGCCCCGTGAGGCTTGGCCCCTCGCGAGGGTCTTGGGTGTGTATTGATGAAGACAGGCCGTGCTGGGCCCCCTTTGAGCCACGCCGCAGGCTGCAGGCAGGCAAGTCTGGGGACCCCCGTTCCCGGAACACCGACAGTAGCCCCGGGCCCAAGGTGTGCCCGGACTTGGCCGTGCAGGGAGGCGAAAGGGCAAGAGCGAAGCGCCACGGGCCCTAATAGCCTGCGGCCTTGGGCGCCGCGTGGCGGTTGACTGGACATGGGTGTCTCCACAACCGCGCGAGTTGATAAAGGAGCGGCATCTGCCTAGGCTTTGCTTTTTGCTTTCTCCGGTTGCTGCTCAGATCCCCTTTCTTGCGCCTCTCCTTCCTTCCTCCAAATTTCCAGATCTACTCCGACCGCGTGACCTATGAAGCCATGGCGCCTCGTCAGTCCCTGGCCGGAGCTTGGTACTCGTCTGCCCTGGACTCACCGAACATGTCGGAGGCGAGCCTCGCCCGGTTGCGCCGGATGGCGGCGGCACAGGGCATCGATGGGGCGAAGGTGTTCAAGGCCGGCTACGCCACCCCTGAGGGCCAAGGGAGCACCTTCTATCCGTTCTTTGTAAGCGCCATTGCTGCTGGCCTGGTGCCTCCCTTCTCCGAGTTCTTCTTCTCTGTCCTCCGCCATTATAAGCTACAGGCTCTGCATCTCCACCCCAACTCCGTCCTTCTCCTGGCAATCTTCGCCTATTACTGCGAGGCTCGCGTAGGGGTGCATCCCTCAGTGGCCTTGCTGCGCCACTACATCTACCTATGGACCTATCGCCGTCCTGCTTCCGCGTGCGCGAGCTTCATCGCGTACGGTGGCGCCATTGCCATTTCGAACCCCGGGAAAAGGATTGAGGGCTTCAGGAGCAAGTGGGTCTTGGCGGAAGCTGGGCGCATCCACCCTCGGCTGATCTTGCCCATGGAGCAACCCACGAGCTCCAGCGATTGGGGTCGAGCGGAGCTCGCGGACCCCTGCGCGAAGCTGGTGTTGGAGAAGATGGACGCGGGTCTGAGGCCTGCCAACATGGCAGCGACGAAGCTGATCGGCGCGTCGCTGCTGAGGGAATTTACCAGCTGGCTCCGCTTTGGTAGTACTCACTTCCGATGTGGAGGCCCCATCCGAGCCCCGCGGCCTTGGCCGACGGAGATCTGGCTGCGGTCCTCCAATCTCTGGTCGGGGGCGATGTGGAGAGGTTGGAGGGCGCTCCTACGCCCTTGTTCCTCCGCGACGACTGGGAGCAGGTAGTGGAGTCCATGCTCGTCTTCAACGGGGACGGGCCCGTGCCCATGGAGACTCCCGGGGAATCGGTGGACGTGTCCTCCGATGACTCCAGCGAAGAGGAGGAAGGAGGGGAGCGGGAAAAAGGGCCTGACTCCGAGGCGACTGACGGAGAGTCGAGGGCTCCCCTCCCCCGGCACAGGTCTCGCGTTCTCCGCCTCTCTCCGAGTGATGACGATGAGGATGATGACGAGCAGGACGGCGGGAGCTTGCCCCCGATCCCGAAGAAGTACAGGACCGGGCTGATCTCCCGCGGGTTTGCCCCGGCCCCGAGGCGGACCGCAGACGCGCCTTCCCCTTCCAAGCTTCGCGAGGTTGACCCTTCCAGTCGGCTTTCAGGCTTCAAATTTGGCCAGAGGCCGCTTGAGCTTACTGGCGACGACCCGTAAGCGCTTGATTCTTGTCTTTATTTCTTGTTCTGCTTCTGAGGCTTGACGTCCGCATCTCTGGGATAGGCTGGCGCCTGCAGCAAAGAAGCCGAAGGGAGCTCCTGAGGTTCCATCCGTGGCAGCGCCTCTGCCCGCGAAGGAAGGTGACCGCGACGCACGGGCTTCTCCTGCCTGGTCGTCCTCGCGAGGCCTGGCTGAGCCGGCTAGGGCGAGCTCAGCCCCCATGGCCCAAGTGACTCCCGAGGTGCCTTTGCTTGCTGCCGCCACTACAGCCGTTGGGACGCAGCAGGCTTCGCCTCAGGATGTTGTGGTCGCGCTGCCGCCTTCTCCTCCAACTCCACCAACTGCTGTCTCTCCGACTCCTCCTGTCGTTCTGGATCGTGCTGCTGCTGAGCTGGACCGGCTGCGGCAGGATCTTCTTGGTGCCGACCCTCGCTTGGTGGCCGGGCGCTTGGAGCTGGCTTCAGGATGAATTCGCTCCAACGCTTCGATTTGGGCGGCACTGGTCCAGGCCTCGACGGCTTGAAACGCGGGCAGGCAGGCCGTCCTTGAGGCGAAGGCTGCTCGTGACGTAGCCCTAGGGAAGGTGGTCGACGTCCGTGGTCGCTGCAAGGTGCTGGAGGACGAGCTGCAAGGCCTGCGGGACCAGCTCGCGAAAGAGGTCCGCCTTCGCCAAGAGCAGGAAGAAGGCGTGAAGGCTCGCGAGGCAGCCGTCGAGGGCCGGGAGGCCAAGCTCAGGAAGCGCCGCGACCGCCTAGGCGCGCTGGAGCAGGAGCTGGGGGCGAGGAAGGTCGAGCTGGACGACAAGGCCCAGGTTCTTGCCGAGGACCGCGTGGCCTTCATGGAGATGGAGGCGAAGGCTCGCTCCTCGCTGAGGATGCTTTACGACAGCGGCCTGGAGAGCCCGCTGGCTGGCACCGAGGACGGCCCCGCCAAGCTGCTTCCCTTCCTGGTTCGCGCTCTTGAAGATGTCGCCCTTGGCCTTGGCCCCACGGCCGAGGCTAAGGCGCGTGTCCTGTCTTCTGCAGCGCTGACGCGGGTCCTCACCCACTTCTACCTTCGCGATCCCGGCGTCGACCTCGACAGCCTGCTGGAGCCAGTAAGCAGCGAGCGTGCCGCTGCCGCTGCCGAGGCCATGAAGGGTCGCGCGGAGGCTCTGCTGGGGAAGTTCCGGGCCTTCAGCACCAAGCCGAAGCAAGGCGCTGCCGACCCCGCTGCTCCATGAGGCGAACCCACTCTGCGCTGCTCCACCGCCGACAAGTGACTCCGTTGTGGCTCATGTCCTGCCTTTAATTCCTGCACATGTATCATGCCTCGGGGAGGCGTTTAAACTTGCGTTTGGCATTGAGATAACAGTGTGGACTGTAATATTTGCTTTTGAATTCCTTGAAATTTACGCTTTTCCTTCCTACTTGCTTATGTTCTACGCCGGCAGAGCCCGGCCCCGCGCATACCTCAGCCGCCGTTAGCCCCGACCGGAAACCAGGACGGGACCAAGGAGTGAGGGGCTACGTGACAAGTTAGGCTCCTGAGTCGCGATGCTCAGGAGTCCCCCTTGGCGCACGAACAGCAAGTAGAGAGGTGTGATGTGGGTGGATCTACCGTTCTACGTCTGCAGAGCCCGGCCGCGCGCATACCTCAACCGCCGTTAGCCTTTCGGAACTAAGGAGTGAGGGGCTACGTGACCAGTTAGGCTCCTGAGTCGCGATGCTCAGGAGTCCCCCTTGACGCTCAAACGGCCTTCGTACCTTAGCTCCGCTCGGGGAGAGACGCGCGATGAACCAGGCCCGGGGGGGCCTGGCTGGGTGGCATGCGTTTGGGCGTGACCCAGGCGCAGCCCCCGTGCCCAGCCCTCTCGCACGGCACTCCCGAGGGGAGGCGTTACGATGAGGCTAGACACTGAGCTCTGGGCTCCCTGAGGTTGATGCGGCCCGGGGGCCGCCCTCAGTTGTTTATCACCAGCGCGGAGCATAGCGCTTCTGTATGTGTACGGCCATAGCCGCTCCTCAGCAGTGTCGTCACCAACACGGAGCATGGTGCTTCCACTGGTACATGGGAGGGGGCTCCCCTCCGGGAGGAGCCCCCAGGGCGTGTACAGCCCCGCCCTGACACGTGGCTGGCACGGTAGGGCCTGGCGAGGTGTATCTGGGCACCCGTGAGCCAGCGCGGGACTCACGGGGCCCTACCTATAGGCGGGTTGCGCCTGGCACTGGGCCTTATCTTGTGATGTTTCCTGCAAATTTGGTTAGATGCCGGCACTCTACGTCCTCGGGTCCCGGCCCTTGAGCTGGTCTCAGCCGTCGCTGGTATGCCAGGTCCCGATGCCGTGGACAAGGCCAGAGGGTGAGGGCTGGAGAGCCAGTAAGAGCCTTTAACGTGCTCAGGTACCCCCCCCCCTTTAACGTGCAAGTGGTCGGCATGGAGAAGAAGAGGTGCCGTGGACAGGCATCAAATAATCAAGCATGGTGGGTCGAACGCATAGCCGGAAATAAACGCAAAAGGGATACATGCCGCTAGGTCTGGCCCGAGCGACTTGGGGATGATGCAGCCCGTGGGGCGCCCCCAACAAGGTAAGCTAACAACATGAAATAAAAGGGATACATGCCGCAGGGACGGACCCACGCGGCCTGGGAATAATGCAGCCCTGGCGGGCGCTCCCAGCTGGAAATAAAACTTGAAAGATGTCACCTGATGATGTTGAGGACGAAGGAGTGTTGGTGTAGCTGACTCGGTGGGCTGCGGAAGCCGATCCTCACGAGCCCCCAGGCCCAGGGGCCTCGGGAGGCTCCGGAGGCGCTGGTGGCTCCTCGCGGACCATCTCCATCTCCGCCAGGGCTGCGGAACGCCTGGCCTCTTGAGCCTCCATGATGCCCCTCATGAGGCGCTGGTTCGTGGCAGCCGCGTTCGGCAAGCCGTAAGGCATGCGAACGTAGCTGTGGGGTGGACCTTCGCAGCGCCCCACTCGCGAGGGCCAGAGGCGCTCCAGAGAGGTGACTCGATTGAGCCCTGGTATGTCGATGCAGACGCGCAGCCCACCATCCTCGCCTGGATGGGGAGCCACAGCTGGTAGGCGGCAGCCGCCTCTCATGACTCTTGACTCCTGTAGCTCCTGAATGGCCTTGCTGACGAACTCCTGAGGGTCTGGCCCTCCTTACCTTACTCCTTCTTGAGGGAAACTTGCTTCGAAACACGCCTCCATGTGCTGCCCAAGCGCCTCCCTCGTGACCTTAGCGAGCTCGGTGGCCCTCCAGGGGAGAGCCCCCGAGCCCTGCCTGAGGAGGGCGCCAGGCACGCTTTCCTATGCAATGGAAGGAGGTTCCCCTGGGCAGGCGCGGGCCCTGAGGGGTCTGCCCCCTGAGGGGCCGGGCCGGACGATGTCTTCTTCTTCTTGGGGAAGGTCTCGGGAAGCCTCCTTCTTCCGTGATCCGGGTCTTCCAGTGATGCGGCCTGAAAGGCTCGTTCCAGGGAACACACCGCGTCCTTCTCTTCATAGGGCACCGTGATGACTCCGCCACTTCCTGGCATCTTGAGGACGTTGTAGCCGTGGTGAGTCACGGCCATGAACTTGGTCAGCACTGGGTACCCAAGGATGGCGTTGTACGGCAGGCGAATGTGGGCGACGTCGAAGTCGATGAGCTCGGTGCGGTAGTTGTCGCGTGCCCCGAAGGTGACAGGGAGGCGGACCTGCCCAATCGGGACCGTGGAGCCGTCGGTGACTCCGGAGAAAGGCTTGGTTGGCTGAAGCTGGTTGTAGGGCACTTGGAGATTGTTGAATGTTTCCACGGACAGGACGTTGAGCCGTGCCCCGCCATCGATGAGGGTCCTGGTGACCACCACATTGCTGATGATTGGGGAACAAAGCATCAGGAGGACTCCGGCTGTGGCCGCACACTTGAGCTGATCTGCTGAGCTGAACGTGATGGCGCACGCCGACCACTTGAGAGGGCACGTGGCTTCCAGCTTGGGGAGGACTGCATTCACTTCGCGGGCGAACTGCTTGAAGATGCGTTGAGAGGCTGGGGCTTGAGCCCCGCCCAGGATGCAGGCGATCGCGCGCGGCTCCTGGAAGCCCCCAGCCTCCTTGTTCTGATGGCGGTCCTCGTTTCTCCTTGGCTGCGGTGGCAGCGGAGGGAGGCCTGCGTTGCCTTGCGGACGATCCTCGCGAGGCTGATCCCTCCAGTCTCCCTCGTGAGGCGGGTCTTGCCAGCGATCCTCGCGAGGTCGATCGCGCCACCCCTGGCACGGGCAGCGGTCTTCCCAGCGTCATGCGTTCCTTACTCCTCCTTGAACGTAGCCCCGGTCACCGTGGTCGCGGCGACGGCCGATCCTTCCTTCTCGCACGGCTCGGAGCTCTTGACAGTCGTTGGTGTTGTGGGTATGGAGGTCGTGGTACACACAGTACCGATTGCCCTTGGGAGGTTCGGGCTGATCTTTGCCCCGCTTGGTGTCTGGTTCTGTCGCGAGCACGGCAGCCCCCTTGCGCTTCACATCCTTGGCCTTGGGCTTCTTCTCTTCTGGGTCTATGGCAAGCAGCTCGAGGTGGGAGAGACGCCCTTCCTCAGCCCTGGCGCACTTGGTTGCCAAGTTGAACAACTCCAAGGAAGTGCACAGGTCTTCATGCATCGCC
Organism: Triticum dicoccoides; assembly: GCF_002162155.2. Classification (NCBI taxonomy): domain Eukaryota; kingdom Viridiplantae; phylum Streptophyta; class Magnoliopsida; order Poales; family Poaceae; genus Triticum; species Triticum dicoccoides. The sequence continues at coordinate 187,890,356 of NC_041386.1, read as the reverse complement.
AGCTCCTCCTTCATCTTGACATCACACACGCCGTCGGAGAAGGCTGAGATGATGGCCTCCTCGGTCACCTTGGGAATCTTGAGGTGCGCGTTGTTGAAGCGCTGAATGTACTTCTGCAGGGTCTCTCCGGGTTGTTGCTTGATGCGGCGCATGTCGCTCACGGCGGGTGGCCGGTCGCGAGTACCTTGGAAGTTGGCGATGAAGCGGGTGCGCATCTCGTCCCAGGAGTAGATCGTGCCTGGAGCCAGGTTGATGAGCCAGGTGCGGGCCCCGTCCTTGAGCGCCACGGGAAACCAGATCGCCATGACCTTCTCGTCTCTGTTGGCAGCTTCGATGCCCAGCTCATAGAGCTGGAGGAACTCCGCAGGGTCGGCCGTGCCGTCGTAACGAGGAGGCAGGTCTGGCTTGAACTTGCCGGGCCACGCGACGCTGCGTAGCTCGATGGTGGACGTGCGGCAGCCTACTGTGGCCACGGGAGGCCTTGGGTGATTGAGAGCTTGGTCTTGCATGTCCCCACTCCCTGCAGCTGGGAGCAGCGCGGGGTCTTGACGCGCGGGAGCAGCAGCATGGTCGCGACGTGCTGGAGCAGGGAGCGCCCGGGCAGCTTCTTGCGGGTGAGGGACTTCTTGGCAGCTCTGCTCTTGCCGCGCTGGCACCTGACGGAGCGGGTTCCGCCCAGGGGCCACGCGCCTTGGAGCCATGGCGCCTTATTGAGGAGGAGGCGGCCGGGGTGCCGCCGGAGCTTCGTCGCCCGCGCGGGGCGGGGTGCGGTGCAGTGGAGCGGACGGCGCAAGAGAGCCCCCTGCGGCGCGGACGAGCTCGGCGACACGGTCGAGCCATTCTTCGTAGACGTCGTCGACGGACGGTAGCGCAGGAACTTGTTTGCCGCGATGAGCGTGACTCGAGCCTCCATGGGTGCGCGGAGCGCGCGGGACGAAGAACCAGCTGGGGTGAGCGAGGGAGTAGCGGTGCGGCCGTCTTGCCGCACGAACGAATGCTGAGACGACGCTTGCCGCTCGTCCCCCGTCGGGCCGGTGGCGGCGTTGACGGCAGGTGACAGGGAATGGCGAGGACGCCCGCCGACAGGAGCCGTCTGGGCGACGCGGGAAGCGAGAGCGGCCCGGCGCTCGGCGCGGGCCCGACGAGCGTCAGACATGGACGCGATGGTCGGAGGAGAACGGGGTGGTGGAAGACGAATTCCGGCGCACCCCTACCTGGCGCGCCAAATGTCGGATTTCGGGTTCCGGCAGACCCTTGAGGTTCGAACACTGGGGTGCGCGCGGAGATTTCGCCTTCTACCTACCTGCACCCCTCCGCCTCGCTAAGATCTAAGCTATGGAAAGAACAGCACAAGAGACACAAGGTTTATACTGGTTCGGGCCACCGTTGTGGTATAATACCCTACTCCAGTGTGTGGTGTGGTGGATTGCCTCTTGGGCTGATGATGATGAGCAATACAAGGAAGAATAGCTTCGCGAGGGTCTGTTCTTGGTTGGGGGGATGAACTGCTAGGGGGAGTTCAGTCACCCTTCTCTCTCTCTCTCTCTCTCTCTCTCTCTCTCTCTCTCTCTCTCTCTCTCTCTCTCTCTCTCTTCTCGATTGCGATCCTAGCTAGTTTCTGGGTTGGCCGATCCTTCATCCTTCTACCCTGTGGGTGGCTAGTCCTATTTATAGGCAAAGGCCCTGGGCCTCTTCCCCAAATATTGAGCGGGAAGGGCGCCAACAATTGGCCATTTTGAAGGGGAACATCTGGTACACTTATCCTGACTAAAGTTGGTCCTCGCCTGCCAAAGACTCTGGTGGTGATGCTGGCTTGGGATCCACATTGACTTCCTCCCTGCCGTTGGACTGGTCTTGGTCTCGTTGCACCGAAACGGGTGCCTTTGCTTGATGCTCTCGCCTGCGCTTGCTCCCTTTGCACCAAAGAGGAAAGGAGGACACTGCGTGGGCTGGCGCCCGCCTGGCGCCCTTGGTCATCACGGCTTGCATCACGGGCACCTCGTTAGGTACCCCGCCTTGATATCTCCGCCTCCTCGCGAGCCATCCTGATGAGGCCGTGCCTGAGGAAGCTCCGTGTCATCCGCCCCGCGAGGCTTGGCCCCTCCCGAGGGTCTTGGGTCTGTGTTGATGAAGACGGGCCGTGCTGGGCCCCCTTTGAGCCACTCCGCAGGCCGCAGGCAGGCAAGTCTGGGGACCCCCGTTCCCGGAACGCCACCAGCTTCCCTCTATGAGGGCCTATCTTTTACTTTATGTATTTACTTTTATGCAAGAGTCAATAGTGTTCTTCTCTATTCCATTTTTATTTTTTTCTCTTGGCAAGCATCATGTGGTGGGGAAATATCCAGACACATATATCTAGTTGAATTTATGTGATCATGAGTTATTATTGTTGACATTATCCCTGAGATAAATAAGTTGGGAGGCGAAACATTAAGCCCCTATCTTCCTATGTGTTTGATTGAAACAATTTGTTCTAAAAATATGCTTTGAGTGTCAGCAACCATGGAAGACTAAATGATAGTTGAGTGTGTGGAAGTTGCTAAAACAAAGCTCTTACATAGACCCTTTCTGGAAATAAGATGAATTGTAGTTGTTTAATGACTGAAAACATAGTTTGTTAGTTTTCAAGAAAGTTTATGGTCTATACTTTAACATGTGAATATCTTGCTACTTGATCATGAGATGTTTTATGAGATGGGCTACTGTTTATGATGCTAAAAAAAGTGATTGAAATTATCCTTCATCAAACTTATGCACTATGCTACCATTCACACTTCATAAATTATTTCTTTTATCATTTACCTACTCGAGGATGAGTAAGAATTAAGTTTGGGGATGCCGATACGTCTCCAATGTATCTATAATCTATGAAGTATTCATGCCATGTTTAGAAGAATTTTATAAGAATTTGTTTCAGTTTTATATGATCTAAATGGAACTAACCCGGACTGACGTTGTTTTCAGCAGAACTACCGTGGTGTTGTTTCTTGTGCAGAAATAAAAGTTCTCGGATTGGCTAAAAATTTACGATGATTTTTTATTGACCAAAAGAGACCCCTGAAGCCTGGGAGGAGGACCAGGCGATGTCCAGTAAAGTGATAGGCTCAAGGGGCACACCTACCGAGCTTGTCACTCCCGTCCGGCCCCCCTGACATGAAACTGGCACCAAAAAATTCTATAAATATAGAAAACCCCTGCAAGAAAGCTAGAACTTCGGCTCCACCTCTGCAAGCCTCTGTACCGAAGTGATCCCATCTGGAGCCCTATTCTCGCACCTTGCCGAAGGGGGATATCATCACTGGTGGCCATCTTCATCATCTCGGTGTTCTCCATGACGAGGAGGGAGTAGTTCACCCTCGAAGCCGAGGGTATGTACCAATAGTTATGTGTTTGATATATCTCTCTCTCTCTCTCGTGTTCTTGATTTGGCACAATCTTGATATGTCGCGGCCTTTGTTAATATAGTTGGATAATATGGTGTTTTCCTCTCTCCATCTTGTTGTGATGAATTGAGTCTTGCTCTTTGAGGTTTCATTATACTGGATTGAATATTGGATTTGAGATCACTTGATGTATGTCTTGCATGTGGATACCCGTGGTGACAATGGGGTATTCTATTGAATTACTTTATGTATGTTTTGGTATTCAACTTGCGAATTCCCGTGGTGACAGTGGGGTAATCTAGGCACATAGGTTGATACATGTTTTCGTCCTACTTTCTCCGATAGAAACTTTTGAGTGATTCTTTGTCGCACGTTGAGGGATTGTTACATGATTCAATTATGTTAGCACTGTTGAGAGATTGCACTAGTGAAAGTATGAACCCTAGCCTTGTTTCCAAGCATTTCAATACCGTTTATGCTCTGTTTTATCACTTGCTACCTTGCTATTTTTATATTTTCGGATTACAAAAACCTATATCTACTATCCATACTACACTTGTATCACCATCTCTTCACCAAACTAGTGCACCTATACAATTTACCATTGTATTGGGTGTGCTGGGGACACAGGAGATTTCTTGTATTTGATTCCAGGGTTGTTTGAGAGATACCATCTTCATCGTATGTCTCCCACGTATTGATAAACCTTAGGTTATCCAATTGAGGGAATTTTTTTGCTATCCTACAAAACTCTGCACTTGGAGGCCCAACAACATCTACAAGAATTAAAGTTGTGTTGTAGACATCAGCCACACATACCAACTGTAATTGTTGAGTCATTAAACAGGCTGGGAAGATTGCGGCCAACAACCAAGGCAAGGGCCAACCTCGTAATGAGGATCGAGACTAGCCAGGGCTAGGGAACTTGTCGTGGTTTTATCACGGCAGATGTTCTCATAGTAGAACTATGTTGTGAGGCCATTGCTGCTAGGTGAAGGCTTGGACAGGTTGATAAAAAATGAGAGACACATGTTTACCAGGTTCGGCCCCTCATGGTGGAGGTAAAAGGCTACTCTTGCTTGATTGCTATTTATAATGATGATCTCGATTACAAGGGTGCTGATTCTCTACCAATGACTCAAGAGATTCTAACTTGTCCCTCTACACGACCCAGGAACCCCCTTTATTTAACAGGTCGGGTCCCTGGGGTACAACGGTGTGTGAGTTCTACCCGTTCTAGGAGTCCTAAGCTAAACCTTCTGTGTCTTCCAAGTTTAGTCAACTCCACCCTGGGTTCAGACTCTGATGATCCAGCTCTCATTGGCCCGCATCGGGTTTCCCTCTGGACCACTCCATCCAGTTTTTGATAGCCCGAGGAGTAAGCCGACCCTTGACCTCCGAGGCCTTGGCGGGTCTTGGTCTTGGGCCTAAATGCCAGCTTTTCCTCCACGGGTTATATCCCCAACATTAGACCCCAGGTTTTAGCTGAATTTATTCATGTTAAGCTCCTATAAATAAGAACAAGCAAATATATTAAAGATGAAATGTTGGGTGTTGCCTCAATTCCGATAAGCCAACTTTCTCTAGGTCTCGCTCATTCTCCCGGATCTACTTGATGGTTCGTTTGTGCAGCCTGGCTCATGACCTTATATTCCATACTTAGCATTTTTTCACGTATCTTGCGAGGTCTTCTCCTGATGACATGCCTCAAGTTCTGACAATCAATCTAGGGTTTGACCTAGGTCAAAGGGTCTCTTATCGCGAAATCTTAGGGGCATCCCTAAAAAGTGTCATGACGCCTCAAGTTTCCCACCCCATCTATAAATAGTGCGATAGGAGCCCGTGGACCATTTTCACATCGCACACTTCCTCTTCTTCCTCCTCGCGGCCGCCCTAGTCCCATGTCACTTCATTTAAAGCTTCGAACCCTAGCGGTCGCCGGAGTTTGTCTGCGACTGTCGCTGCCATCGGAGCTCACGCACGACTGCCAGCACTCGCCCATGATCCAATGAGCTCACCCTTCGTTGTTTTCCAGATCTGTAGGCTCCCTCTTATTTTCAATGTACTTCCACCGTCGTTCTTCATCGTAGTTCATCTTCATCTAGACTATAATCCTCACTTAATCTTAATATTTACCTAGATTTTGATTGAATTTTACGTATCATAGTACCTTCATAACACTTATGTTGTTGCACTGATCCGCTCATTGCCATGGTAGTTTTTACTTCCATTGTTGTGGTAGTGTTCTTCTCTGTCGTTAGGTCTTGCTACCATTTTTACCTTCTTTTTTTAGTATTATCTAGATCAAAAATTTCCGTCGATTGCAATAGTAGTTGTTCGCAACAAATTTGTAACCCGACAATCTACCGCCATTCCTGGCTTTTAGGTCGTTAAACTTCACGAGTAGCCATCTGTAGCTTGATCTTCTTTACCGACTTATATTTTTGTTGCCGCTTTGTAGCTTTCCATTCACTACATGCGTAAAGTGATGGCTCAAAAGAGCAAAGGAAAGAACAATATAGACTGGGCAGAGTCCACCATGACTAAACTCTGGCTAACGGAACTTGTGATCTCCAGCTTGCTTCCTCCCAAAGCAGAAATTGAATGGAGTGCACCTAAGGAGGGATCCAACCTTAGCCAGAGCAAGGTGAGGTCATCATTTTTGTTGATCATCTTACCAGAGGGTTTAAGCCGCTGGGTTCTAGATTCTTTCGTAATGTGCTTCAAGATTATAATGTGCGGCCCCAAGACCTACCACCAGATTCTACCCTCAATCTGAGCAATTTCCAAGTCTTTTGCGAAGTCTAACTTTAGATGGTACAGACGGTAAATTTGTTCCTGGAATTCTTTTACTACAACAAGCAGACTGAGTGGAGTGGAGGGCCGACTTTGGGATGCGGAGGGGTGTCGATCCAGAAACATAAGGATTGCATCTTTCCCCGTATGAAGTTGGCGAGTCACCCCAAAGGATGGCAGAAAACCTTATTTTATTGCAAAGATACTTCTCTAGAGGGCCAAAATCCTTTGTCGGGTTATCGTCTTAGCCGGCTAGAATACAACAACTAGATGAACACTTATGCACCACTAGAAGAACAAGAGGAGCTAATACATATCTATTAGAGGATCAATGCTTTGATTGCTCATGGCCTGAAAGCCATGGATTTGACATGGTGTTGGGTCGGCCGGCACATCCAACCCCTCAGCGTGTGCACCCGGTTGTTTCACCAGTACAGAAGCCGGGGCGATGACGTCATGCGTTATTCGCACAAAGAACTAGGCCTGACCAAACTTACCAGGGCCGTCAAGAAAATCCTAGGCGAGACCCTTGAAGAGATATCAACCATGGGTCTCACTCCCTTTGAAGCTGCTAACCCGGCTCGCGTGGTTTGTATACTTTGATTTATCTTGTCACTTGTATATTTTTCTTCCTTCACTTGTTTATAGAAATGCCAGCTTTTATTCTTTCACCCTGAAGTCGACTGGTGGAAAATTGAGTATCAAGCTACCACTAGTCCCGATGAAGAGACGACGGAGGATGAAGCAGAAGAAGAAGAGGAGGAGGCTGATGATGTAGAAGAACTTTACTCTCTTGGTCACTCCATAATCAACTTGCTGATGCCGACTCTTCTTAGGAAAATACCGGGACCAGCAAGGCGGGTGAAAAAGGTAACCCCTAGTGCCTCTTATACTGAAACCCTGGGTAGAAGGCAAACCCGGCTGATGTAAGAAAGGTACCCTTCTCTCATCCATCAGCTTATCTGGATTCAAACTTATCTTTGAAGAAAATACAGCATGGTGAGAGCAAGAAGTGGAAGGCCCAGAGTTCTGGATCAAAAGATCTTCACGAAGGTCAGTCTCTCCAGCTCTCTCCTCGCCGGGCTCATAGGCAAGAACAATTAAGTCCTACATCATCTTGTCCAAGAGTCGGCCAGATGAAGGCCCCGCTGGATCCCTCGGACCCGGCTTATCATGCATCGTCGCCTTCATATTGCACATCTAGCACCAACTTACTCCTTGAATTTACCATAAACATTGGGTAAGTCTATCAAATTTGCCACGTTATCTCAGTTGTTCATTTCTCATCTGATATATCTTGATTGGAACAAGGCTAAAGCGACATCGAAGGAAAAGCCAAGTTCTTCCGTGGTTGCCACTAATGTGGAGATTGTTGGAAATATGCCCTAGAGGCAATAATATTGTATTATTATATTTCCATTTTCATAATTAAGAGATTATATTTCATGCTATAACTGATATGATTTTGAAATGTGCGATTCAGTGGAAACTCATATGAATATGTGAACTGATGAGCAGTAAAATATAGGTTCCCGATCTTGCATCTAAGACTGGCTCAAGTGTTGTCAGTGATCATATTTTCCGGATCTCAAGATGTCGTTAAGCGTAACAATAGTCATGAAACAACATTGAGAGTATGACGTTAGAAGAACGATCATATTATCGACCCAATCTTGTTTATTACACTTTGAGAAAATATCGTTTGTAATCAATTGTTATAACAGGGAGGGTTACCATGTGTTTTAGTTCCTTAGACCATGAGAGTATCTTAGTCACTTCTTATCGTATGATGGACTTTGGGGTTTCTCAAACATCATCTGTAACTAGGTGATCATAATGGAAAGTTACGGGCTCATCGGAAAGTTTGACAAGGGACTAGATAGATCGAGAGTGGGATTTGCTCCTCAGACAATGGAGAGATATTGTTGGGGCCCTCTTAGTGTGACGACATCCATCAACGTCTGGCCAGACATAGGTGACTTTGTCATGGGGATGCCGGAATATGACAACGAGAAAGAAGAAGAAAACCGGTAACAAGGATAACGGTATAGCGAGCATGTGATGAGATCTTAATATCTTGAGGGTCAAACTATATTACTATTTGGTGAATTCCTTGAATTGAAATGATCAAGTTTTGCACACAAAAAAGCAAAATTTAGATGGGTCAAGACCCTTGCGGTAGGGTTGCACACCCTACCGTAAACAATCTTTAAGTTTCAGGTACAACACTGTTGCGGTGCCCTGCCCACCTACCGTCGGACCGGTAGGGTTGCGTAGCTTACCGCTAGGATGCTCGGCGGTAAGATTGCACAGTCTACCGCAAAGTTTTTACCCTCCCTATGTATAGGTACTGTTGTGGAATCATCACGACAGATGTCCTAGTGTGAGGACTTAATCATGAGGCCAATTCATCTATGTGGTAGCTTGAGAGGGGTTGATTGGGATGAGAGACACGATGCGGATCAACACACAAGACAAGGATTTAGACAGCTTCGGGCCCCGGGAAACATCATCCGGTAATAACCCTACATGCTGTTTGTGGCTAGGTCTCATTATGCTCATGAGGGAGTCGCCGCGTAAGCCGGCTCCCCTTAAGTTGTGTCTAGCTTCAGCGATTATTTTCTCCTCCCCTCTTAGGGTGCCCTGCCCCTCCTTATATATGTTGAAGGGGAGGGTTACATGACTAGTCCTAGTAAGATTATGATTACTCTATTACAAGTGGAGTCCCAGTCTTGCTTCCTGTGTAGGAGAATATTCTTTATGACTTTCCTCTTAATCCGGCCCATCATAAAATGAGTCGGCCTTCTGGGCCTTGTGCCTTGTCATCCATCTAAAATACCCGCCAGGTCATCAATGAGTCTTCAGGCTCGTGAGTCGTCACACCAGTGAACCGTTAGACACGTGAGTCGCCTATCCTCTGATGGGTTACCAATGAAAGGCCAAGTCCGGTCGGGTCATATATCCGACGGGTTACACTGCGGGGTATATCCCCGACAGGTACAGTACGGGTTTGGGGGTTTACATGCCCACCCTACCACATGCGACTGCGGCGGTAGGTTTCACCTACCTACACCGGCATTTCTGGCAGTAGGACGTTGACTCCGCCAGCCTAAACCATGAGATGACGGGACTGCCGTTAACCCTACCGTCAGGGGCCTCGGCGGTAGTCAGTTTTACCCTACCGCCATCGACCCCGGCGGTAGGAAAAGGATGAGATCCTGGTTTTTTTAAAATGAGGGATTAAATCCAGCTAAATTATCACAAACGGGTGGAAACACTAAATTTGGCCGCAGGCCACCAGACCAGACCAGGACGGCTGGAATCGTACTTGCTTGTGGAAGGCAAACCTGCCTACGGCTGGCCCCTCTCTCTCCAAACTGACAGCGCGACGCCCGCCCACACTATTCCGTCAGCGCAGCCGGGGGATACGTGGCTCCACGCGTGGCGCGACCCTGCCACGCCGCGCGCGAGCTGGGTGACGTCCGGAATCTTCAGGCCCTCGTATAAAATCCAACTACTCCCACGCCCAAACCGATATGCATCGGCCGAGCTGAAGGCATTAAACGACTCTTCTGAAAAGCCAGGGTCTTGTAAAATGGCCCGGCGGCGCCGATGATTCATGACACTCTCCACTTCCGAGTTGGTGAAGGATATATCATCCAAGTCCTCAGCTGGAGGACAGTCCGGCGTCGCCCCCGCATCAGCCCCCGTCTTCACGGCAGGATTTGAATCCTGGCTGCAGGAAGTACGCCCGCTCGAACCTCCAAATATAGTCCGGCACACCTTTTTCCTGACACATGGAAAACGGGAAGGTCATGGTCGGACATGACTGCCCAGGAGCACCTTGGCAAATTCATACCTCTTCGATGAAGGCCCGGCCATGTCTTCGTTTGCTTTCCTCTTGGAAGGCTCACCTGGTGTGGGGGACGCTCTCTTCGGAGATACCCCTGGAGCGGTACGGCACACCAAACCCTTCCCCTTTTGAGCACAGGATAGTGCGGTGGGTGAGAAGGAAGGAGAGATCTCTTTTGGGTAAGGTGTCTTTGGGTTTCTTACGTGTGAAGCTGGAAGGAGGCGGGGGCAATCGGCGATAATGGGTACATATGTATCGTCGTAGCTCATTTGATAGAATGTTCCCTCCTCAAGCTCCACGAATATGTCCGGATCTTCTTCATATCCGGGGTCAAGATCCCGGTTACAATTCTCCGGCTGAGGGGCAGGGTCATGGATCCCCTCGACAGCCTTTCTCCATTCCTGTTAGGAGCGGATAAGATGCTGCCTGTCAACGAACGATCCAGGGACAAGATAAAATAAGTGGAGCCGAACCTTACCCAGCTGGGAGGATTGTACACAGAAAGTCCATCTCAATATTGGAGATGGCTGAACTCCTCCTTCTCCCCTTTATACAGCTCGGCCAGAATCTTGGCTAGAGCGGCAGGGGTCTTCGGGCCCTTTCGGCCGTAACGTGAGGCGTCATCTTCTCTGTTATAATGCCACATGGGTAGTCCTCGGTATTGGAGTGGCTGGACCCCCCGAGTTATAGAAATCGCCATCACCTCGACTATTGACAATTCGGACTGGGCAAGCGTTTTAGTCTTACCCAGTAGCAAGCTGATCTCCGCGCTATCCTCTTCCTCGAGGCTCCGAGGACGCTAACTATGGCGCTTCTTCAGCGGAGCATTTGAAAACTCGGGGAGGCCTATGCGGACGGGGTCGGGTAGACCAACGTCGTCGATGTAGAACCATTCGGAAGGCCACTCTTCGGGAGCTTTCTTCGGTGTGCTAGATAGGTATCCGGTCCCGGCGATGCGCCACACTTCGGCTCCTCCCACTTCAAAAATTGATCCACCTTGATTGTGAGGGACGAGGCAGAACAGTCTTCTCCATAAATCAAAATGGGCCTCGCAACCCAAGAATGGTTCGCATAGGGTAACATAACCCACAATGTGATGGATGGAGCCGCGGGTAAAATTGTGCAGCTTGGGGCCATAGTACTCCAGCAGCCCTCGGAGGAGTGGGTGAATTGCGAACCCCACTCCCCTCAGCAGATAGGGGATGAAGCACACCCGTTCTCCTGCAGACGGATTGGGAAAATCCTCTGCCTGGGTTTTGCCGTTAAAGGAGGCCAACCCTGCTCAAACAGGGACCAGATCTGCTGGAGGGAGAAATCCCCGCATTTGCAGCTTCGCCAATCGGCTGTGGGACAGAGAGCACCTCTCCCACTCGCCTCTCTCTAGGTTGGAACGGGAAGAGGAGTTGGGATTGTTGGCCATGTTGGAATGGTCTTGCTTGGCGGTCTTTGAGGATTTTCTCCGGTTGGTGCCGAAAGGATCTGAGATCCAATCTCTTTAAATAGATGCTCTTCCTTGCAGGATTGGGGTGTTATTTGCAAAAAAAATACACTGACTGTCCGCATTCGCTCGACACATGGAAAATGAGGACATGAAGCGCGTAGGAGCTGAGGGGAGGCATCGAACTACGGCTGAATACACTACTTGGAAATCATTAAAGGAGGAACCCGCCTTGCAATACCGAAGACAATTTGGGTGCCGACCACCTCACTATTGAAGACAGGTTTGGGGGCTACTTAGGGAGTCCTAGACTAAGGGGTCCTCGGGCGTCCGGCCTGTTATCTATGGGCCGGACTAATGGGCTGTGAAGATAGGAAGACTGAAGACTACACCCGTGTACGGATGGGACTCTCCTTGGCGTGGAAGGCAAGCTTGGCGACGGAGTATGTAAATTCCCTTCTTTGTAACCGACCTTGTGTAACCCTAGATCCTCCTGGTGTCTATATAAACCGGAGGACTTAGTCCAGATAGGAGATACTCAATACCGTAGTCATACAGGCTAGGTTTCTAGGGTTTAGCCATTACGATTTCATGGTAGATCAACTCTTGTAATACTCATATTCATCAAGATCAATCAAGCAGGAAGAAGGGTATTACCTCCATAGAGAGGGCCCGGAACTGGGTAAACATCGTGTCCCCTGTCTCTTGTTACCATTAACCTTAGACGCACAGTTTGGGACCCCCTACCCGAGATCCGCCGGTTTTGACACCGACAACGAGCTTCCTTGCCGTCCCAATAAAGCAAGAGGGGCACGTCGGCAGTGCATTAAATGTGTTTGTTCGACGGTGCCAGAGGACAGGCTCAGCCGCGATGCACCTTTCCCCCTCCTGTGTGCCACTGTGGCGACCCCTTTTGTCTATAAAAGGAGGCCCGAGGCGTACTGGAGGGGGATTCGGATCTTTGGAACTAGAGAGACACCGTAGCTAGTTCAAGAACTCAAGAACACTCAAATATACATCAAAGTAGGACTAGGGTATTACGCGTCTCCGTGGCCCGAACCTGGGTAAACGATCATTGTGCTGACCGCCAGACCCGCTCTTTGCACAACTCCGCGCCCGCCAACCGAAGAAGGGATCCCAGTGACCCCATAGGTGTTGTTTCCCACCGACACTACTTAGTACGAAATTGTGGCTAGCAAAAGATTATGATCAAGCACCACATGTTAGAGGATCCATGATAATATAAGTTCTATGTGAGTTTAAACAAACATAGCCCATTACATTGTCTTCCTTGTCCAACATCAACTACTTGATCAAGCTTGAAAATAATTAATGGGGGCTCACAATCATAGAAGATGTCCAAGATAGTATATTTATATGTGAAACCTCTCTTCCTTCAATATTCTTTCATGAATTATTCAGGTGACCAATGATGTGTTTGCTAACTTTCAATAAATTTTACCACTTATACTTCTTATATGTGAAGTCATTACTCCCCATGGAACAAGCATATGAAGCACATATAATTTCAACTTTATGATATTTAATTCATTAAACAATTTACTATAATGATATAAGTGAAGAATGAGAGTAAATGACAAACTACTCCAAAAGATATAAGTGAAGATCAATGAGTAGTCAAACAGTTAAGTAGCTATGTGAGGACTCTCTCTCTATCTCATTTTAAGAACTTTAAGATCTAAAATATTTTATTCAAATAGCAAACAAAAATAAAAGGGCACTCCAAGAATAGCACATATCATGTGAACAAATAAAAACTTAGGTTTAACCAAAACTAATCGATAGTTGTTGATGAAGAAAGGTGGGACGTCTACCGGGGCATACCCAAGGTTAGATGCTTGAGACTTCTTGAAATATTAACTTAGGATGCCTTGGGCATCCCCAAGATTGATCTCTTGTGTCTCCTCAATTCCTCTCATATCACGGTTTCCCTAAAATCTTAAAACTTCATCCATGCAAAACTCAACAAGAACTCGTGAGATAAGTTAGTACAAATCAATGCAAAACCTTATCATTCTCTATTGTAACAAAATACTAAAATTATAATTAAACATTGCATACTAAATTCCTCTACATATTTAATAATCCTATCCTCAAATAGGATCATTAAACAAGCAAACATATGCAAACATAATAGCAATCTGTCTAAACAGAACAGTTCGTAAAGGATAAAGAAAATTCATACTTTATTAACTCCAAAAATTCTGAAAATTTACCACACTGTAGAAAATTTGTTATATCTTACTATGTAAAAATTTCAAGATTTTATCACGTTTTGACTTTTCTGAAGAATTCATACAATAATAGAAATTTTTCTGTTTTCAAACAGCAACATATAGACTTGCAAAATAAGCATGGTAAAGGCTATACTTGACGGTTTTATCTCTCCCTAATAATAAAGCACAGATTGAGTCTCCGGGTTCACCGTCACGGTGTTTTTACACAAAGGTCCTTGTGATTTTTAGGAATTAAACCCACAGTACATAATTAATCTGCTACGGAAAAGGAAAAAAACGGTTCGCTGGAAAACAAAATGCCCGTATGCATCTGCCTCCTCGACCCCTCACCTGTGCCCAGCCAAGCCACGCCGCCGCCGCTGCCATCACACCTTCGCCAGCTCGCCCCGTGGCCGCCGCACCTCCACCAGCTCGCCGCCATGGCCGCCGCACCTCCACCAGCTCGCCGCCATGGCCGCAGCTCCGCCATCTCGCCTCCTCCTCCCTCACTCCATGCCCGCCTCCTTCTCCCCTCCCTGCCTGCTTCCTTATCCTGCCCTGCAAGGCCTCAAGCGTCTCAATGCCAGTGGTGGTGAGCTGTCGTGCGGCTGAACGCCCCCGAAACCCCACCCCATCCCGCGGAGAGAGACGGTGGTGCAAAAGCACCGGTGCTGATCTAGTAATCCCCAAGCCCCCAACCTTGCTTTTACCAGATCGGTTCCTCCCTCCACTGCTCCTCCCAGTCCCCAAGCCCCCAACCTTGCTTTTACTAGATTGGTTCCTCCCTCCACTACTCCTCCCAGTCTGATCCAAGACGACCGCACATCGCTGGCTTCCCACGCGCGAGGTCCTGGCGGCGGAATCGGGCACCAAGTCAGAAGCGCAAGTAGGAGGCGCGCATATCCGCCAGTGCTGGGTCAGTAACATGGCAGTATGCCTCTTCTCCTCCCCTCTCCGTTACAGTGGCCTGCGTAGAACAATTTGAGAAGCTGATGTTATTGTTCTCAGGCAGCAATGCATAGAGGAATTATTTTCTCCTCCTTTATGTGTTAAAAATTGGACCTCCTCATCAACGAATTCGACGAGGATGAGATTGAGCTGCGTTTGCGCTATTCTGTCCACCACATCAAGTTAGGAATGCTTCAACTTTTTTCATCCTATGTTGAACCATTCACTCTGCATTCTCATCCTTATTTCTTGATGTTGGGCAAGGCATTGTAGATATTAGATGAGTTGCTAACTTCAGAAGGCTTCAATTCTAACTAGAAGAAACTTTTCTCAGGAATATTCTATTAGTTTAGTGGTCAATCAATTGGTGATACAATAAAAAGCTAGAAAGGGATGCAACTACTTTGGGATATATACACTGCAAATATATGAACACTGTTGGCCCAAAATTACAGGGGGCACTAAATTGTTGGCCATTTGGCCTCATGATTTTTTAATAATAACCGTTCTACCATGAAATCTTTCTTCAGCTAGCATTCCAACAGTACTGTGCGTTGTAGTCATATATATCTGAATCATTTGATAATAAGAGTTTCCTCCTATACCATGCATTTGGTGTCGCACTCTAGTGTGAAAATGTTCCATGGTGCACTTATCACTTTACATGTTCTTTATTGACATTTTTACATTATATTGAATTACAAGTTTAGTGCTTACTCTTTTGTTACCTGCAGGCAACATGAGCATGCATGTCTGGGAGTTTGTAAGACAGCGTTGACCCTCTTATATATATTTCTGCTCGTTGCCAGAAACCAAATAAATAGTCCTTCTATGTTGCTGCTCACTGATCGATGCTAAATAAATGACTTGTTCTCGAGCATTAGTTTCACTTTTTGATTCATATGCAATTTGAGGATATGGATGACACACTGGTTTGCTTCTTTCACTACTAAAATTCTGTCCACCATTAACTTACGGGCAAAGCTCCAGAGCCATGCCAACATGCCTGAGTAAATGCTTTTTGTGGCCTTCTGCAGCTTGATACAAGCCTCTGACAATAGTTAGAGGCTTAGTGTGTCTATAATACTTCTGCTCCAAGGATGTGCCAGTTCACCAACAGGACAGAGACCATGCAACTTGGAACGACAATTTTAATTTTTGTGTTTTTGATAACATACACAACCATGGAATTTTCTTCTGGAATATTGTTGTTTTCACAATAATAAGTTTGATAATGTTCATAACCATGGCATTCTTACTATGATGCAGCAATGCGCAGCTAGCTAGGTGTAGCCAATACAATAAGGTTGCTTTTCACTTCAAAACTCAAAGGAACTGAACGTTTATTTTACAGTTCAAAGCAATTACTGGTCTGTCGCAAAATGATATTGTCTCGTGGTACGGTTATCAGAATATAATCTTCACCATGGCCAAAGGTAAAATTCTTTGAGGGTATTAGTTTGTTTCATCCACCAAGTCAAACAACTGGTGGCATATGATGATGAGATGGGCTTCTTCAGCTCTTTATTTGGCAGTTTTCTTCTTCAATCCCCTCTCTGTTGTCATGAAATTTCAGCAACACAAATTTGTGATCTTGCCAGGTAATCATGCTGATTGAGAAAGAAAAGGTACCCAGGACTATGTATTGTACTAATATTGAGAAAAATGCATGTTTGTATCTCTTTCAGGTCCATGCTAGCTATTTCTTTGAACGGCATTCCGACAATATGTGCAAAAGGATGATGCCCATACGGACTAAATATCTCTTTTGTAGGTTAAAAAAATTGGTCTTCTGTGGGTTAGAAACCAAAGCTTGCTTGCGTACACTCTTGTGAATACTACTGTATCTCTCTCATCTCTTTTGTTGAGTGAGCGTTTATTGTATCTCTCTCATCTCTTCTGTTGAGTGAGCGTTTGCGATGGGACATGCAAGAACAAGAGCACAAGAAGTGTACAAATGAGCTAATGTAGAGAGGCTGACGATCAGATGATTTTGTGTCCGTGCTAGCTATTCAGGACACATGATTACACTACATTACAAGTTTAAAAATGTGCAAAGTTGAAGTTGGTACTAAAGCGGATTGCTCTTTTTGATCTGCAAACAAATTTTAGTCATAATATGTGCCAATCAAGTAGAAACACAAACTAGGACGTACAAGATTTGTTTCTCCCGTTGCAACGCACGGGCCCTTTTGCTAGTTGAAATAAAAGATACAAAACATTATTCTAAATAACATCAAGAAAATCCTAATAATATAAAATGATGTTCCAAGCAAAACACATATCATGTGACGAATAAAAATATAGCTCTAAGTGAGGTTACCGATAATGTTGAAGACGAGAGAGGGGATGCCTTCCGGGGCATTCCCAAGCTAGGACGCTTGGATCTTCCTTGAATATTACCATAGCTGCCTTGGGAATCCCCAGGATTAGGGTATTGACACTTCTTATTCTCTCATATCGACATCTCACCCAGAACATGAAAACTTCAATCACACAATACTTGACTGAACTCCGTGAGATAGGTTAGTATGATAAATAGCAAATCATTCAATTTGTTACCGTCAAGACAAGATTCATAATTGTTCTTACATAATTCTTATGTAATTTATCATTTCCACAATTTATATTGACCAATATAAGCCACAGAAACTATAAAACAAGCAAACAATGCATTGAAAACAGAATCTGTCAAAAACAGAACCGTATATAATGATTTGAACAAACACCATACTTATCTTACTCCAAAAATTCTGAAAAAATAGAAAAACATAATAAATTTGTATATCAATCATATATAAAAGTTACACAATTTTATCACATCCCAGTGAATTATGGTAATTCTAGCACTGGGCATAAAAGTTTCCATTTTTTGCACAGAATCAATTCAACTATCATCCAAATCATCCCAAAGGCTTAACTTGACACTTTATTGAAACAAAACCTATAAAACATGATTACAATAGCTTAATCATGTGAACACACAAAAATGATAGGTGTAAATATTGGGTTGTCTCCCAACAAGCGCTTTTCTTTAGTGCCTTTGTAGCTAAGCATGATGATTTTAATGATGCTCACATAAAAGTAAAGAAGTGAAATATAATGGGAGCATCATGAAGCATACTCCAATTGAAAATAAAAATCATGCTGACAAGTTTCATGGTTATCACTATTCTTTATATCATAAGTGTCATTACAATAATCATCATAGATAGTAACTTTGTTGTCATAATCAATTGAAACCTCTTCCAAAATAGTGGGTTCATCATTAAATAAAGTTATGAACTCTGCAGATCCAATTTTGTAATTATTAAAATAAGATTCAACACCCTCCAAAATAGTGGGATCATTATTTCCTAGATTTGACACTCTTTCAAACCCACTTTCATCATTGTAATCATCATAAATAGGAGGCATGCTATCATCATAATAAATTTGTTCATAAAAACTTGGGGACTAAAAATATAATCTTCATCAAATATAGCATCCCCAAGCTTATGCCTTTGCATATCATTAGCATCACTGATATTCATAGAAAGCATACTAACAACTTTGCAATCATGCTCATCATTCAAAGATTTTATCCCAAACATTTTATTGAATTCTTCTTCTAACACTTTGGTACAATTTTCTAATCCATCATTTTCAAGAAATACATTATAGAGATAAAGCATTTGAGGTAACCTCAATTCCATTTTTAGTTTTATTTTTATAAACCAACACTAGTACAGTATTGTGTTACACAAATGGTTTTAACCCCCTTCCGTAACGGCATTTGGAACCGTTGCCTAGTGAGTGACAGCGATAGGGGGGTCCTTCCCACGCGACCCAGAAACCGTCGGGGATAGGCGAGCGACTACTAATGATCGTCATAGAATAAACGTATGAGAAGCCGCCCCAGTCCCGCACATTACATCTCGACGTTACATTTCTGATCAGAGAGACACCCCAAACGATTACGCCGCTATAGTCATGTGAAAAAGGTGGACATCAACATTTAATCTACCAATATGTTTGTGATAGGTACGTTATCGCACACGGTTCAAGAATGTAAAATGAGTGTGGTGCCCCTACTAACGCCAACGTGTCCATTTTCATAACTGTGTGCGATTGGTATTCCTATCACACACGCACACTGGTTTGAAATGTTTGCCGTATTACCATGAATCGCACATGCATATGAGACGAAACCATGTGTGCGTCCGTCGGGCATCACAAACGTTTCGCGTCAAAAAACCGACTGTTCTCTATTTTTGATCGCACATGTTGTTTTCTTTCTAACCATGTGCACATTATTTTATTCGCTCCAGCATAATTTTATTTTTTCCCTGTAATTTATTATTCGAATTGGAAATTTTGAAATATGAAACATGCAATTCAAGTTCTCAGCACAATGGTTCAACAATGAATCCATAAATAAAATTGTCAATACAATATGTTCAGTAATTACAGGATTAGACAGCAACTAACTATGATGAACCACAATATTTAGAGGTGGTAAAGGTGAAGAGACAAGTGTAAATCATTTTGACTGCCGATGGTGTTGAAGAAGCGGAATGCCCATAATGTGCCTTCCTGCATGTCATATGCACGAACAACTTTTGTCCAACCCCTTGTGACGATCGCCTGTCCATCCTTCACTACCTTCAGGAAGACTTCTAGAGTATTATCATGGTAGCATGAATTATATACTTTACCTTAGTTGCCTCCACTCCGGTCATGTAGTTTGCAAGGTAATCATCACTAAATAGCTTCAAAAACCACTTAAAAGAGAAAAATATCAGATACTGAGGTCTAATAAAGTAACTTGTTGTGGGCAGGGGGAAAAGGCAACACATTACTTACCATCATAAAGTTCACTGTTGTCTTGGACCAAGTGTAATTAAAGAGCTTAATTCCCATCACCTGTTTCTTTCGCCTAATAATCTTTCTTAGTTTCCTCACTTGACACTTGTTCATGAATATATCATTGCCCCATATGCAAAAGGGATCTAAGTGTGGATCAGTATCGCTCATATGTACCTACAAGCAACCAGTAAATGTTAGAAGATAAACTGAGATTGCACAAAATGATGTAAAATACAACTACCTACATTCCTAAGTACAAGTATTTTTAGAGATTATTCAATATGAACTACATACGGATGCATATAGAATTATAGATATAGTTTAGATTGGAATCTAGATTCACTCATTTTTCTCCTTATGTAGTCTATATTGGAATCTCCACTAAAAATACTTATATTTAGGAACATATGGTGTATAAGACATGGGATGCAGCTAAACTCGACGGCACACAACAACATCACCCATTGTAGCCCTGTGTAAGTACATGGAAAGCCAATGTTAACTACAACAGGGTTAACATCCACCAAAAATAGCAAATGGTAATAAAACGGCAGCATCTGTAGTGATATCTTCATTGCGAAAGAATAGCACGGTACCAAAGGGATGGATTAAAAAATGGACAAAACTGTTAATTGCAACAGGCTTAACAGTATCCTAAGTCATGTTTTGTAAGTTTGTAGCCATCGAAATACAACTGTCTAAAAACGGATACAACTATTATTGCAACAGGCTTAATAGCCATTTAAATAGGTACTGATAAAAATGCAATTGGTAGAGTTAAACATTACAAGGCAGATGTTGCCAGAGCAGAGAATGGCTCAGTTGTCTATAAAAGGAAGGGAAAATAGCTAAAACGTGTTAGGCATGTTTACTACAACATGCTTAATACATCGACCGTACAAAACATAGCCATTAATTGCAATTGGTATTGGCAATATTGAACTGGTGAGTTCATACTTGGTAAGTCATGAGAGGTAGTTGCTGGGGCACTTCATCTTGGCCAGAGCCCGCCCAAACACTACAAAAAAATACACTTCCATGATGATACATGTTTGTCACAGTAGGTCACCTTTTCTGTCATGCATGTACATCCATGACAAATTTATGAAAGAATCAAGATAGTCATACATGTGCTGTCGTAGAAGTGTTCCATGACATCACCAAAATTATCATCACGGAAGTGTCCACTTCCATGACGATAAATCGTGCGTCATAGAAGTGCTTTCGTCAAGGGTCACCGACACATGGCATCCACCATAATGGGACGCCATTAAGCTATCGGGTCCGGTTTTGGATCCAGTAACCCGTTAACAGCCCGGACCAATGGGAATTTTCCACGTGTAAAATTCTCATTGGCTCGAGGAAACACGTGTCGGCTCAACATTCGGACAGATGTCATCCACTCATTGGACAGGAGGCGCCTATGATACGTTGACACATGGCACGACACAACAGAGGCCCATTCCGGTGAAAAGGCCGGGCCAGTCAAAATAAGCGGGCTAGACCCTCAGCGGCCTACTTGAGTCAGGCCCATTTACAAGTACGGCCCATAGAAGTTACATAGAATCGGCCCATCAAAGGCCCATTCTAGATTCGACAATTTCCAGCCCATCGTCAGTTTAAGCCCGTTAACGGCCCGCTATGTTTTTGGGTCCAATTGCGGCCCGAGCTTCTTTCGGCCTGTTAGCAACCCATCATCAGTTCCAGCCTGTTAACGGCCTGGAACGTCTTTCGGCCTTTTCTCCGCCCATTCTGCAGTTGGGCCAATTCTAGCCCGCTGTGACTTTAGGCCTGTCCTTGGCCCATTCGGTAAAGGGGTCAACTCTTAGCCCATTTTGTCTCTCGGCCTGTTAAGGGCCCGCACAACAGTTGGGCCTTTGACTTTAGGTCCATTAGGGGCCCACATTCCGTAGGGCATCATTTTAGCCCAACGTGACTTTCGGCCTGTTAAAAGCCTAGTTTGCAAATTGGGCCTTCTCTGGCCCATAAAACTTTCGGCCTCTTACTGGCCCGTAAAGTAAAAGGGCCGAGACAAAATTGACATTTATTTCGGCCTGCTAAAGGCCCGCAAGGCCATTTACATTTATACAGCCCTATCGAGCTTTAGGCCTGTTGACGGCCTGCTAATAGCCGTTGTTACGGTGGGCCCATTTGGGATCCACTTAATATTATTTTGACCAGCCCAATTAAGGCCCGCTTTGACTGCACATGTTTGTTCATTTGTATGGTGTCCAGGAAATGTTTGGGCGTGTTAGCCCCCATTTCAATGATATAGCATATTCAACAAATATCCTACTCTATACTATCGCCTCTAAAAAACATACAGTATAAAATAAAAAGCATAGAAACATAGAATAATCCTACACTATACAATAAAGAAATTACAGCCAAATGTACCCACTGGGCATTATAGTTCGGCACCAGTGATTATAAAGCGTACATAAATAGCAAATTACATACACTGGACAAATAAAGCTCATACATCATGGACACGCATCAACAGAACTTACCATTTGAACTATAATCTCTTCAGAAAAAAAGGATTGGCCGGATTCATATAGCGCAAATTTCAGTCTGCAAAATCTCCAATTCCTGCGTGGTTACCTCAGAATCTTGTTTCATTTTTTGACTCCTGCATCTAATTCCTACATGTCCAGTCTCAACTTGTTGATTGTACGTTGAGAATCATGTACACGTTGTCTTGCCACCTCTAGTTGATGCTCGAGAACATCAGGACATTCCAATTCCAATCCATAATCATTCGGTAACGGCCATGCCGCACTGCTTGCAGATCTTTGTGTCGATGTCACTTCATCCTGAAATGTTTCGGTAAGTACACGTGACTAGGGCAAAAATATAGTTACAGCAGTGAAGCGAGCAAGACAGACTATTTTGTACATGGCAAAACATGACTAAGAATAATGTTACACATCATGAAGCATAAGTAGGTGATATTTTAAAAATTATAAAAAAGGTAGTCTGTGCAGCTTGCATACAAAAATCTCTCTTAGCTCACCAGAGGAGCATGATGTTGGGGCCCAATCCAAAACACAGACAAGTTACAAATTTGGACAGCATGTTGCGTATAAGTAAGCAAGCAGTTGGCCATTCTGTAACTCAATTAAAGTCTTAGGGAGCATAATGAACAACAGAGGGATTCATACAAACCTACTACAGCAAGCAAAACTATGCAATCATTAGCCTAGTATAAACTAGATTGCGAGCCTCATGCAATAATAGTTTGTTAATAGACTTCAAAGCTTCAGGCACACTTCGCCAGAGTAATTAAATGGTAAGGCCTTTAATTATGTCGACTAATAGTTATACAAGTACCCAACATCAAACATGATTGTTTGGGCATCTCATTAACTAAGGCCAAATAAAGCAATTGAAAAGAGCAAATCAACTATGCCTGAAACAAACAAGGAATTGAACTGTTGAGTTGGATACAGTGACTTACCTTAGCTGGTTGAACAGGCTCAGCGCAGCTCCTACTTCTCTTTCAAGGCTCCTTCCTAACATCTTGTACTTGGAAATCCTCAATCTTATCTTCATTGCACCCCCTCTGCAAGGTCACACAAACTAGTTACTCGTCTCCTTGGAAGATAAGTATGCATACTTTCCAGTCTGTGAACAACACGAAAGGATGAGATTCTAACAAAACAATACCACATAATGAAACATGCCACATCTCTTGCACTTGCACACAATGAAATGAGCATTTACTATGTCTGCACTATGTAAAAACTAGGCATACCTTCAAACTGGATCTCCAGGTACTCTTGGAGAGCCTACTTTAGTGTACAACCAAACCTTTATGTCATCTATGAGTTAGACAAGGCTACACTACAACAGCTCTTAGTGTTTAAATCATTGACAAGCTCTGTTAGAGTGTTAGGTCAAGAACAACAAGTAATCAAAGCAAGCAGTCCTAGTATGGACGGCTGATGCAAACAACAATTGAACAAATGTGTGAGCAAATCTTACATATCAAGAAAAGAAGCAAAGAAGGAGGCTTAAAGACCATCACTTGACTGACCAGATTTAAGGGGCATTTAAACATCATGTTCAACGTATGACCTAACATAAACATTGCATATTCCAGATTCTACAATGGAATGCACATGTATTAGGTTATGCCATGTATGATGATGCCTAAATGTACACTATAGCAGGTAGGAGTGATTCATCATTGCACACACAATGGAATTGCAGGTTAAGGGCCAGTTCGATTCTGCCTTTTCAGGGCTTATTGTCAAAATAAGCCATAAAAGATGTAAAGAAGTTAGTATTGAGTTATGGGCTTGGGCTTAACTTATTTTGCTTTGGACAGGGGTGTTTCGCGTAGAAGCTCACTAAAAATTGAAGGGAAGGGGAATAGTGAAATGACTCTATTGTCTGCCTATATTACACTCAAAATGCAACTGCTCACACCCGCATCACACCTGACCCTCAAGAAAAAACAAACACGCAATCGTTCATTGCCCTGCCTGCTTGCATCTCCTCTCCCCTTTCCCTCTACCTCGATCCCCTGCCTGCAGCCCTAGGGTTCCTCCAGCGAGTCGTCGCCTCTGGTCCCGTCTGGCCTAGTCCTCGACGATGCTCTGTCCAGCTAGGCTACATGGCTGGCAGGTAGGGGAAAATCTCCCTGCCTGCTCCTCCCTCTGGCGCCGCCCCTCATTCTCATGGTCTCCAGCAGCTGCTCCACTATGGTCCGTCCAACGCACTACTCCGGCGGGTGCCGCACAACTACGGCTGATGCCACACTGCAGCAGAAGGCACCTTATTCCCCCTCCCCTCCTCCCAGGCCGTGGCCTTGAGGTGCTGTTAAAGGATGAGCTCATCCAACAAGGTGAGGATCTCCTCTGATTTTTTGCCAAATTTTCATTCTGATCCACTATACGATGAATTGCTATGATCTGCTCCTGCTGCTGCTATATGATGCATTGTTATGAGCTGCTCCTACTACTGCTATATGATGAATTGCTATGAGCTGCTACTGCTATATGATAAATTGCTATGAGCTACTGCTACTATATGATGAGTTGCTATAAGTTGCTCCTGCTGCTGCTGTATGATGAATTGCTATGAGCTGCTCCTGCTGCTGCTATATGATGAATTGCTAGAGCTGCTCCTACTGCTGCTATATGATGAATTGCTATGAGCTGCTGCTGGTATATGATGAATTGCACACTGCTGCTATTGTTGTTGTATGATGAGTTGCTATGAGCTGCTGCTATAGGATGCTTTCAGGTGGTGCTGCTATATGATAATAACCAGCCACTTAGACCATCGAGTTTCAATAAATGATTGTTCTTCATTTAAATGTGGGTCATGTGTTCTTCGTTTAAATTAGGCAATGGGATCTTTATGGAAGACATTGACCAAAGTAGATTGTGCCAAGTAGATGGTATCTTTGTATTTGCATTTTGAACAAATAGTGATGGTCTGTTTTCCTATCATATTAATTACTGCAGTGGGTTCAATTTGTGATGTTTGCAAGTCAAATTATTTTTCATATGGGTAGCAAAATGAAAAAATATAATGCAATCTAGACTTTTCACTGATCGTACCAAAGATAAGCTGGAAAGAAAGGCAATGAAAAGAACTGGTTGGCTTATTACCTGGAGCTTATATTCACAGGTGCTTATTTTCTTAGGATAACTCGTAATAATTGTCCCTAAGAAACATGGCCAATAGAACTAACATACAAATAACATGTCACGATGATTGCAATGGAGGAGTGACCTACCATAGCACACTGTATAGGCTCACCGCTGCCTCTCCTTTTTTTGCGATGTTCCATGAAATTGCCACATACATCTTGTACTTTTTCATTGTGTAACCCTATCTGCAAGTTGACACGGCTAATTTCAGACATCTCTACATGATAATACATTGCATATCCCTTGCGCATATTTAAACCACCTATTAATGATTGTGTGCGTAGCATAAACTAGCCATGACTCTATCTGCTGGACTAGCAGGCACTCTAAGGGAGCCTAATGTAGTGCACTGGAATTCCTACATGCCACCTACGATTTTGTGTAATGTACTGCCTCTGTTCCTAAATATATGTATTTGTAGAGATTCCAGTATGGACCACATACAGATGTATATAGATGCATTTTCGAGTGTAGATTCACTCATTTTGCTCCGTATGTAGCATATAGTGGAATCTCTAGAAAGACTTATATTTAGGAACGGAGGTACGAGGTAGTACCATGTATGACATCTACATATCTAATTTAGCAGCCAGTAGTAGAAATCATTGTCTGCACAAAGGGATTACTGGTCGAAACTCCTAGCAAAGCACGCTGGTAGGCACACAACAATACAAGAGAGAGAGACACACACTTACAAGATCATAACAATGCCTTAGTCTAGGATCTTGGTTGGCCAAGCTGTTAATCCAGAAGAAACATCATCCTTGTAGTTTTGGCCAGCTGCATAAAGGTAACAATGACCTGTTAGTATATTTGAAGTACATCGGGCAGGTGATGTTGGACAGGTTTAAAGGTGACAAGTACCTAGGCCGTGGCGCGTGGTTGGCATCTTGCCAGATGGTGGGAATCAGGTTAGAAACGTCAAGGGTGATGACGCTGCGCTAGCTGTCGGGGTCCAGTAAGGAGATCTAGAACCGTCAAGTAGGTGTTTGTGGAGCGTCTCCGGTAGGGTGGACTACGGTGTGGGCGAAGCGGATCTGTAGCCGTGGACGAGGGTGTTGGTGAAGCTGCTCCGGTGGTTGGGTTAAGGATGGTGTCGATGATGCGGATCTGCGCCCATGGATAGGGCGTCAAAAGCTGCTCCGGTAGGTTGGACGAGGGTGCAACGAAGCGGATCTGTGGTCGTGGACTTGTGAATTGGCAAAGCGGCCCAGGTAGGGTTGAGAATGGTATAGGCGAAGCTACTCCGGTAGGGTTGACGATGGTGTCGGTGAAGCGGCTCCGGTAGGGTTGAGCAAGGTGTCGGCGAAGAGGATTAGAGGCCGTCGGTGAGGCGGCTCCGTGGTGTGTGGACGAAGCGTCTCCGGTGGGGAGTACGAATGAGCCGCTACAGATGCGCTGCGGTTGACGAGAGTACCGGCGAAGTAGATCCGGCGTCGTGGACAAGGCCGACACTGAATGGGCTGTGGTACAGTGGTGGATGAGAAGTCTACTTGTTTCTAGTGGAGGTGGGAGGGGTAGATGCGGCCGCCTCTGGCAGTGAATGGGCTCTAGTACGCCGGTGGATGAGTGGTCTAGGGTTTCTAGAGGGGAGGGGTAAAAAGGCCGATGAAGTATGGACAGCGTGATGTAAGATGCTCTGGTGCTGTGGAGTTAGTCGTTTTTGCGGGATGGGGAGATGAAATGGGGGTGCCGTGTTGTGGGGGGAACCGGAAGTTACCAAAGCATTCCTGACCTATGATGTAGATGAGGGCGGTATTGTTACTGTTGTTCTCTGTGCACCAAGGACAAAAGGGGAATTTCGCATGGTAAAGACTAAGTGGCGGAAACTTTAGAAGGAGGTGGGAGATTTTGCTGCCCGCGGGATCGTTCGTATCTAGTTTCAACTAATTTTGGACGGTGCTAGTAGGAATGTCATGTGAGACTGTGTACACGGGGCACGCGTCAATAGTTAATAACTGGTGTGAAGTCCACCCCATAAAAAAAGATAATAACTCAGGATGATGCGCCGATAACATGGACGTTCACACGGGCACGACCAATCGTACGGGTGTAGAGGCGCCTTCACAAAAAAAGGGATCAAACACTCAGCCTATGTATTTCTCGTGTAAATAGATAATTTAGTGCCATTGGTTATTTACTTTAAACATAATGCATTGACGTGTTAGTGTAGAGGCGCACAAAAAGAAATGGATATTATAGTCCCACAAAAGAAATGGATATTGTAGTCCGCTACTTAAAAGTGTTACCTCAGATGATTACATAGCCTCCATTTCATAAATTGCGTACCCGTTGAATTCATATATGAATATTACATATATGACTTCATAATAGAACCTTAAATCATCCAAGACTAATGAATTTGAATGCAAGAGTAACAATGGTGCATGTACATGATAGCTGCATTGGTTGTTTGAAGAAACAACACTATCACTTTGGCATGCACAATTGAAAAGGTTTATTTAGATAGAAAAAATGTGATATGTGAGTGTCCAATCTTTATAGCGTTGAATCGATATTGTACCTTTGGTCACGATACGAAGTAGATATTGATTTATGTTCAAGCGATGCACGTCCACGATTGCTAGATAGTGATACGTGAATGAATTGTGCAATCTCTCTCACGCGCATACATATCTCATTTCCCCGTGGGCATCGGAATCACACACGCGCACTTCGTCTATTTCTCTCCCTCCGCCAAGATCAGAAATCGTCTTTCTACCCCGTCTTACAAGTCTCTCACACAAACACACACACGCTCTCTCTGTCGAACATGCCCACCCCTTTAATTCCGCCCACCCATAGCCACTAATGTCTCAAAGGATAATTATGTCTCTCACACATATGCCTAAGGTTAACTCGAGTTCCGGAACCATATGAATACATATAATGGGATTCCAGCTGAGCAACTTTTGTTTTGAGATCTCTCTCTCTCTCTCACACACACACACACACGCGCGTGCGCGCGCGTGCACGCGCGCGTAGACATTGTTTATTGCTTCATTTTTCTGGCACTTGCATGCACACCGTTTGTTATCTCCATGATGCTTAAAGTATGCCTCAGACACATCCTATCTACCTATCCCTTAATATAGATATGGGTCACACAAACTCCTTCTCCCTACTAGCAAGATGCCCATGCGTTGCACGGAACATCAAGATGCATTTGTATGATTAGTTTATCTTGTGGGAGAAAAAGATGAATGCAGGAATGCCTTATTTGCAAATGTGGAGAGGGGTGTGGGTATCCTTTTGCAAAATTGCCATAGTTTCCTTCCTATCCGTCAGATAAAAATCAGATGGCTTATATTGCAGGATGGCAGGAACACCATCATCACCAACTCTGTTTTTATAAGAATAGAGATATGTAAGTGTCACTGCCCCCCACCCACCTACCCACCCACCCACACACACACACACACACACTTCCCGACACCGAAGGAGTAGGGTGACACCTCAATCTTGATACTAATATATTGACTGGATTCTCTCTCAAAAACACACACACACACACACACACTACCCGACACCGAAGGAGTAGGGTGGCACTTCGATCTTGATAGTAATCTATCTACTCCTCTTTCAAACACACACAAATACACACACACACACATGCTAGTTGTGCCTCTGTGCCTACCGCTGCGCACACTCTCGATACGTCTTTCTCTCCCTCCCGTTCCCCCACCCCCAACCCCAACAATGACAGCAAAAGGGTGACAACTCGATCTGATCTTAATCTGTCAATCGGTTTCTCTCTCAAACATTGTGTCTTTATATCACTTCAACCCAATTATCGCAGTAACTATTTTAAAAGAAACTAGCTAGATGCCCGTGCGTTGCACGGAACATCAAGATGCATTTGTATGAGTAGTTTATCTTGTGAGAGACTAGCAAGATGCCCATGCGTTGCACGGAACATCAAGATGCATTTATATGAGTAGTTTATCTTGTGAGAGAAAAGGATGAATGAGGGAAGGCCTTATTTGCAAATGTGGAGAGGGGTGTGGGTATCTTTTTGCAAAATTGCCATAGTTTCCTCCCTATCTGTCAGATATAAATCGAATGGCCTACATTGCAGGATGGTAGGCACACCATCATCACCAACTCTGTTTTTTATCTATACCTCCTATAAAAGACTCGGTTGGTGATGATGGTGTGTCTGCCATCCGTCATTTTTAACCATCAGATTTGCATCTAATGACTATGATGTAAGTCGTTGCATTTCTGCAACAAGATCCCACTTCTCTGCTCCAATTTGTAGAAGCCCCTTATTATCTTGAAACCAACCACATCCCTCCCCTCATCAAAACAGCCACAAGGAATATAATTTGAGTGAAACCTAATACGAGTATAATTTTAGTGATATATACACCAAACTAGAGTGTTTTTCTTTCAAGTTTGTGAACATGTATTATTCTTGGATCCGTTGCAACGCACGGGCACATTGCTAGTAAGAGTAGAGAAAAGGATCAACGAGGGAAGGCCTTATTTGCAAACGTGGAAAGGGGTGTGGGTATCTTTTTGGAAAATTGTGATAGTTTCCTTCCTATCCGTTAGATATAAATCTGACGGCCTATATTGCAGGATGGCACGCACACCATCATCACCAACTCTGTTTTCTACTCCCTCCGTTCCTAAATATTTGTATTTTAGAGATTTCAACAAGTGACTACATACGGTGCAAAATGAGTGAATCTACACTCTAAAATATGTCTACATACACATCCATATGTGGTACTCCATTTGAAATCTGAAAAAGACAAATATTTAGGAACGGATGGAGTATAAGAGTAGACATGGAGATATATCTCCAGCATGGTCTACAACAAAAATGTGCTGGACTGGTTAGCTCTGGATGCTCGCAATGCGATGACCTGAGTTCGAATTCTGTCTTTAACTTTAGATTTTTATATTATATATTACTTATTTAATATATACTTCTTTCGCTACTGTACTGACAGTGGAACCCATAGAGTACTTAGAATACAAGATTAAGGATGGACTTGTTTCCTTTTTAACTTCCTGTACGAAGCTGTAGCCACCCTGCAAGTCACGTGTACACTATACATGCAATTAAATTTTTATAGAGGGAGAATCATACATGCAATTAACTCAAATGGATTGGATGTGACTCTATTATTTCCATCATAAGAGCATCACCAATGGGAGCTGGCAAATTTCCTCCCGCTTCCTTCCACGGAGGACGACATCAAACGCCAGCGGCATACATTTTCACAACTCTAACCAACCAGATGAAATTCGTGCAAACACAGATGATACGTCTTCGGCGTATCTATAATTCTTGATTGTTCCACGCCAATATTATACAACTTTCATACACTTTTGGCGACTTTTTATACTATTTTTGGGACTAACATATTGATCCAGTGCCCAGTGCCAGTTCATGTTTGTTCCATGTTTTTTCTTTCGCAGAAAATCCATATCAAACGGAGTCCAAACGGGATAAAAACTGACAGAGATTTTATTTGGAATATATGTGATTTTTGGGAAGAGGAATCAACGCGAGACGATGCCCGAGGGGGACCATGAGGCAGGGGGCGAGCCCAGGGGGCCAGGCACGCCCTGGGCCCTCGTGGCCATCCCATAAGGCGTTTGGTGCCCTTCTTTCGTCGCAAGAAAGCTAATATCCGGATAAAAATCGTGTCCAAAATTCAGCCCAATCGGAGTTACGGATCTCCGGGAATTTAAGAAACGGTGAAAGGGCAGAATCTGGAACGCGGAAACAAAGAGAGACAGAGAGACATATCCAATCTCGGAGGGGCTCTCGCCCCTCCCACGCCATGGAGACCATGGACCAGAGGGGAAACCCTTCTCCCATCTAGGGAGAAGGTCAAGGAAGAATAAGAAGGAGGGGGCTCTCTTCCCCTCGCTTCCGGTGGCGTCGGAGTGCCGCCGGGGCCATCATCGTGACCGCAATCTACACCAATAACTTCACCGCCATCATCACCAACTCTTCCCCTCCTCTATGCAGCGGTGTAACCCCTATTTTACCCACTATAATCTCTACTTAAACATGGTGCTCAACGCTACATATTATTTACCAATGATGTATGGCTATCCTATGATGTTTGAGTAGATCTGTTTTGTCCTATGCGTTAATTGATGATCATGATTGGTTTGAGTTGCATGTTTTATTATTGGTGATGTCCTATGGTGCTCTCTGTGTCGTGCAAGCGTGAGGGATCCCCGCTGTAGGTTTTGTAATATGATCATGATTTGCTTATGGTGGGTAGTGTGAGTGACAGAAACATAGACCCGAGTAAGTAGGTTGTTTGCATATGGGAGTAAAGGGGACTTGATGCCTTGTAATGCTATGGTTTGGTTTTACCTTAATGATCTTTAGTAGTTGCAGATGCTTGCTAGAGTTCCAATCATAAGTGCATATGATCCAAGAAGAGAAAGTATGTTAGCTTATGCCTCTCCCTCATATAAAATTGCAATAATGATTACCGGTCTAGTTATGGATTTCCTAGGGACAAATAACTTTCTCATGACAAAAAGCTCTCTACTAACACTAATTTAGTTGTGTCTTTATCTAAACAGCCCCTACTTTTTATTTACATGCTCTTTATTATCTTGCAAACCTATCCAAAAACACCTACAATGTACTTCTAGTTTTATACTTGTTCTAGTAAGGCGAACGTCAAGCATGCGTAGAGTTGTATCGGTGGTCTTTAGAACTTGAGGGAATATTTGTTCTACCTTTAGCTCCTCGTTGGGTTCGACACTCTTACTTATCAAAAGAGGCTAAAATTTATCCCCTATACTTGTGGGTTATCAAGACATTTTTCTGGCGCCGTTGCCGGGGAGCAATAGCGTGGGGTGAATATTCCCGTGTGTGCTTGTTTGCTTTATCACGAAGTAATTTTTATTTGCTGTTCTTAGTTGTTTTCTATCTTTAGTTATGGGTAGGAAATGCAAAATACCAAAAAAATAGTTGTACCTACTGAACCAATGGTTGAAGAACCACTCAAAATCTATCACACTACTGAAGCTTTTTACTTGGATCATCTTCGATCCCTGTGTGCTCGTGCTGAAACCCCAACTAGCTTAGTTGAGGGAAAATCTTTAGATGAACATGCTTGTTATGTGTGACACTACTTATCTCGAAAGAGAAACGTTTACTGGATCAAATTCATCGTTTGCAATGTTATGCTTGGAATTTATGTGAAATATATGATGTTACTTGTTGTTCTGAAAACCCTAAGAAACACCTTCCCTACCAATGTGAGTTTAATGATAATGGAATCGTATCTTCGTATGCTAAGGGTGTTTATAATTACTATGATGTTCAACAAATTGAAGAATTTGTTGCTTTTAAGGGTGCTTATGAAATTGCTTCTTTTATTGAAAAGTATGATGCTACTCTTTACAAATCTAAATTTTTTGCCATACTTAAATATTGTTATGATAATTATGCTTCTAATGCCTATGTTAAACCATATATTGAGGAATCCTCCGTTGTCCAAGAAGAGACTAATATTTTGCAGGAGTCTATGGAAGAAGAAATAGATGAAACTGTGAGCTCATTGGATGAAAAAGATGATGAGGAGAGCTAAGAACAAAAGGAGGAGGAGCGGATTAGCTACCCATGCCCACCTTATAATGAGAGTAACTCTTCAACTCATACATTGTATAATTTCCCTTCATGCTTACGAAAGGATGATTGCTATGATGATTGTTATGATCCCATTGATTCTTTTGAAATATCCCTTTTTGATGATGCTTGCTATGCTTGTGGCCAACATGCCAATATGAATTATGCTTATGGAGTTGAACTTGATATAGTTCCTTATGTTAAACATGAAATTGTTTCTATTGCACCCACGCATGATAGTCCTATTATCTTTTTGAATTCTCCCGACTACACTATATTGGAGAAGTTTGCCCTTATTAAGGATTATATTGATGGGTTGTGTTTTACTACTACACATGATGATTTTGATAGATATAATATGCATGTGCTTGCTGCTCCTACTTGCAATTATTATGAGAGAGGAACTACATCTCTGCCTCTCCATGTTTCCAATATGATAAAATTGCAAGAAACTGTTTATACTATGCATTGGCCTTTACTATGTGTGCATGAATTGTTCTTTTATGACATGCCGATGCATAGGAAGAGAGTTAGACTTCGTAATTGCTTCATATATGTTGCTTTGTGCTCACTAGTAAATGCCAAATCATTGCTAATTCAAATTGGCTTTGATATACCTTGGGATCCAGGTGGATCCATTACTTGAGCACTATATGCCTAGCTTAATGGCTTTAAAGAAAGCGCTGCTAGGGAGACAACCCGGAAGTTTTAGAGAGTCATTTATTTCTGTTGAGTGCTTTTATAAAGTTTAAAAGCAAAAAAATAAAGAGGGGAACCTAAAACTTTTTCAAAAAAAAGAAAAGCGAAAGTGAGAAAGACGAGCATTGTTAAAATGGGAGCTAGCCTTGAACTTTGTTCATGCCCATGGAAACTTTGTGACCCTTGATTACAAAAAAAATTCAACAAAAATAATTATCCCCTTGTACAATTCCATTGTATTATAAAAATAATGTGTCAAGATCTGCCTTTAGGATGTTTACATTGCTTGTTGGTTTGTGCTGTGCAAAACAGAAACTTTGGCTATAGTGCGCGATTTTACATTTTTTACTGGAACGTCAAACGGTTCTGAAACTTTTTGCATTTTCTTTATATATAAATTGTGTTTTTCCTAATTTTGGCAGAATTTTTTTAGACCAGAGGTATGGTGAATGTTCAGATTACTACAGACTGTCCCGTTTAAGACATATTCTGTTTTTGATGCATTGTTTGCTTGTTTTGATGAAACTATCGATTTCTATCAGTGGATTAAGCCATGAGAAAGTTATATTACAGTATCTACAGTGCAAAAATAAAATATGAATTGGTTTGCAACAGTATTAGAGTAGTGATTTGCTTTATTATACTAACGGATCTTACCGAGTTTTCTGTTGAGTTCTGTGTGGATGAAGTGTTCGAAGATCGAGGAGGTCTCGATGTGAGGAGAAGGAGGAGAGGCAAGAGCTCAAGCTTGGGGATGCCCAAGGCACCCCAAGTAATTATTCAAGGAGACTCAAGTGTCTAAGCTTGGGGATGCCCCGGAAGGCATCCCATCTTTCTTCAACAAGTATCGATATGTTTTCGGATTCGTTTCGTTCATGCGATATGTGCAAATCTTGGAGCGTCTTTTGCATTTAGTTTTCACTTTTATTTTGTGCACCATGCTGGTATGAGATAGTCCTTGGTTGATTTATAGAATGCTTCATGTGCTTCACTTATATCATTTGAAGTTTGGATTGCATGTTTCTCTTCACATAGAAAACCGCCATTTGTAGAATGCTCTTTTGCTTCAGTTATATTTGTTAGAGCGTGGGCATATCTTTTGTAGAAAGAATTAAACTCTCTTGCTTCACTTATATACATTTAGAGAGATGACATGAATTGGTCGTGCACATGGTTAGTCATAAAATCCTACATAAAACTTGTAGATCACTGAATATGATGTGTTTGATTCCTTGCAATAGTTTTGCGATATAAAGATGGTGATATTAGAGACATGTTAGTGGGTAGTTGTGGATTGTAGAAATACTTGTGTTGAAGTTTGTGATTCCAATAGCATGCACGTATGGTGAACCGTTATGTAACGAAGTTGGAGCGTCAGGTATTTATTGATTATCATCCTTATGAGTGGCGGTCGGGGACGAGCGATGGTCTTTTCCTACCAATCTATCCCCCTAGGAGCATGCGCATAGTACTTTGTTTAGATGACTAATAGATTTTTGCAATAAGTATGTGAGTTCTTTATGACTAATGTTGAGTCCATGGATTATGCGCACTCTCACCCTTCCATCATTGCTAGCCTCTTCGGTACCGTGCATTGCCCTTTCTCACCTCGAGAGTTGGTGCAAACTTCGCCGGTGCATCCAAACCCCGTGATACGATATGCTCTATCACACATAAGCCTCCTTATATCTTCCTCAAAACAACCACCATACCTACCTATCATGGCATTTCCATAGCCATTCCGAGATATATTACCATGCAACTTCCATCATCATCATATACATGACTTGAGCATTTATTGTCATATTGCTTTACATGATCATAAGATAGCTAGCATGATGTTTTCATGGCTTGTCCGTTTTTTGATGTCATAGCTATGCTAGATCATTGCACATCCTGGTACACCACCGGAGGCATTCATATAGAGTCATATCTTTGTTCTAGTATCGAGTTGTAATATTGAGTTGTAAGTAAATAAAAGTGTGATGATCACCATTATTAGAACATTGTCCCATGATCAAAATAAAAGTGGCCAAATAAGCCCCCCCCCAAAGGATAGAGGCCAAAGAAGCCTAAAAAAGAAAAAAAGAGAAGGGACAATGTTACTATCCTTTTACCACACTTATGCTTCAGAGTAGCACCATGTTCTTCATATAGAGAGTCTCTTGAGTTATCACTTTCATATACTAGTGGGAATTTTCATTATACAACTTGGCTTGTATATTCCAACAATGGGCTTCCTCAAATGCCCTAGGTCTTCACGAGCAAGCAAGTTGGATGCACACCCACTTAGTTTCAGTTTGAGCTTTCATACACTTATAGCTCTTAGTGCATCCGTTGCATGGCAATCCCTACTCCTCGCATTGACATCAATTGATGGGCATCTCCATAGCCCGTTGATTACCCGCGTTGATGTGAGACTTTCTCCTTTTTTGTCTTCTCCACATAACCTCCACCATCATATTCTACCCCACCTATAGTGCTATGTCCATGGCTCATGCTCAAGTATTGCGTGAAAGTTGAAAAGGTTTGAGAACGTGAAAAGTATGAAACAATTGATTGGCTTGTCATCGGGGTTGTGCATGATTTGAATATTTTGTGTGGTGAAGATGGAGCATAGCCAGACTATATGATTTTGTAGGGATGACTTCGTTTGGCCATGTTATTTTGAAAAGACATGATTGCTTTATTAGTATGCTTGAAGTATAATTGTCTTAATGTCAAATGATAGACTATTGCTTTGAATCACTCGTGTCTTAATATTCATGCCATGATTAGATTACATGATCAAGATTATGCTAGGTAGCATTCCACATCAAAAATTATCTTTTTTATCATTTACCTACTCGAGGACAAGTAGGAATTAAGCTTGGGGATGCTGATACGTCTCCGTCGTATCCATAATTTTTTATTGTTCCATGCCAACATTATACAACTTTCATATACTTTTGGCAACTTTTTATACTATTTTTGGGACTAACATATTGATCCAGTGCCCAGTGCCAGTTCCTGTTTGTTGCATGTTTTTGTTTCATAGAAAATCCATATCAAACGGAGTCCAAACAGGATAAAAACGGATGGAGATTTTTGTTGGAATATATGTGATTTTTGGGAAGAAGAATCAACGCGAGACGATGCCCGAGGGGGCCACGAGGCAGGGGGCGCGCCCCAGGGGGTCAGGCGCGCCATGGGCCCTCGTGGCCACCCCGTAAGGCAGTTGGTGCCCTTCTTTCACCGCGAGAAAGCTAATATCCGGATAAAAATCGTGTCCAAAATTCAGCCTAATCGGAGTTAAGGATCTCCGGGAATTTAAGAAATGGTGAAAGGGAAGAATCTGGAACGCAGAAACAGAGAGAGACAGAGAGACAGATCCAACCTCGGAGGGGCTCTCTCCCCTCCCACGCCATGGAGACCATGTACCATAGGGGAAACCCTTCTCTCATATAGGGAGAAGGTTAAGGAAGAAGAAGGAGGGGGGATCTCTCCCCCTCGCTTCCGGTGGCGCCGGAGTGCCGCCGGGGCCATCATCATCACCGCAATCTACACCAACAATTTCACCGCCATCATCACCAACTCTTCCCCCCTCTATGCAGCGGTGTAACCCCTCTTTTACCCACTGTAATCTCTACTTAAAAATGGTGCTCAACGCTGTATATTATTTCCCAATGATGTATGGCTATCCTATGATGTTTGAGTAGACCCGTTTTGACCTATGGGTTAATTGATGATCATGATTGGTTTGAGTTGCATGTTTTATTATTGGTGCTATTCTATGGTGCTCTACGTGTCGTGCAAGCGTGAGGGATCCCCGCTGTAGGGTTTGCAATATGTTCATGATT
Organism: Triticum dicoccoides; assembly: GCF_002162155.2. Lineage (NCBI taxonomy): Eukaryota > Viridiplantae > Streptophyta > Magnoliopsida > Poales > Poaceae > Triticum > Triticum dicoccoides. The sequence goes on along the minus strand of NC_041386.1, from coordinate 187,853,031 downwards.
TGCTTATGGTGGGTGGCGTGAGTGACAGAAACACAAACCCAGTAAGTAGGTTGTTTGCGTATGGGAGTAAAGGGGACTTGATGCCTTGTAATGCTATGGTTGGGTTTTACCTTAATGATCTTTAGTAGTTGCAGATGCTTGCTATAGTTCCAATCATAAGTGCATATGATCCAAGAAGAGAAAGTATGTTAGCTTATGCCTCTCCCTCATATAAATTTGCAATAATGATTACCGGTCTAGTTATGGATTGCCTAGGGACAAATAACTTTCTCGTACAAAAAGCTCTCTACTAAAACTAATTTAGTTGTGTCTTTATCTAAATAGCCCCTACATTTTATTTATGTGCTCTTTATTATCTTGTAAACCTATCCAAAAACACCTACAAAGTACTTCTAGTTTTATACTTGTTCTAGGTAAAGCGAACATCAAGTGTGCGTAGAGTTGTATGGGTAGTCGATAGAACCTGAGGGAATATTGGGTTCAACACTCTTACTTATTGAAAGAGGCTACAATTGATCCCCTATACTTGTGGGTTATCAACGGACTATTTTCATATAAGCATGCAGGATTTTGTATAAAAAAGCTGGATCTTCATATAAACATGATGGATTTCATTACATTTACATGAACTAAGCGGTGCAATCCGGCTCTCATGCTATAATTAATACTCCCTCCGTCCGGAAATACTTGTCCTAGAAATGGATTTATCTAGACTTATTTTAGTTATAGACACAACCTATTTATCCATTCTTAGAAAAAATATTTCCCGCCAGCAGTAGAGTGAGTACCTAATCTAAATGGCCGCCCACGGATCCTATTGTCTTCCTCATGTCCGGCGGACACTTGCGGGGTCGACGAAGGTCCTCGGAAGAGACAAAGCAACAAAGAAACCACCTAAATGCACAGTCGTCACCTTGGCGGTGGCCTTCATGGGACCCAAGTGGCGGCGGCCTCCCGTGTTCTACTCTCCTCGATGATGGCGGCGGACACGGAGAAGCTAGCCACCGACTCGCCGCTCTCCACACACCCGGCTTCTGTCTCTTCCTGCATGGCATTGCCGTAGGCATGGGAGGCACGGTCGCAGGCACAGGAGGCGCGCCCACAGATACGGGAGGTGTGGCCACCGTAGACACTGGTGGCGCGGTACGATGCGACAGCGACGACGCCCATACCAGCATGCTCGCCGCCGTGCCGGCGTGGAGCGACTCGCCACTCCTCATCGAGCTGAATTGGCGTGGCGAGTTGCTGAACCACGCGCCGGATTGGGCAACAACTGGCTCCGTCGGGCCAAGCGAGGTTGATGAAGCACCAAGCGGCCTCGCCCGTATCCGGAGGGCTTGGCGGGCCACCTAGCCAGGTAGTATGCCAGAGAATGGCTCCTAGGAAGCCATCGGAAGAGTGGAGAAAAGGGTGGAGGAGGATATGGGGGAGCGGAGGGGTGAGATTCTTGCCCGTTGTCTGTATGGCCTCGTCTAAATAGAGTGTGGACGGTAGGAGCTTGGTCGGCGTCTCGCCTAGTTTAAACCGAGGGCGGGCGGGAGGAGCTCGGCCGGTGTTGCATTTAATTCTGGCCCGCTCATGAACGCACGTGTGGCAGGAGTAGGTTTCTTGGTTTGCATGCAGGTTTAACAGAGGGTTTTGATGGAGGCGAGGAGGTGTGTTCAGCCGGGAGTGCAGCAGACAGTGCAGTACTATTCTATTTGACAGCGGGCGGCACAGTTCCCGATATGGCTTTAATGCAGATGAGGGAGCGGTAGCGGTTCCTGAAATGTTGAACGGCCAATGATGCATACTCCTTCAATTAGCATCAGGCATGCATTAGGGAAGTAATGGGAGGAGGACCGGGAAAAGAGGCTACGCGATGTGAATGCAACACAGTTTGCACTCATATAAAGGCGCCCCTCCATTCCAATGCATCTACCACATCATTCACACTTAAGCATTTGCCTAAGCACCTACACTAAGCGCAAAAGTGCTCACTCCAGACCCATGGCGGCGATGCGTGCGAGCGGCAAGCGGCTGTGCCAGATGGTCCACGACGCTGGCCTACAGCATGGCGCCGAGGATCGTCTCCAGACAGTGTTCGCGACCGGCTGGTGGATGGCCGCTGTCGACGCCAACTACGACTCTCAGTTGGACCAGATGATCGTTGCCACCACCAACAAGTTCACCGTCCTCAAGAAGCTCGGGGACGACATCGCCGTACTCCTCCAGCCCGCGCGCCCGGGCTCCTCATTGCCTGCCACCCTAATCAGCCTCCATGGCTGGAACCTCTTTCAAGCATTGGTGGCCCTGCGACTGCCCGCCGACGCCACGAAGAATGTCCACCTGGAGGTCGCGCTCGCTGCAAGGCGCCTCGCCCTACAAGAACTCGTCGACCTACACATCCACATGTACGAGCAAATCGTGTACATAGGTATCTACAAGGCCATTGAGGACACTACGACGTTGGCCTTCCTCAACCAGCTGGAAGCCTTGGATGCCTTTGCTAAGAAGCACCTTGACCTCGCCACAAAAGCCACCGGTCGGTGGCCCGGCGCACTAAGTTGAGGAGGAGGAGGAGGTCGTACATTGATGGATGCATCTTTCTTCTTGCCTCCTGTAACCACCACTGTGATCACATCATCGAGGCCTTCATTCTTATTGTGCTATTGCATTCTCGTTCCAGTTAATACCGACATGTGCGATCCCTTTGCTTAATTATATGCATCACTATAACTAGTACTTCATTCGTCAATTTATAAGTTGTGCTTACCTTTTCCATCAACTTCGTGCAATGCACGGGCATCTTGCTAGAAACACTAGAACATGTCGGACCGCATGTGAGGAAACCGACGATGCGCCAACATAGCTACTACGTACCCTGCTTATCTGGCGGAAATAGCCTTGCCCTAGCGTTTCCACTCGTTATTTCTATCTATCGATCGTGCCAAGGAGCAGAACCAAATGTTACAATTTATACATTTTTCTCTACTCCTACTCCTATAAAAGACTCAGTTGGTGATGGTGGTGTGTCTGCCATCCGTCGTTTCTGACCATTAGATCTACATCTAATGGCTGTGAGGCAAATTGTGGCATTTTTGCAACAATAGCCCACTTCTCTGCTCCAATTTGTAAATAAACCCTTATTATCTTGAAAGCAACCACATCCCTCCCTCACCTCATCAAAACAGCCTGAGAAATGTATTTTGAGTAAAAAGTAATATATTAGGAGTATATCAAAACAAGAGTGATTTCTTTCAAGTTTGTGAACAAGTACTACTATGCTACTACTTTGGATCCGTCGCAACGCATGGGCACGTTGTTAGTAATAGGAAAAGCCCTGCCGCGTTCGGGTCGCACCCCCACACGCCTGGAAATCGGGAGTACTCCACGGCCCGTCCGGCACGCCACATATCTAGGGAAGGCATGTTGCCTAGCAATTTCACTTTCATGTGGGACCGCCGTTGAGCAAACCGACCATTGGCAAACCGCACCCCGCCCGCCGCCGGGTTGGAAAATAGAAGCGATGGGAAGATCTAGTTGTAGCACTTAAACATGTGGACCTGATAGGTGGCTGGTCCACATGTAATGCTCCCGAAGGCAGAGGGGCAGTGGGGCCGAGAGGGGTGAGCCGCAGGTCGGGGGACATGTGGTGTCATGGGTTCGAGCGGCATCGTGGGAATCACGTGTGGCTGTGGTAGAAACTTGATGCTCACTGCATTTCAGTTGGCCCACATGTCATGCACACAAAGGCAGAGGGGCGGTCTGGCCGAGAGGGGTGAGGTACACGTCGGGGGACGTGGTGCCGTGGGTTGGAGCGGCATCATGGAAATCATGAGTGGTAGTGGATGAAACGTGATGGTCGTCGTAGTTGAACTTCCATGGACAAGCTGTCATGTCTACGGACACATGCATTGCATACCGATTACTGGAAGGAGTAGTAGAGAAAGCTAGGTGGATAAATAGTTCCTTATAGTCAACCGGACCCACGCTACTACTTGTTCCAAAGACATGCACACCATCGAAATAGTCCATCTATATCAATATACATAGAGAGGGATTTTTTTACGAGAGAGGAAATAATTCATCCATCCATAATGCCATGCTACTGGTGCAACATCTTCTTATTCTTCTTCTTCTTCTTCTTATTCTTCTTCTTCTTCTTCTTCTTCTTCGTCTTCTTCTTCTTGTTCTCATTTTTTGTGGGAGACGGCTTCGCAACAAGCTCTCTGGACCTTGCAGCTATCTCGAAACTCACATGGGTATTGAGGGCAGCATATTTTATCCACTCGTACGTGAAGGGATAATTCTCCCATTCAGACGACCTTAATGCCAACGTCTCGTCACCCTTCTGAAGATTTGTTCCGAGCACAAAATTTGCTACATCGAATAGGGATGGTGTCGGTTTATCACAATCTTCTACTGGAATTTTTATTTTGGTTTGTAGGTCAGTGATGCTTTTCAAATCAAGGTTGTACGGATCCAACTTCTGTTTGTCCCCTGCAATGGCTACCCCACAGAAGTATATGTCCTCCCGAGACAAGAAATCGTGAAGCTCACCTGGTATGGAGGGCTTGTGTATGATGTGGTACACCAAAACATCATCTTCAAGGCACAGCTGAAGGACGGCGGCACGTTGTATCTTCCCAGTGGCACGCTCTGTGTACTCTGCATCGAGACCGATGACATTCATCTCCACCTTTTGGAGGGAGTTGGATACATTGTTGATCCACTTTCGAACAACCCTTGGGTGGTCGGTGACTGTGGCAACTATGCTGAACGAGCCTTCGACGAGGACATGTTGGATGCTAAAAACCTGCATCTCGATCTCTTTCGCCATTTGGAACCGCTGGACCGGAGGGCTATGGTTTGGAGAATTAGGATTAGATGGCTAGTCTAACTGAAGAAGATGATTATTTATAGGGGCTTCGGAATTACTCCAGGAGGATGTGAAGAGGTTAAAACAATGTGAATACAAGGTGGTTTGGATGCAAATGAAGATCAAGGAGTAGTGAAGAAGACGAGGAAAATCGGTTCCCAATGGAGAAGTAAATGGGAGAAGTGGCCTGCAAGCAGTTGATTAGACGGCTAGGTAGACTAAACGAAAAGGCTACGCAGGTAGACTGAGGAGTGGGGCCTGTCCCTGTACGTGCCCATCCTTCCAGTGCTACATGTGCGACTATCTAGTTGAGGTCACTCTTTCGAATCACCGTGGCGAGACATTTTATGATTCCTTTTTATTTCTTGTGACAGCCTGATTTTTGGCCCTTTCTTTTTCTTTTGTTTTTCTGAGGTTTTTGCTTGAGTTTCCTTTTTCCGTGGCTATGTGGTGTGGAAACTGAAGAAGATGCCCTCTTCTTTGCTTCCAGAGCGCTTGTCATACCCAAGTCCTTCCCTAGACCCTGTCATTTTCATCCTAGCCCAAATCCCAATATTCTTTTTATTGGGAATGTTCCTTTTCTATTAAAGGAATAACTCAAATTGCCCTAGGTTGTGAAGCGACCTTTATTTTCATCACTCCTAAAATTCCCAAATAATTATCATAAATTGTTTGGGTCATATCTTTCTCAAATATGGCAAAATATTTCATTTGTCATGTTTATCATCATGCTCAAATAATTCCTTTCCTATTCTTCCCTAAATGGCACATTGAGAAGCAAGTGCTATTTTCCTTTTCCCAATTGACCTCAAACTCCTTGGACACCTTTTCCTATCCATATCATTACCCCATGCCAAAATGCAACCTAATTTGCCTAGTAATTATTTAATTATGATTTTCCAAAGTTTCTATCCAGAAAGAAGCTTTGTGAAGGAGGTGTAAGCTAGGCATATCCAAATGAGTTGACATTTTGCATGATCTGTCATATCATCATATCATAGCCCTCCACCAAAGTAGAGCTCATGTCATGCCTCCATATGAGCTCATCTTCAATTCTTTGATTCTGTCCAAAATTTCAGTTTATGAAGCAAGTATATTTTATCTTGCTCCATTATGGCTGACAATTTTTCTAGGCCTTTTGTTATCCATATAACCTACCTCCACCCATTTTGGGCATGCTTCATGAAGCCATTTTTCCTCTAGAATTTTTTCAAGTTTCTGTCCAGAGGAGATGTTTGTGAAGCAAGTACCAGTTTGGCTTGGCCAATTGGTATGAGACTGTTTGAGCATCTTCATAGGACCAAATGACTCTGCCTTGCCCAATTTGAGCTCAAGTTGATGATTCATCAGAGTGCATCATCCTAATCTAGTTTCTGGACCAGTTTATGTGGTTGTTAAGCAACTACATTAAATCTTGATCCTAATCCTCTCCAAGTTACCAGGGTGAAAGTCCTTCTTACCCTAGACCTACCAGACAACTCCATTGCTTCCAAACTCTTTCCTATTGATCAGCAGTTCTCATCCAAGTTTACTGCAGTAAACTTCAGAGGTGGTTTACCACTTAACTAGAGCACTTTTAACCAATCTACCACCGCAGTTGCAACCTACCCAGGAAGGCCAAACCCGCAGACATCGTTTGGTTTGTCTTGTGGCACTGTGTGCACCAGTGCGCGCAGTGACCACCGACTTGGCATGCAGTGGGCGCGCCCAGAACGTCTTCTTGCTCGGGCCCCTCCTCTGCTCGGCGTCTCAGCGAGCACGGGCATGTCCAGAAGCTAGCCCGCGTTGTCGCCGTTCCCCTGGAGCCGTCTCTCCATCCCGAAGCCTCCTCGCTGGCGCTCGTCACCGCGCGCCCACGGGCGCACTATGGCCGACCACGCCTTAATGGCGTTCGGCTGCGTCTCTCCTGCGCTCCCTTGGCCGCCTCTTCCCCGTGAGCTCTCCCTCCTGTTCCCTCTCGTCGCCTCCCCCTGAGTACATGCGTGAGCACACGCGTCCACGGTGCTGGCCGCGTGTCCATGGCGGCGACGGCGTGGCACCTTGCCCCGTGGCTATATAAGCCCACCCCGAGCACCTCCGAGCTCACCACCAGCCTCACAACTCTCCTCCCGTCCCGCCCAGCCTCTCAAACGAGCTCGAGGAGCTCTTTGTGTTCACCATGGCCGCCATGGCCGCCTCAGGTATCCTCTCGAATCCGAGCCACCCGAGCCACCCCTCCACTCCCTGACCTCTCCACGATCTTCCCCACACGCCGGAGACCCTTCCACTCACCTCCATTCCTTGTCGTAGCCCCTCCAGGGCCGTGTCCCTCGAGAACGGCCACCGCCTTCCGTCCCTGCCTCCTCCCGTCGATGTGGCCCCACTCCCTCTCCGGTGCCACTACTGCTCCAGGCAGGAGCGACACTCCGCCCACGCGTCCGTTGGCCTCGTCTCGACCGAAAGTGGCGGAAGTCGGTCGGCCCATCGCCGGCGTTGTGCCCTCCCCTGCCTCTCCTCTGTCTCTGATCGGGGAGGCAGCGAGGATGAAGAAACATGCATGAGGAGAGGGAGATGGATAAGGCGGGCCCCATGCGTCATCGAGCCAGAGCCTGGCCCCGCCACGCTAACCTGGATAAGTGACGGGCCCCACCCGTGGGACCCGCATGTCAGCTGCCCAAGCCCGGCCCCGCCACTGTCCACGTGGATAAGTGGAAGTGTACTTCGCAGAAGTACATTTTCGCTTTCAGAAATCATATTTCTCTTCTGCTCCAGCCATAAGTGCGCTTTCGTAGTTTGAAAACGTATTTTCTCCTTAGGCGCCTTCTGTTTTCTCACTCAGGGGCCTGTTTGTAGAGATTATTTTATAGATCGGTCCCTGAACTTCATCGGGCTATAACTTTTTGCTCGCAACTCCAAATGAGGTGATTCCAAAGCCCACGTCTTTGTTTCTTTGAACTCATTCTGTTGATTCCATTTTCACTATGGTTTTACACTATGAAAATGACCTTTTTGCCCTTGCACGTAAACAGCCCCTCCGAGAGAGAACTACTTCCGGCAAATCTTTCTGCGGCTTCACCGCACTTCTTCCCAGTGCCTTGTTCATCCCCAGGCAATCCACAATACCCACTTGCATGATAGTCATGCAGTAGCCATGGTTTTCAACTTGAATATTTATTTAATGTTTGCTTGTTTAAAATATGGTTATCGTTGTTTCGGTAATGCTTCTGGATTAGTGCTTACTTTCTTGCTATGTTGTTATGCACCTGGTTATCATGCCCTGCTAGTTGCTAGTATTCCTTTCATATTCTTATGCTTGCTAGTAGTACATGTTGATATTGGTGATGGTCTTCGATGCATCACTGCCGTCTGTCCCGAGTACCGTTGTTATGCATGGCCCATTGCATCCAGATGGTTAAATGATTGCATGGTAGCATTGTTGATATGTCTTGCATGATATTTATAGTTGATGCTAGTGGTCATGCTAGGTTTCAATGAGTAGTGTTGTACTTGTGATCTTCATGCTCGTCATTATACTATGTTCAGTTGGATATGATTCATTGTGGATATGGTGGATAATTATGTTGCACCCCGTGCTTATATTGATATCATGTTTATGCATTATCGCATCATGTTATTTTATCATGGCTCAACATATTGCATTCAAGTTTAACCGGATTAAATTGAACTTGAACAACTGTTGGCTGAGTCATGGTGCCACCATATCGAACTGACCAGTGCAACCACACTTACCTTTATGGGAAGGTCCTAACTGGGTCTATTGTCATGCCTCTCGCCGGTGCCTCCAACTAGGGAAGGTTATGGGCGTGCTTACCTTGATCAGGTCGGCAGACATAACCTTGTGTGCTCATAGATTTGATGATAAGCGCTTTTGTCCTTGTTTGGGACGGGCCACGATGGTGGCCGTTGTGTCTTTGGTAGACACGGGGCCACCCATGACTTAGCCCAAAGGGGAGTTGGTCGGAGTGGCCGGGAGAGTGTCATGGCAGTAGATCAGTTTTGTCGGAACGCCGTTGGTCCACCCGAATGGGAGTGCGAGGCCGTGGGTTCCGTGGTGTGGGTATAGTGTACTAACCTATGCAGAGTGTATATTAAATCTATCGATAGCCACACCCACGGATAAGGGCCCAGTTCGTAGTTGGTCACGCTATGTGTCAACAGTATTAATAATAACTTGATTAATGACAACCCTGGTTCGATGCTGAGATAAGTTGGTTGTGATCGCCAGAAGGATCACGGTTTGAGACCAAGTGTTGGTCATGGTTGTGATCGTCGGAATGATCACTGTGGTATCGAGGATACCGAGTTGTTGTACATTTGTGATGTTGTGCGAGAATCATGGGTGAAGATCAAGCTCCTTGTGGTCATTTAATGATTACTACAGTATTGTTTATACCAAGCTTGATTTGATCCTGAGATGATTCTGTAATGTCCGAAGTTGGTAAGTGATGCATGTGATGGTTACAAGGTAACTCGAGCAGAATAAATGGTGCATGTAGTGTCATCATGTTGCAAACTAGTATCATCAGATTTATATGTTCTTGCCATGATCATATTGTTCTAGCAGTATTATGTTCATGTTGTTCATGTTATGTTATCCTGATGATTTCATGATATTTCCTGCTTAACCTGTAATTGCCATGTTGTTGTTTGTCTTGAATGCTTCTGGTTATTGTGAGCTTGCAAGTACATTCAATGTACTGACCTGGCGTGTCATGCCAGCTTGCAGGTCGTGCCTGGATTGCCTGCTTGTTTGGTGTTGTTCCTACGTTCGTGAGCTAGGATAAGCGTTCCAGCCAGAGTCCCTGCAGAGTGGAGCTCACCACCGTTGTCGTTGTTCCGCTGCTAGAAGTTTTTCAGCTGCTTGCACAGAGCAACTGAGGATGGCGTAGCATCGCCATGACGATGTTATTCATTGTAGTATCGAAGACCTTGTAATCATATTCGTGTAATAATAGGAAGCTGGTTTGTTCTATGCTAAGTAGTGCCGTATTCCAGAAGACTTCTCCTCGATCTCTGGGCTGGAATACAGGGCGTTCCGGTTTTCTCTGAGCCGGGGTGCCACATTTTTGCACCCCTCCTGACAGGTGGACTTATGCAAATGAATAAAACATGTGGCATAGCTGGTTCAAATGGACATTGGCGCGTGCGTGGGAGACACGACATTGTCTAGTTAAGGGATATGCGGTTATCCTCAAAAAAGAGAAGTCCTTCTTCGCGCTTCCGCATGCACGAGAATTTGGTTCTGCTCGCAATATGGATGATACCTGGAGGATGAAGTGAACCCAGAGGCAAGCTAGCACGGGAGTACTACTCATGTTCCTACTACTCCTACTAGTAGTAGTACTACAACTGTGGTACACTTGATGGTCAAAATACTATTATTCATCCGGTCCTCACAGTGAAGTGACAAGACCCTGAGCATGAGGTGACACCAGTCCAGGCGACGTGTCCGGGTTACCAAAGTCAGCCTCACCTTGTGCACTATGCAGTCACTGTCACCGCCGTTGTATAGCATGCCTCGCCCTGTCTCCCTCTCCACTAGCACCACTCCATCTCCATCTTTGTATCGCAGAAGATCCTGAGGTCACTCTTCATCATCTCATTGTGCCCCCGTGTACCCTCGCCTCGCTGGCCTCCCCCAGTACCACTATTCTCTCACTAGCCACTCTAGCACCGAAAGCCTTCTCCCCCGTAAGTCAAGCCCCCCAAAACCCCACCTTCCAAACTCCACCATGGCCGAACGCGAACCACGCAGCATCCATATGAGTCGCGATTAGAGCAATCTCTCCAGTGACGTCCTCGACCTCTGTTGTTCGTGTATGGATATGTTGAGCGCCCTGCGGCTGGCTGCATGCTTGAGTTGTATGCACACGACCATCGTCGAAGCGAGGCCTAAGCTTTTCAAGACACCCTACTTGCTGCTATCTAGTCTTGCGAGATTTGCTCACCATGATATAGAGGCGTACATGATGCCCCTCAACTTCAATCTGACCTCCATTAGTCGAAACTTCTTTGTAGGCATGTAGTGGGTCGCCGTACATCATTTCCCTCGACTTCGATCCGATCACCATCGCTCGAAACTTCTTACAGGTATGTACTGGGTCGGCATGAACTCCCATTGAATGGCTGCCATCAGAGAAGACGGGGAAAAGTTGGTGCTCGTGAACTTCCAGACCTCCCATGAGATTATCCTTTCTCCATTGGATGATATAGAGTTTTACCTTCGCTGTCCAAGTCATCTAGATTACGGTGTCAGTTGGACACACCTTGTTTTGCAGAAGATTGTAATCTGCCAAGTGCCCACACGACATGCGGATTACGCAGACTTCAAGCTAATTGCGTTGTTCGACAAGGGACTTGCCTATCTTTCCGCCAGTGCCTTCTTTAGCAGGAGATAGCTCAGCTCGCAGTGGATCGTCGTCAAAGCTGATACACACTTCTATGATGCTATTGAACACAATGGCATCATCTACGCGATCGACAAAGCATATGGCACCTTGTATTGCTGGGACGACGCGTGTAAGTTGTTTCCATCTGATGTTAATGATGATGCCATGACACTGTTTGAACTTTTTGTGATGATTGACATATCCCTGTTTGAGCAGAATTTGAGTAGAACTATGGCAATGTATTAGAAATGTCGTAAATCACCTATATTTGGAATGAGTTCATTCATGCGATTGTGACCATGTCATTACAGCCAATTTGTACCCCTGAATAATCAAACTGTTACGAAGATATTCATATTCTCCTAATTTTATAGTAATCTATATACTACTAAATATGAGTGTGTATCAATGGTCATGTTAGTTTCCTCATTTTCATGATGTAGAAACATGCATCACACTATTGATTTCATCTAACCATACATTAGGGAAGCAAATGTGCACATGGAGAACTCTATATTTTGAAGTAGTGAAATCCTGTAATGCTTACCATGTATACATACCTATGTTCGCCCTTCAGCAATCAATAGCTAGAATAATATGCTCAGGAAAATTTTGCCCACAGAACATGAGTATATAACAATGCATGGTCTGTTAGTTTCCTTGAAGAATTTGTTTGTGAGGACAGAACATGATTACATAACATGCATGACATGGTAGTTTCCTGTGAAGAATCGATTGTGAGATAACATGAGTATAACCATGCATGGCACTTCTATATTTTCGAACCCAGTATACATTTCCCTGTATTTTCCTCCCAGTTCCAACAGGGACATATCAATGTTGTTTCTTGCATTATCCTACTCATACTCTGAACAATGCTGATCTTACATTAACAATGTCTGTCCTTTTTGATATGATGCAGTGTCCCTACAATTATTTCCCTTTGTAATCACACCACCTTTGCCAAAAACAGGGAAGCACAACTGGTTCCTCGCTCAATCAGAGGACGACAAAAGACTGATGATCATTCGGACACATGAGCCGGAAAAGTTATATTGCAAAAAACCCATTGTATGCAAGAACCGTGAAATACGTGAGTATCCGGATAGTGGCTGTTACGTCTATGAGCGGGATACCAACTTGTTGGGGCCTGCAGGATTTTTGAGTTGGAGGCGGGTAAACAGCCTTGGTTCATACTCTCTGTTTCTCAGACTTAATTATCAGATTAACCAGGAGATCACCGTTGGCAAGGACCTTGATGGCAGAGAGGCTCTATTTGCTATGGAAAACTATGTCTACACGATGAACCCTAGGAGTTCTGGAGAAAACTCCCCTGATTGTCAACGATACAACCTGCAGCCAAAAGAAGGTGAGAATGACAAAGGCATCTAGATTAACTTTGATCCTTGGATGTGTCGAGTACGACAGGAAGTGATGTGGTTCAAGCCTTCAGGTTGATAGGTAATTGGGTTATTGCGTCGAAAGGGTGGAGTACTGGTGTCTCCGGATCACTGGTGGCTGAACCGGGGCTGCAAATTATTATGGTGTTGGATCATCCCTCTTCGAATGACTTGTTGTCTTTGCTGCTTGTTCTGGATGGGTAGTTCTCTCTTTTGTTATGCATATTCCTTGTCATTTGGTCATCCTCGTCTATGTCACTCTTATTATGTAATAGTTGCCTCTATTTAGAATGTCATTCTCGTCTAGATCACAAGAGTCTGAGCGCTGTAGATGGGTGCGTTTCGGTGGTGTAGCAAGACTTCTTATGAACTATCATGTCTTGTTGTTTATGTCAGCAGTAGTCACTAGTCAGTGTTTGAATGTTGTATATATCTTTGTTTCGAACTGTTTATTGTCTCGAACTGCTGGTGGGCTAAATGAGGGCATCACCATTCTCCAGTGTTCAGAGTATATTTAATTTTTTCAAGTTATAATTTGAGCTCAGTGTCTTTTCAATGATGTACACTTGTTTGGGCCAGTGAGGTGTCCTTGAATATGGGCCGAGTAGTAACGCAATGCCAAATAGGTCAATTATGACTCTCAGGCCGGGCTCACAAAAGATCCTCAAAAAAGGCCGGGCTCTCAAAAAAAGAAAGAATAAGGACTCTTAGGCTGACATGTGGGCGCCACCGGTGTTTTCGTGCGCTTGCACGCCGAGAGCATATTGGCTCGTGTTCGAAATTCATGCTACCTTTTCATCCCCAATCAACCACTCCCCACCTCTGGAATCTCGATTCCTGCTCCAGTTCCCCCAAATCCCCCTCCTGTACTCCCTGTACTCAAGAGCACTATCATGTCGCCGGTCAACGCGGATCTCCGAGTCGGAGATCCTGAGGTCCGTCCTGCCTTCGTGCGCTGCGTGCTATCGTTCAACAATGGCATGGCGGCGCTTGACGACTAGTTTACCGGCAAAGTGCTGATGGTAACCATCAATGGCGACCGACCTCCTGTCTCGCCGGACGACCTTGTCAAAGCTCTTGGAATTGCACACAACATCCAAATAAGTGACTTGCTCATCGAAGTCTCTCCGCCACCGGCTGATTTCTTCGTCAGATTCCGAACAACTTTCGACCGCAGTCGTGTGTTTGAATCTTCTGGCGTTTGTTCTGCGATGGCGCGCTGGTGAGCTTTGATCGATGGCACCCAGGATGGGGCTCAGTGCCCTCTGAGCTTGAGTTTTTAACAAATCTTACCTTCCACGGCATGCCTTGACGTGCTTGGAATAGCGAGTCCATGAATGAGCTTATCAATGACCTTGGAGGTGAGCTCGTAATTATGTTTGTTCCTCCAGACAACTGGGCTTTGATAGTTATGGCATGGATGAAGAAGCCGTCCACCATACCGAAGGTGATTGGTGTTGAGATACCGGTGCAGGAACCAGGGTTGTACTATTCGTTGCCACCAAGGCCGCCGCAGACCACGTTAGGGATGTACCTGTATCGAGTGTTCGTGCATGTCGAAGAAGTGGTCAATCCATCAATCGAAGTCCTGCCACCGCCACTGGTCTCCGGGTCCGTCGACGACATCCATTACAAGAGTCAATGTCAGACTTTCCCCGTGTTGCTCGGAACGATGGATGGCACAGGGCCTACTCCATCGCGCGGCGGAGGCCACTGCTTCTTTGGGAGAAGAGGTAGGGCTGGTTGCCTGGATGTGCTCTAATTTGAGGTAAGAACTGAATCTTATCAGATGACATGTTCTATTTTTTACCTGAACTTTTTTAGAAAGGGTTGTACGTTAACTTAATGTTCTAGCATAACTTATATATTGTGTTGCTTGTCTGTTTTCATTGCACAACATTCAAGATATTTCCCCATCACTGATAAAGACGATGAACTGTTATGTACGAGTTCATTGGTTTCAACATAGCCCTACCTGTAACAATCCACTGCTTCCACCCTGATTGTGCCGCTTGCGTGAAATTTTTGTATGCAAGTTCAGTGTGCTATTATGTTCTTGATGATTGTGTCAACTATATAAGTTTTTACTAAGCATCATCAATGCATATGGCTGAAAGATGTATTTACGAGCATCGACCGATGGGTCTCTCTCTCACACACACACGCACAAGTGGGACCCGTTGAGTTATTTCTTCGCTCGTGATAGCTTTTAATTAGGTTCCACTATACTCTAACTTTTTCTTAAGTTATTAATTGAGCTCAGTCACTTCAAAAAGTTGTACAGAAGCCTTGTTTGGGCCTTTTTGGCATCGCTGAATGTGGGCTGAGTAGCCATGTAAGGTTGTACTGTACTACACAGGCCTTTTTTTAACATCAGCAATGCAACTGGGCCGACAGTTGTACACAATCCGGGTCAACTTGTTATTCTCCGCACCGTTGGGCTGCAAATCTTTCCTAGGAGGGATGCATTAGGCTTAACAAGAAACTGGGCTTTAAGAAATAATAAATGGGAAGTAACTATAAAAAAATGCACCAAACACGTAATTAGTTTATAAAATATTACTTTTGGATTTTGAAAATTTTAATTTCATTAATTGTTGCACGCGCAATGTTTCATTGGATTTTTACGTAATACAGATTTATATTGAAATTGCATTTAATCTGACTAGAAATTTCAGGACAAAAATATTCCGGATCCTATCAAAATGTGGGAAATTTTATTGAATTCTGTTTTGAACGGTTGGTTGAAATTATTAATCATTGTCCTAGCAAGAAAATGAGTTTTACTTTTAACAAACTGTAAATGGGTTGTAGTAAATTCCATTAGAATTCAAAAATTGGTTGTGCATTCTTACAAATCGCAAATGGGCTATAAGTTCTCTGCCACACACTTGTGGGCCTACTAAGTTGACATGTATGCAAGGCTTTGTCAACTTATAGTCAACACACGGTTCTAGCAGCAGTGTCCGTAGGATGTCCATCCAAAGGATACCATGCTTCTTCTTCAATCTTGGATATTCTAGCTTCAGCCGCCCAAAAAATGATTCCTCCCCTGACATCTGGGGCGCATCGTTTCGGAGGCTGACCTCTGGGCCTACTAAGTTGACGCATACCAAGGGATTTGTCAACTTAGTCAATATAAACGATTCTAGCTGCAGTGACCGTATGATGTCCATCCAACGGGCGTTGTGATTCTTCAACCTCTGGTCTTCTTGCTCCAGCCACCCAAAGCAGCACCGGTCCTGCCGCCTACTCTTGCCTCCCGTGGCCAACTGTGCTGCCGCGGAAGCCTAACCTCCCCTACCACTCCCACCGCTGGCCAGGCCCTGCGGCGACGGCATCCTCACACCGCAACCGAACCAGTGAACCCTCATACTCCTCTCCGCGTGTGCATCCACTGCCGCATCTTCCCCTTCCTAGGCCTCGCCATCGTCCACCACCTTGGTGCTCTCGGCGCGGCATGGTCAACGTGGTCAAGGAACGACTTCCACCGGAAGAGTACTGTATGTGGAGAGGCTGACAGCTAGGTCCACGGCCGCAGCAAGGAAATGCCTCCTTATTACGCGCAAAATAATGATTCCTCAACCTGGTAGCAGGAACCCACCAGACGGGCCACCGTATTTCGTCAAAAAAACGTCCCCTCCTAACTGGTGGGACCCACCAGCTACATCTTCGCACACAAGGAAGTGCGTCCATATTACGGGCAAAAAAATGATTCGCCCCCTGACTGTTGGGACCCACCAGCTACATCTTCGCACGCAAGGAAGTGCGTCCATATTACGGGAAAAAAACGATTTGCCCCCTGACTGCTGGGACCCACCAGCTACATCTTCGCATGCAAGGAAGTGCCTGACAGTCGGGACCCACCTGGTCGAAGCATACATAGCGTTGTCATTCTGGTCGCGAACGTGTACGTACGTACTGGTCGATCGGTCTATCTGCAGGCTGCAGCGATGAACTGTGGCCGTGTAAGGAAGGGCGTGTGTGCTAGTAGAGGCGTGCACGTGTGGTAGTAGAGGCGCACATGTAGCTTGTACTTGTACGTATAGCGGCCAGGGTGCAACAAAGTAAATACGACCACATATGTACATACGGGCGGGGTCTCGAACGCCTACTCATGCATACGTACGGCCAGGGCTCGTGTACATGGTTGTGTCTGGGTCAGAATGGAGAAACTGCGTCATCGTCATGTTCATGGGGAGGCAACGAAATGCGTCGTGTTCATCAGGAGGCAATGAAACACGTGTTGTTCATCGGGAGCCAACCGGCTTGGACGGAACAGGCGATGGAAACGAGGCCTGGCGTACCGCAGAACGGAGGAACGACCTTGTGTTCGACCGACCACGGTGGAAACGGGATCCTGTTCATCGGGAGGGGTCTGGTGTACCGCAAAACAGAGGAAACGGACCTCCTACGGTCGAAACAGGGTCCTGTTGATCGATAGGGGTGTGGCGTACCGCAAAACGGAGGAAACGGACTTGTGTTGGAGCACTACGGTCGAAACGGGGATCCTGTTCATCATGAGGGGTGTGGCATACTGCAAAACGGGACTCCACGGGATACTGTTCATCTCCACCATCGACTGCCTCCACGGGCTACTATTCATCCACCGCCGACCTCCTCCAGCCTCCACCTGCGACTGTTCATCCACGGGATCCTGTTCATCTAGCCTCCACCGCGCGCTCCTCCACCAGCTACTGTTCAACCAGCCCTCTCCACGGGGGTCCTATTCAACCACCCCTCTACGGGCTGCTGTTCATCCAGCCCTCCACCGGCTACTGTTCAACCAGCCCTCCATCGGCTACTGTTCAACCAGCGCTCCACGGGGTCCTGTTCATCCAGCCCTCCATGAGGTCCTGTTCATCCACCGGCTCGATCGATCAGGGTACTGTTCATCCAGCGGCAACGGCCTCTACTACCACGGGTTCCTGTTCATCCAACCCCCCACCGGGAACTGTTCATCCAAACCCCCTCAACAACGCTCACTGTTCATCCAGAGGCAGCATCGATCAGCTTCAGTTAGCAGCAGTAGCGAAGGAATCACACTCGGGTTCAGTTAACAACAAGGGATCGATCGATCGCTCGGGTTCAGTAATGCGTAGCCTGTAGTGCAATCGCTCGGGTTCAGTTAGAGCCCAACGCCTCGCACACACGCGCATACGTACGAGAGAAACGCGCATCGCTTGGCCCCCGACCACCCACCGTAACCAGGAACTCCCTCAATATTTTTCTCACCCTCGCTTCTACCATGATTTTCTCCGTCATGGACGGCCCAAAGAATGTCATGCAGCTGCGTCTCCACCCGCCCAGGACAAAAAGCCCATTTTCTGTCATGTTTTTTTGTCATAGAAGTAGGACCCCACCACATCTATGATGATATCGGGTTTTGTCACAATTATCATCATAGAAGTGTCATAAGTATGACAGAAAAAAAATTGTTCGGCCCAAATTGTCACGGATGTGTCTTTTTTTGTAGCGAAAGTTAGCGGCAGCGGAGGCGAGCTCTTCCTTCGGGTCAAAGCGTGGATCAGTGTCGCCGACATGTGTACCTACAAGAAGAAAGTAAATGTTAGAAGCCAAACTGCAATTGCACAAATGATGTAAAATACTGTAAGACATGGGATGCAGCTAACCTCGATGGCAAACAACAGTGTCGCTCGTTATGGCCCTGCGTAAGTACATGGAAAGGCATGTTAAGTACAACAGGGTTAGCATCCAGCAAACATAGCAAATGGGAAGCATCTCGAGTATATCTTCATTGCGGAGAGTAGCACAATCGCAAAGGGACAGATTAAAAAATGGATACAACCGTTAATTTCAACATGCTTAACAACATCCCAAGTCATGTTTTGTAAGTTTGTAGGCATTGAAATACAACTGTTTAAAAATGGATTCAATTGTTAATTGCAACAGGCTTAATAGCCATTGAAACCGGTACTAATAAAAATGCAATTGACAGAGTTAAACATCACAAGGCAGGTGCTACCAGAGCAGAGAATGACCCGATTGTCTGTAAAAAAGTAGGGAAAGTAACTAAAACGTGTTCGACATGTTTACTACAACATGCTTAATACATTGACCCTACAAAACATAGCCATTAATTGCAACTGGTATTGGTAAGATTGAACTGGTGAGTACATACTTGGTAAGTCCTGAGAGGTAGTTATTGGGGCACTTCATCTTGGTCAGAGCCCGCCCAAACTCAGCGGTGACGGAGGCGAGCTGTTCCTCCGGGTCGAAGCGTTGATCAGTGCCACTGACATGTGTACCTACAGGCAAGCAGTAAATGGTAGAAGTTAAACTGCAATTGCACAAATGATGTGAAATACTATAAGACATGGGATGCAGATAACCTCGACGGCAAACAACATCATCGACCGTTATGACCCTGTGTAAGTACATGGACATGCATGTTAAGTACAACAGGGTTGCATCCACCAAAAATAGCAAATGGGCAGCATCTCTAGTGATATCCTGAGTCATGTATTGTAAGTTTGTTGCTGGTATTGGTGAAATTGAGCTGGACGGTTAATACTTGAACATCACACAATGTGCAATACTGAAATAAACAAGGCACGAACATGCTTAATACATCAACCGTACAAAACATAGCCATTGCAACTAGTATTGGTAAGATTTAGCTGGTCAGATCATACTTATTAAGTCCTGGGGGTAGTCATTGGGGCACTTCATCTGGGACAGAGCCTGCACCATGTCAGCAGCGGCAGAGGCAAGGTGTTCCTCCGGGTCAACACGCACAACGACCATCGCGTCATGGACCGCCATCAACTCCTTGCCCTCCACGTGATACGTGGTTGGGCTTGCGCGGCGATTCTCTGGAGTTAGGGGCAGTGCGGATTTGGAGGCATCAGGATGTTTTGCAGGGACCGTGATAGTGACCAATGGGTTACCTGACTGGATCCGAGCAGAACATTAAGTTGTGGTTGCGGCGGCGGCGGTTTGAGCTGCCGGTAGGGGGAGGGGGAGGGGGAGATACTGAGCTGCCGGTACGGGAGGGGGAGGGGGAGATACTAAGGAAATTTGATGGGTGGAGATGTGGTTGGAGGAATAAATTCTGAAATCACGCGCCTAATGAAAATTTCGCTGCGAAACTTAAAACTTGGGCGAGCAAACCAAATAATGCAGACGAAGCACATAAAATACTCGTGTGCGAGAAAAGAGAAAATTGGCAGATCCCATCCCCAAGAAAATGTACACGTGTAGTTGATTTTTTCGGTCAATGGTACGCCTGGTTTATTAGGAAACATCGCACGGGTAACTAACTTATGGATCATTAACACAAAAAAACGCACACGGATACGCCGTAGAAACCGTGTATTTTGCGATCTTCTAATAATTCTTATATCTATTAGCATCTCCAACAACACCTAATTTCATAAATCTCTTTCATTGTATAAGAATTATTCAATGTACATGAACGAGGCACGGTGACACTCGATGAGCAATCATCGGTTTATGAAATGCAATCAAGTGTCAACCCGCCTCGCTCGCGTAGCCATATGTTTGATCCTATGCAACAAGAGAGAAGCTTGCTGCCATCCACCGGCGCGGCAATTTAAGCCGCTGCGCGGCCAACTCGTGTGGCGAGGTGGGACTAAAAACCAACTGCGGCCAGCTCTAGTCTCCTCCGGTGGCTGTGGGCATACGTTTCGGTAGTATTTGGGGCCGGGGTGCGGCTACAAATTTTTAGTGAACACATGCTAATCAACGCTCAAAGCCCTCAAAGGATGCGCTTACCGGCATTGTATGTTAATAGTAGATAGTACAAACTTAATGTACTACTAGTAATTTGCTCTAAGACTACGGCCGACACACGCACTAACTACTTCTCACATGCTGCCATCAGGGCATGCTGGACAGACGTCGGCGTTATGCTTCCCGGCCTTGTAGGCGGCAGCCCATCGTGCTTTGATCTCCGCCAAGCTCTCTCAGCACGGCGTGCGGCCTCTTATTTCTTGCGGCGGCGGGACTCTCTTTTCTTGATTGCTTCCTGCCTTTTCTACTCCTTCTGTCCGGCTTTGGTCGCCTCTAGATCCATCGCCCATTTGGCCATGGTAGCCTCAATGTCCGCCCACATAACTGTGTGGCCGCCGGCGGCGATGAACTCAGCGCGGCGAGATGCCGTCGCTTCCTTACCATGTGTGCGGTCACGGGCGGCGAGGAACGTGGCGCGACGGGATGCCATCGCTTCCTTACCAGTTACTGTGCGTCGCGGTGCCATGAACGACGCTTGGAAAGAGCTCTGGGACGAAGGAGCCGGATAGTCGTATAGTGCGGTGGTTTTTAAGAGCTCAACGACAAACAATAAAGGAAATTTGGCTTCCCTTCCAATTTTGCTCGTTCATTATTGCACATGGTTCATCTCCGTCGCCTCCGGAAATAGTTTGCGCTGAGCCTATTGTGTGTTGCGTTATGATTGTCCGGAACCCCAGCCACGCGGATTGCGTGTGTGCACCATAGGATGTGCCGTGATCGAACAACAATCCATGTCCCTCACATCACACTCGTGCAGTTGTAGCTGGATTGGATTTATATGCGCCGAATGCGTATAAAATGCACATAATCCCCTAAATATGGTAAATGAGCCTAGAAAAATGCCAAATTTAAACACGGTGATTTGCAGGGTGTATGTTCGTCATACAAAAAACTCCAGGACAAAAAAAGGAAGAAAATTTGGATTCCCCTTCAATCTTGGTGATTTCCCTCTCGAAAGCATGGAACTTCCTTGGTGATGGTTCGATTTATGAAGGGCATGCATGATGACATAAGCCAAACCTTCTCAAATTTTTACCAGGGCATGGTGAGGCCATACCATGGCACCATGTTAGGTGTCATGTTTTTCAAGCATTTATTTCATTTTTTCTATAGTTGAAAACCCAGTAAACAAGTGTTTATGGTTGATTATTGCCACACATTTCATTGAAATATTCGCCCATTCCTTGTAAAAGGCATGAGAATTTACTAAATGACATGAGCATGGTTTTCCAAGTCGTTCTTGTGCACCCTTTCATGCACCAATTGTTTGAACTTGAATTATGTGCATTAATGTCTATAAAATGCACATAATCCCCTAAATATGGTACATGAACCCGAAAAAGTGCCAAATTTGAACACGGTGATTTGCAGGGTGTATGTTCATCATAGAAAAAAACTTATGGACAAAGGACAAAGGATATTTGGATTCCCCTTCAATCTTGGTGATTTCCCCCTCGAAACCATGAAACTTCCTCGGTGATGGTTCGATTTATGAAAGGCGTGCATGACGACATATAAACATTCTCAAATTTTTACCAAGGCACGGTGAGGCCATACCATGGCACCACGCCAGGGGTCATGTTTTCCAAGCATGTATTTCATTTTTGTATAGTTGTTAACCCAGTAAATGACGCATTTATGGTTGACTATTGCCACACATTTCCTTGAAATATCTGCCCATTCCTTGTAAAAGGCATGAGAATGTACTAAATAGCACAAGCATGGTTTTCCAGACCATTCTTGTGCACCTTTTCATGCACCAATTTTTCAAATTTGAATTATGTGCATTAATGCCTAGAAAATGCACATAACCCCCTAAATATGGTAAATGAGCCTGGAAAAATGTCAAATTTGAACATGTTGCATTTGAGGCAGTATGTTCATCGTTGAAAAAAAACTGAATGACAAACTAGGATTTAAATTTGCATTCCCCTTCAATCTTGGTGATTTCTCTCTCAAAATAATGGAACTTCCTCGATGATGGTTCGATTTATGAAGGGCATGCATGACAACATAAATCAAACCTTCTCAGCTTTTTACCAGGGTACGGTGAGGCCATACCATGGAACCATGCCAGGCGTCATGTTTGTCAAGCACCTATTTCATTTTTCTATAGTTGATAACCCACTAAATGACGCGTTTGTGGTTGACTATTGCCACGCATTCCCTTGAAATCTCTACCCATTCCTTGCAAAAGGCTTGAGAATTTAATAAATACCACGAGTATGGTTTTTCCAAACCGTTCTTGTGCACCTTTTTATGCATCGATTGTTTGAATTTGAATTATGTGGATTAATGCCTAGAAAATGCACATAATCCCCTAATATGGTAAATGATCCTGGAAATGCCAAATTTGAACACGTTGCATTCGAGGGGGTATGTTGATTGTAGAAAAAACTTAATGACAAGCTAGGAAGGAAATTTGGATTCCCGACCCCTTCAATCTTGCTGATTTGCCCCTCAAAACCATGAAATTTCCTCGGTGATGGTTTGATTTATGAATGCCGTGCATGACGACATAAGGCAAACATTCTCAAATTTTTACCAGGGCATGGTGAGGTCATACCATGGCACCACGCCAGGCGTCATGTTTTCCAAACATGTATTTCATTTGTGTATAGTTCTTAACCCAGTAAACAACGCATTTATGGTTGACTATTGCAACACATTTCCTTGAAATATATGTCCATTTCCTTGTAGAAGGCATGAGAATTTACTAAATAGCACGATCATGGATTTCCAGACCGTTCTCATGCACCTTTTCATGTACCGATTGTTTGAATTTGAATTATGTGCATTAATGCCTAGAAAATGCACATAATCCCCTAAATATTGTAAATGAACCTGGAAAAAGTGCCAAATTTGAACACGGTGATTTGCAGGGTTTATGTTGTAGAAAAAACTCATGGACAATGAACAAAGGAAATTTGGATTCCCCGTCAATCTTGGTGATTTACTATCGCACATGATTCATCTCTGTCGCCTCTGGGAACCATGTGTGTTCACCCACACATGCAAAAGGGGAAAAAAGAAAACCCTTGCCCACTTCGTCCCCACCCACTCGCCGCTGACTCCTCCGCAACTCTGCACCTCATCAACTTATATCGCGACGGCCACCCTAAGCTCGATGGTTGTTGTTGGCGGGCGAAGGTCGTGCTCCAAATGACACGGGATTTCGCCCCTACCGCTTTCCGCCGCCTATCTGCATCGACATTCTAGACTCTAGTCAATTGGGGTTTTCTATGGGATTGGGCCGGGGATTTTTCTCATTGAGAAGGTAATCAACTTAGCGAAATATTCACTCATCTCTTATCACAGTCCGTCTGTCCCTGTTAATCAACCGGCGGAAATCGCCGTGGATTCATTTTTGTTCTAGCTAATTCATGGGTGTTCATTCATGTGTCCACAGTGCAAGCACAAATCGGGCAAGTGTGGTTGCGGCCAGTCGGAAACGAAGTTCTATCTCACCATTCCGGATGACTTCAAGGAGCGCTCGGTATGTTCAATCTTAACCTACCACGGTCGGCATTGCCTAAATTTGTGAACATATACCTTTTGTTGCTACATTTGGACAAAAAGGTACGGTGGCCACATGCAGCCTAGATGTCGAAGCCGATCCCCCCATATTAGGTAAATATATGATGTATTGTTCATTCAGTTACTCTCATATTTGCATCAAATCTTTGTTACATTATCTATTTTATATTTTATATTTCTGTAATTTGCTTTCATCTATATATTGATCTGTTATACCAGTTACTCCCATATTAGCATCTTGCTTTGTTATTTCAATATATCTAATTTACGATCTTCCATTTCAAGCAGTACATCCCTTGCTTTGCAAGAACAGGAGTAGAAGGAAATCTTGGGCTTTACTTTTTTGATGACTCCATGGATGTCATATTGACAACGCAGCATGGATTTACAATGACAGTTAGCGTAAAACTTGATAAATATGGTCACTCCTATTTTGATGTGGACCTTTGGAGAAAAATGTCTAAGTGTTATGAACTGAAAGCTGGCAATAAAATTCTAGTGCGTGCACCACGTCCTGGTCTAATTAACATGGATGTTTACTTCCCCAATGTCATCAGCCGATCAAAGTCTGATCGAGGTTAGTGTCCTTTCAACTTTCTCCATGATGGCATATTACTTAGCAAAATCGGGGTATTTGTTCTGACTAATTGATCACTATTTAAGCAACCAATTGTGTTCATTTTCTGACTCCGTTCCTAGGTAGTAACAAATTCTATTTACCAATTTATGTGCACTATAAATTCTTCTGCCATGCTCTGAGTAAATAATACATTTCCACCTTTTAAGCAGGATATGTTGGAAGCATAGTGAACAATATGTATGTTACTAAGCATACCAAATTTCACTGGAAGGACTTGAATCATGTCATAAACTTTGTTGATAATCTAACAGAGATAGCACAGCGTATGAATGCTGGATTTTGGATGGGATTAATTATACCTATGGTGCACACATTGAACAAGACCAATTGTGTGCACAAAATGCTGGTAAAAAGTCTGATTTTAATGTTGATGCTCATAAACTATATACATCTTCAACGATATGTTACAATTGGTTTTTATTCTACATTTCAACAAAAATTGCCCGCTATAGCAGTTCCTGGATCAATTTCCCAGCATGGTCGAATTACACTTGTGCCTGCTAATAACGCCAAAGTGATTGCAATGTACTGCATTTCCTATTAGAAAACTGGAGACACTGTTCTACTCATGCTCTACCAAGGCACAGGAGGGCTTTTTCTTTTCATTGACGAGATGTCGAGTCATCGTGATCAAGTTGCTTCCAGCGGATAGTTGTGGTTGTTGGCCCTCAAACTCTTAAAATGTGCTAGCTGTTACTATGTTAAGTATGTAGATATGGACCATATGGTTGTTGGCCCTCAGCCTCTTAAAATGTGATAGTTGTTACTGTGTTAATTATGTAGATACGAACCATATGGTTGTCAAAACTGTGTTACGAAGATCCCCTTTTTGTAGAATAGTGTAACCACTATATATATGTTACTCAAATGTTGTTAGCCAAGTTCTTAAATTTTCATGGAAAGTATTAGTATCGTACACAGTTCATTGAGTTTAAGCGTGTGCCCGATGTCCAGAAGGCATTTGCATATTAACTGTCCATATTGCAAATTCACACACGTGTTAACTTAAGGAAACGTATGTGTAACTTACTAATCGTCGCCCACGAGTACTCACAGACACATCGTGTGCGATACTCCTAGCTACCGCAAGCAACTCGTTTGCATTTTTCAAAGTTTTTTGTACACACAGAATCGCACATGAACTAACTATAGTAACCATCTATGTTGTAATTTCTCATCGCAAACAGTTCATCTGAGTCGGCTGCTTGCTGCGTATCACACACATCTTGTTTACACGACTCATTTGTGTTATTTTGGCTCGCAAACAGTTCATCTATGTGAATTGTATGTCGTATATCACACACACCTTGATCTGGCTAATCATTTCTGTTGCACTCCCTAATAGCAAACAGTTCATCGAGCGAACTGTATGCCGTATATCACACACACATTGATATGGCTGCCCGTTTCTCTTGTTCTGCCTCATCGCAAACAGTTCGGATGTATCAACTTTGTGCCGTGCATCGCACACGCAACTAAAATCGGAACCGTGTTTGATGGCTCTGCCATCGCAAATGTTTTGAATCTTCTTTGATGGGTTTTTTACATCACCGTTTGCCATAAATGCATCGCACACAGTTTCGTCCAAAGGTCTCTGATCGTAGTGTCGCGTTAGCAGCATCCTGCAGTGGTGCAAACTAGTGATAAAACAAGAAACTAAAAGATTCAATTGCAAGATCTAAAGATATACCTTCAATCACTCACCTCCTCGGAAACGGTGCCAGAAAAGAGCTTGATGTCTACTAAGCAACTTTTATTCTTGTAGACGTTGTTGGGCCTCCAAGTGTGAGTTTTGTAGGACAACAACAAATTTCCCTCAAGTGGATGACCTAAGGTTTATCAATCTGTGGGAGGCGTAAGATGAAGATGGTCTCTCTCAAACAACCCTGCAATCAAATACAAGAAATCTTTTGTGTCCCCAACACACCCAATACAAAGGTAAATTGCATAGATGCACTAGTTCGATGAAGAGATTGTGATACAAGTGTAGTATGGATAATAGACATAGGTTTTTCTAATCTGAAGAATATAAAAACAACAAGGTAGCAAGTGATAAAACGGAGCACAAACGATATTGCAATGCTTGGAAACAAGGCCTAGGGTTCATACTTTCACTAGTGCAATCTCTTAACAATGCTAACATAATTGAATCATATAACAATCCCTCACGTGTGACAAAGAATCACTCCAAAGTTTCTATCAAAGAAAGTAGGATGAAAACGTGTATCAACCTATGTGGCTAGATTACCCCAATGTCACCATGGGAATCCACAAGTTGAATACCAAAACATACATCAAGTAAGTCAATAGAATACCCCATTGTCACCACGGGTATCCACATGCAAGACACACATCAAGTGATGTCAAATCCAATATTCAATCGAACATAACGAAACCTCGAAGAGTAAGACTCCATTAATCACAACAAGATAGAGAGGGAAAAACATCATACAATCTGACTATATTAACAAAGCTTGCGGTACATCAAGATCGTGCCAAAACAGGAACACGAGAGAGACAAACAGAGATCAAGCACATAGCTACTGGTACATTCCCTCAACCCTGAGGGTGAACTACTCCCTCCTCGTCATGGAGACCACCAGAATGATGAAGGTGGCCTTCGATGATGATTTCCCCCTCCGACAGGGTGCCTAAACAGGGCTCTAGATGGGATCTCTTTGGTACAGAGGCTTGTGGCGGCATAGCGGAAGTTCTTGGTTTCTTTCTGGATTTTTCTATATTTATTAGAATTTGTGGCATCAGTTTCATGTTAGGGGGTCCACAAGGGAGCGACATGCTCGGTAGGCGCGCCCTGAGGGGACCCGCGCCCCTTGAGCTTATCGCTTCCCTGGACATCATCTAGTCCAACTCCCAGGCTTCGGGGGTCTCTTTTGGTCCATAAAAATCATCATAAATTTTCAGCCCAATCCGAGAACTTTTTGTCTGCACAAAAAACAACACCACGATAGTTCTGCTGAAAACAGTGTCAGTCCAGGTTAGTTCCATTTAAATCATACAAAACTTCATAAATTATAGATATGTTGGATACGTATAAGTGGCTGGCTTGTTGGGACTGTCATGGACGACGCATGGTTTATCCAATATCTTGTCCAATGTACTTGGACCATCCCTGCCTCCTCAAAAAGGGTTCCTCTTGTTACCGCCATGCTGGTCGCTGAAACCTGCATTGACTGCGGTCTTTTCGGTGTCACTGCTGCTTCGTCTATTATGACACTTGTTATTCCTGTTACTCCGAGGTTTTCCATTCTCGTCTTGCACCTCGGAGGTGCCGGGATCGCTGCTATATGGTTGCTCTTCCGAGCCAACCAATTGTGCTCATCAGCGCAAAACCAAGTCATGAGGTGTGTGAGGGCTTCCATTGTTCATGGCTTCTCTTTTCCAAGCTCCCTGGCCAGCCATTCATCACGAATGTCATTCTTCAACGTGGCTATCACCTCTGTGTCTATGCAGTCTACTATCTGTTTTTTTTCTTAGTCAAAATCGATTCTAGAATGTTTGGTTTGACTCCCCCGGTTTTTGCATGACATGGGCGAGGTTGTCGTCTAGGGGTCGGATGCAAGTACCTTGGAAGTTTGCTC
The DNA here is from genome assembly GCF_002162155.2 of Triticum dicoccoides. Classification (NCBI taxonomy): domain Eukaryota; kingdom Viridiplantae; phylum Streptophyta; class Magnoliopsida; order Poales; family Poaceae; genus Triticum; species Triticum dicoccoides. Next base: position 187,824,829 of record NC_041386.1, on the reverse strand, counting down.
AGAGTGCATCTTTGAGGTCTTCCAAATTACTGATAGAGTCCTCGGGAAGGCTATTAAGCAAGTGTTGAGCTACTCCTTTGAGCTTTAAGGGCAGATATTTGTTGTCACAGAGATTGTCGCCTTCGGCCATGTGCAATGTGCATGAGGAAATCCTCAATCCATACAATGGAGTCCATTGTTCCGTCGTAGTGCTCTATACTAATGGGTTTAAACCCTTTTGGGAACTGGTGATGCATCACCTCATCTATGAACCACATGGGATGGGAAGCTTCTCTGACCTTGGCTGTAGCATGGCGAATAGCGGACATGGTTATGTTTCGGTCACACGTATATCGCCGCTCGTGGCTAATCAAGCCGGGTGTCCCACCAATCCAGCAGGTGGGCGTTCTCTGGATTTGTAAATCGTCCAAGATGGACCCGCTGGCCTTGTAGGTAGCTTCTCTCTCAAATCATATTTCTTTAGGGGCCATGGTGGATATATTCCTCCTCAACGCTAAGGAGCTTCTTGGAGGCTCTTCTCTAGGGAGGCTGTCGGGTTGCTTAGCCCATTTGTGCTTAGATAGTACACCGTCTTTGCCATCCTCATCTAGTTCTGGAAGCAAGTTCCTTCATGGATAATCTTTATTAGCCCTGTTTTTTCCAAGCTTGTGCTCCAGATCATGTTCAGCTCTGAGGAGCTTGACCCATCGATCATTAAGCTTGTCCCATTTGGATTTTACGCTACTTGGTCTTTTGCTTGATGCTCTTGGCCGTGTTGGCCAGTCGTGTGTGGAAAGTTTTGAACTGAGGCACCTTAAGGGGCTCCTCAATAACATCGAATTCATTGGGACCAAGGCTTCTATCCTCCTTAGACTCCGAATAATAATCGACGACCTTGGGGTCATCAGCGTCCCCATTGATCATATCGTCATCATTGTTATTGTTACCAGCGCCAGTATCATTGCCAGCATTCTGGTTGTCAGCGCCATCTTGAGCGGTGTCATTATTGGCAGTTTCACCATTCCCCATGCCACATTTGCTTGCATCGGTATTGTCTGCGCCTCCATTACAGCGGCCTCTGCGTCAGCGCTTGGGTTTTTTTTCTGTTGCCTCCTCCATCCTTGTGGAGGTAGCTGCCCACTTGCTTGTATTAGTAGTGGTAGTGTAACGCCCCGAGGCCGATGTGCCAGGTGTCTTCTAGTTATTCGCTGTTGTTGCCTTGTCATTGCTTGCGTGTCATGCATTCCATATCATGTCATCATGTGCATTTCATTTGCATACATGTTCGTCTCATGCATCCGAGCATTTTCCCCGTTGCCCGTTTTGCATTCCGGCGCTCCTATGTCACCCGGTGTCCCTTTCTACCTCTTTTCGTGTGCGGGTGTTAAAGGTTTTCGGATTGGACCGAGACTTGTCATGCGGCCTTGGTTTACTACCGGTAGACCGCCTGTCAAGTTTCGTGCCATTTGGACTTCGTTTGATACTCCAACGGTTAACCGTGGGACCGAAAAGGCCGCGTGTGTGTAGCAGCCCCCAACACCCTTCCAAACTGGCCCAAAACCCACCTAAACCTCCTCCATCATCTAGATCGTTCGATCACGATCGCGTGGCCGAAAACCGCACCTCATTTGGACTCTCCTAGCTCCCTCTACCTATAAATATGTGATCCCCTCCGAAATATCCGCGGTACAAACCCTAGCCTTCCTCTACCTCGCGCCCGGACAAAACTCCCGCAGCCCGGACATGTCTGCCGCTAGCCTTCGTCCAATCCGGAGCCGACACGTGTCCAAACCGCATCCCCACTTCGCCGCCGGGCCCATGGAGCCCATCTCCGGCCCGCCCCGGGTCGCGCCGGGCCCGAGGACATCCGCGCCTCGCCGTCTCGCCGGACTTTCGCCGCCGCTTCACTGGAGTTCCCCGCCGCCGCCTCGTGCCTCGCCGTCGGCCACCACACCCCGCCGCCTTGCTTACCGTGCCTCCTTCGCACCTCGCCCCGGCCACTCCCGAGCGCCGCTGAGGCCCGCGAGCGCCGCCGCTCCGCCGCGGAGCCTTTCCCCGCCGCCCGCAGCCATGGTGCACCACCTCGCCTCCCGAGCGCAGCCAGGCCACCTTGCCCCGAGCCGTGCCACCGACGACTTCCAGCCGCCTCCCGCGCCAGGGCTCGCCGGCCGCCCTCGCCCATCGTCGTCCCGGTCACCTCCGTCCGCTCGCGCCGCCTCCCCGACGTCCCCATCATCGCCGGAGCTCGTGGAGCTCACCGGAGTCAACTCCGACCGGATCCACTCAAGCGGGATCAGATCCACCCACTTGCCCATCCAAACACGCCTCCGTCCAGATCCTTCCATCCCGCACGTCTTCGTCCCGGGTTGACTTTCCCCGAGAGGTCTAAATTTCACTAAGTCCCCCAGTTTTTCAGTAATTTTGTGCATTTTTCATCGCATCATAACTTCATCAGCATGGCTCCGATTCATGCGTATAGCATATCAAAATGTTCGCCTCGATGAGTACATCATTTCATCTCATTGCATCATTTTCATTCGAGCTCATCTTGATGCCCGAAATTCTATTGGAAGAGGGCTATGTGATGAATTTGTCAGATCTGTTTCAGCAAATGCCCTTTTGTCATTTTTGCCATGATTAATGTGTGCATTCTATGATCCTGAGCTCTACATGTGTTTTGTAGAATGCCATGCCATATTTACAGGGGTGTATGCCATGTATTTTTGTGATCTATGTGGTGACTAGCACAAGCATGCAAAGTAGCTTACTCAATGATGCTGATTTCAGGGACTTAGAATTTCTCCTTGCTCTGTTTACACTTTGGGACAATTACATTTTTACCCCTAGTTGGTTCCTACCCACGGGTTTTGCCCTTACTTTTCGAGCTTGCTCAGTTTTGCCCTTACTTTTTCTGTCGAGATCCCTCGAATGCCCTTTGACTGTTTGACCAAAACTTTGAAAATTCATAACTAATTCATATGAACTCAGAAAAATGCAAATAAGATATCAAAATGTTCAGATAAACATTACCTTTATGGGCATATCATTTGCATTCAAGACAAAAGCATCATTTAAATTACCCGAGGTAATTAGTGTTATTAACATTATTAAAAATAAATAGGTATAAACAATATTTTTTTCATGAATAAAAATTACATGCAAATGTAGGTGATGTTTTCTGAACATCCTGATAACTTATTTGCATATTTCAGAGTTTGTATCAACTTGTTATGAATGTTCTAACGACTTTGACCATTATTTGGAAACTTCATAACAAGTTGATACGAACTCAGGAAAATGCAAATAAGGTATCAGGATGTTCAGAAAACATCACCTACATTTGTATATAATTTTTATTCACGGAAACAATATTGTTTTTACCTATTTATTTTTAATAATGTTAATAACATTAATTACCTCGGGTAGTTTAAACGATGCTTTTGTCCTGAATGCAAATGATATGCCCATAAAGGTAATGTTTATCTGAACATTTTAATATCTTATTTGCATTTTTCTGAGTTCATGTGAATTAGTTATGAATTTTCAAAGTTTTGGTCAAACGGTCAAAGGGCATTCGAGGGTCCTCGATGGAAAAAATAAGGGCAAAACTGAGCAAGCTCGAAAAGTAAGGGCAAAACCCGTGGGTAGGAACCAACTAGGGGTAAAAATGCAATTGTCCCCACTTTGGTGCCATCTGTTCATGTTGTTTCCTAGTGATCCGTGCCTCTTTTGAGGATGATCAGTAAGGATGTTTTGTTAATATTGTGGTGCTCTATCCATCCATGTCTTTGTTTGCATTTACGGAATACCCTAGCTTGAGTCAATCGAGCTCTACTTTTGCTATAAAATGTTCCTGGCAGATTTTTAACATGTTTAGCGATTTTGCCAAGCTTGTTGTTGTTGATCCATGCATGCTATGTTGTTGTTCTTGCCATGTCTAGCTTCTATGCTATGTATTCTTGATGGGTGTATGCTTAGTTTGTCATGTCATGCTCTGTAGTGAGTGCACTGAGCTCGTAAACATGCCTACATGTTAATCTGTTTTGCATGCTCCAGTTTTTCACCAAGTCTGAATCTGTTTATGTTTTTGCTATGTTCACATGCTTGCAATTGTATTTTCTGATCCCTTTTGGCTCATGGTCACTAAGGGACTTTTGTTATATGCTTTGAGTAGCTTCATTCGATGCCTTGCTTTGCCATGATATGTTCCTGTAGCATGTTGCTTCATTGCTCTAAACATTGCTTCCTGATGATAAATTCCTAACTTGTGTTAATTTCACTAAGTCTGAAACCTGTTATCATTTGCATATTTGCCATGCTTGTTTGAACCTGTTAATGAGTGAATTAGCCGTAGCTCAGTGTTCATCTTTTGTCAAGCATCATGAGTGGATCTCTGCCATGTATTTTGTTGCCATGTTTGAGTGCAGTAGCTTATCTATCTTGATGCATTTAGAAGGCTACTTGCTGTTAATCGCAGACCGGTGCCATATTTGTTTTGCTTGCCATTTCCAAACCGTGCATCCGATTCCGGTGATCTTTATATCGATTTCAACTAAAATCACCTCACCTTTCCAGTGGAACTCTTGGATTTCCAAGTTGAGGCTAGGTTCAATCATTCCTTTCCAAATTATGCATATGCACCGCATACCGCATCCCGCATATCATGCCATGTTCATGTGTTGGTTGTTTACTATGTTGTGTGCTTCTTTTCGGTGTTGCTTCTTCGGGTTGGTTCCGATAACGTCGCGTTTTTGAGGACCCGTTCGACTACGTCCGTTTGTCTTCTTCATGGACTCGTTCTTCTTCCTTGCGGGATTTCAGGCAAGATGACCATATCCTCGAAATCACTTCTATCTTTGCTTGCTAGTTGCTTGCTCTTTTGCTATGCCTATGCTGCGATACCTACCATTTGCTTATCATGCCTCCCATATTGTTAAGCGAAGCCTCTAACCCACCTTGTCCTAGCAAATCGTTGTTTGTCTATGTTACCGCTTTGCTCAGCCCCTCTTATAGCGTTGTTAGTTCCAGGTGAAGATTGGAGATCGTTCCTTGTTGGAATATTGTTTATTGTTGGGATATCATGATATTATCTTGTTTATCTTAATGCACCTGTATACTTGGTAAAGGGTGGAAGGCTCAGCCTTATGCCTAGTGTTTTGTTCCACTCTTGCTGCCCTAGTTTCCGTCATATCGGTGTTATGTTTCCGGATTTTGTGTTCCTTACACGGTTGGGTTATAATGGGAACCCCTTGACAGTTCGTCTTGAATAAAACTCTTCCAGCAATGCCCAACATTGGTTTTACCATTCGCCACCTAGCCTTTTTCCCTTGGGTTTCACGGACTCAAGGGTCATCTTTATTTTAACCC
>NC_041386.1:187771917-187819024 GCF_002162155.2 Triticum dicoccoides | reverse complement strand
GTGCTTCTCTAAGTGTTGGTCGAACTGAGCGATGTCCGGGGCTACCAGGGTCAACTCTGGGCTGGCCTACCCGACGTCTTGCTCATTCGGTGTGCCCTGAGAATGAGTTATGTGCAGCTCCTATCGGGATTTGTCGGCACATATGGGTGGTGTTGCTGGTTTAGTTTTACCATTGTCGAGGATGTCTTGTAACCGGGATGCCGAGTCTGAACGGAATGTCTCGGGAGAAGGAATATCCTTCGTTGACCGTGAGAGCTTGTGATGGGCTAAGTTGGGACTCCCCTGCAGGGATTTGAACTTTCGAAAGCCGTGCCCGCGGTTATGGGCAGATGGAAATTTGTTAATGTCCGGTTGTAGAAAACCTGAAGTTGATCTTAATTAAAATACATCAACCGCGTGTGTTACCGTGATGGTCTCTTCTCGGTGGGGTCCGGGAAGTGAACACGGTGTTGGAGTTATGTTTGACGTAGGTTGTTCTAGGAGCACTTCTTGATCATAGTTGTTCGACCATGCTTTGCCTTCTCTTCTTGCTCTCATTTGCGTATGTTAGCCACCAGATATGCTAGTCCTTTGCTACAGCTCCACCTCATACCTTTTACCCTTCCTATAAGCTTAAATAGTCTTGATCGCGAGGGTGCGAGATTGCTGAGTCCCCATGACTCACAGATACTTCCAAAACCAGCTTGCAGGTGTCGTTGAACCATGCAGATGACGCAACCAAGCTCAAGGAGGAGATCTATGAAGATCGTGTTCTTTATGCTGTTCCGATTTCCAGTTGATCAGTAGTGGAGCCCAGTTGGGATGATTGGGGATCTGTGTAGCATTTGGGGTAGTCTTCTTTTATTTTGGTTCCGTAGTCGGACCTTGATTGTATCTGGATGATGTAATGCTTTATTCATGTTTTGTGTGAAGTGGCGATTGTAAGCCAACTATGTATCTCTTTCCCTTATGTATTACATGGGTTGTGTGAAGATTACCTCACTTGCGACATTGCTTTCAATGCGGTTATGCCTCTAAGTCATGCTTCGACACGTGGAAGATATAGCCGCATCGAGGGCGTTACAGGTAGGTGGTGATGTAGTGTTTGACATCTCATCGACATCTTCATCCATGTCCGCATATTCCTCGGATGTGTTTGCTAGAACGTCGGTTATGTCCTCGATGGTAGTGACTAGGTGGGTTGAAAATTCCAGCTCCTCCAGGCTTTTCCTATATTTGATCGTACAACGAGGTTCAACCATTCGAGATAGCAAGGCTCTGAATCCAATCTGACATCACGTTCAGGAGCACTTTGTCGGCCTCACCCATGTCTTAACTGAGAACCAGGCTTAGATGAACTTTCACCAAGGTCCCATCTGACATGGCCTTAGGGATTTCATTAGTCGAACTTGATGTCTGATCCGACGAGGTTATGTTCGGCTCCGAACTGGAAGCTAGATCCGGTGAATACTCCATGCTGTGGTCCTGATCTGAGATTGAATCTGCTATTGACACGTCGGCATCAGCGGGGTCCTCGGACTGGTCTAACACCCAACCCGAAAATGCAAGTTCTTCGCGGGCATCCCCAACATACTACATGTTCCCGAACTTGATGGTCAGGCCTGGAGCGAAATCCTCAATCTAGACGAGGTGGTCAGTCGCACCAACGTAGAGCGTAACGCTGCCGAAGACAAAAGGCTGACCGAAAAAGAAGGTCTTCCCACAGCCAATGTTGTCATCGATCTGAAGATGAGCCATCAAGCTGTTCTTACCACACAGGGGGGCCTATATGGCCCTCCAATATTGGGTTAAATCTGGTGGATCTCGGGTAGGGGGTCCCGAGCTGGCGATCTTGGCTAGATAGTAACATGATGAACAAGAGACATGATATTTACCTAGGTTCGGGCCCTCTTGAAGAGTTAAAAACCTAAGTCCTGCTTTTTTTGTATTGATTGTGATGGAGTACAAAGTAACAGATGATCTACCTCGAGACCATATGTGAATTTATCTAAATTAAGCCTACAAGCTAAACTCCTCGGCTTATATATGGACCAAGGGTACCTAGGGTTACATGTAGGTTGGTTACATCTAGGGATAAGCTTGCCGATGATTTGAACATATCTTGAAGTGTGCACAAAGTCTTAGGAGGATTCCATCTTGAGTATGCCAGCAACCATGTGATGGATCCATATTTTATGCATCTTTAGATCTCATTTGTTGCACATTATCTCTATATATCAAGTCATATCATGTTCCATTGAGCCAATTATATGTCCATATGCATGATTTCTAGTTTTTGTCCTTTTCATCGTGAGCATCGCATAATATTTATTCTTAGTTGGTTTTTGTTAGTTTTCTTTGTCTTCGTGTGTCTTGTAGGTGATATGGATTTCCCAAGCACTCAGCATGATGAAAGGAGTTCAAACGATGGACATCCAAGACCCAGACTTAGCCATTTCAAAGGTGTAAAAGGTCATTTTTTTTCAAAGTGCTCCAAATCAATATCTAAAATAGAAATGGATCAGTGTCGTTCATATGAATCCCGCGAGCCCAAGAACGTCAAATTCCGAGTTCGTATGAAGAAATGATGATCGTTTTACAGAAGGGAGGCAACAGAAGAAATCAGTAGGAAAGACGGCATTTCATGCGACCACAGGTGGTTGTTTGAGTGCTCGTTTGGACTCCACACAACACCGAAAGTTATCTCTTGTGATGGGATTCTTCGCGGATTTCGTCCCCATTTGTTCCCACGACTTCTTGATGTCTACCACACAATTTGTTCTTGTAGACTCGTGTTGGACCTCCAAGCGCAGAGTTTTGTAGGATAGTAGCAAATTTCCCTCACGTGGACGACCTAAGGTTTATCAATCCGTGGGAGGCGTAGGATGAAGATGGTCTCTCTCAAGCAACCCTGCAACCAAATAATAAAAAGTCTCTTGTGTCCCCAACACACCAAATACAATGGTAATTTGTATAGGTGCACTAGTTCGGCAAAGAGATGGTGATACAAGCGTAGTAGTGATAGTAGATATTGATTTTTGTAATAGCAACAATAAAAAAACAGCAAGGTAGCAATTGATAAAATGGAGCACAAACGGTATTGCAATGCTTGAAAAGGAGGCCTAGGGTCCATACTTTCACTAGTGCAACCTCTCAACAATTCTAATATAATTGGATCATATAACCATCCCTCAACGTGCGATGAAGAATCACTCCAAAGTTCTTATCTAGCGGAGAACATAAGAAGAAATTGTTTGTATGGTACGATCAATCTATCCTAGAGTTCATAGTAAAATAATACCAAGCTATTCTTTCCGATCGATCTAACCAAGAGTTCATACTAAAATAGCACGATATGATACACATCAACCAACTCCAATGTCACCTAGATACTCCAATGTCATCGCGAGTATCCATGAGTTAACTATATGATATCATCAAACAATTTTAGATTCATAATACTCAATCCAACACAAAGAACCTCAAAGAGTGCCCCAAGATTTCTACCGAAGAAACAAAGACGAGAACATGCATCAACCTCTATGCATAGATTACCCCAATGTCACCTCGGGAATTAGCGAGTTGAGTGCCAGAACACATATCAAGTGAATCAGTATGATACCCCATTGCACCATGGGTATTCACAGTAAGACATACATAAAGTGTTCTCAAATTCATAAAAGTATTCAATCCGATAAGAGTGAAATCTCAAAGGCAAAACTCAATTCACAATAAGATAGAGAGGGGAAAACAGAATATGATCCAACTATATTAACAAAGCCCGCGATACATCAAGATCATGACATCTTAAGAACAAGAGAGAGAGAGAGAGCTTAAACACGTAGCTACTGGTACAAACCCTCAGTCCTGACGGTGGACTACTCCCTCCTCATCATGATGGCCACCGATGATGATTTCCCCCTCCGACAGGGTGCCGGAATGGGTCTAGATTGGGTTTTCATGGCTACAGAGGCTTGCAGTGGTGGAACTTCTAATCTAGGGTTATTTTTATGGTTTCTCTATTTATAGGATTTTTCAGCTTTAGAATCACGCAAAGATGGGCCTCGAGGTGGGCACAACCCACCTAGGCCTCCTAGCGTGCCCAGGTGTCTTGTGCTCACCTCCTTCACCTTATGGTCCTCCCACGAAGCTTCTAGTGCCTATTTTATTCAAAAAAATGTCAAAAAGATTCATTGCATTTGGAGAACTTTTATTTCTGTACAAAAAACAACACCACGGTAGTTTTGCTGAAAACATCATCACTCCGGGTTAGTTCCATGGAAATCATACCAGAACCATAAAAAATTGTTGTAAACATGGTATGAATACTTCACAAATTATAGATACGTTGGGGGCATATCAGCATCCTCAAAATTAATTCCCGCTCGTCCTCGAGTAGGTAAATGATAAAAGAAATAATTTATGAAGTGTGAATGCTAGCATAGTGCATAAGTTTGATCAATGATAATTTCAATCACTTCTCCTAGCATCATAACAACAATTATTTATCATAAAACTTCTCATATTAAAGTAGCAACCAATTCACATGTTAAGGTTCAAACAATGAATTCTCTTGAAATTCAACAACCTATATTCTTAGTCACCAAACAATTGCAATTCAACTTATTCAACAGAGTCTAAGTAAGAGCTCCACATACCCAATCATCATATAGTCTTCCATGATTTCTAGTACTCAAAGCATATTCTTAGAACAAATGGCATCCATCGAACACAGAGAAAGATAGGGGCTTAATGTTTCGCCTCCCAACTCATTTATCATAGACATCATTGCCAATAATAATAAATCATGATCAAATATATTTGACTGGACATATGTGCCTAGATCTTTCCCCACCACATGATGCTTGCCAACTAGAGAATAATTAAGGTTGAAATGAGAATGCATACTATTGACTCTTGCATAAAAGTAAATACTGAAAAGTAAAAAATAGGACCTTCGCAAAGGGAAGAAGAGATTGTCATGCGCTTTTTATTTGGATGCCCAAGCTCTTAATGTAAAGGAACGTCGCGTTATATTGCCCCTTATGATAGCAACATTTATTATGCAGTCCGTCGCTTTTATTACTTTTCCATCACAAGTTCGTACAACGCTCAATTTTCCCTTACAATAAAAGATCAAACATATTTAGGAGCAATTTTTATTGCTTTATGCACCGATGACAACTTACTTGAAGGATCTTATTCAATCCATAGGTAGCTATGGTGGACACTCATGTCAAGAAACTGGGTTTAAGGGTTTTTGGATGCACAAGTAGTATCTCTACTTAGTACGAATTTTTGGCTAGCAAAAGATCCTAAGCAAACACCACATGTTGGAGGATACATACCAATATAACTTCTATGCAAATATACCCAAACATAACTCATTATGTTCTATTCCTTGTCCAACTTCAACTAATTTGCTCAAGTTTGAAAACAATTAATGGGTAATCACAATCATAGAAGATGTCCAAGATAATATATTTGTATGTGGAAGTCCTCTTCCTTATACTAATCATTCGTGAATTGCTTGTATGACCAATATTGTGATTGTCAAGCTTCAAAAGATTTCACTTTCTAAACACAATGTGAAGCTACTACTAGTCATGATATGAACCTATAATTTCAACTTCATGACATTCAATTCATTCAATAATTTACTCATAGGATATAAGTGAAGAACAAGAGTAAATGAAAGGCTACACCAAAAAGATATAAGTGAAGATCAAGCGAGTAGTTAAGTAAATGGGTAGCCATTTGAGGACTCGATCTTATTTAAAAAACTTTCAAATCTAATTATTTTATTAATACAGCAAGCAAAACAAAATAAATGACATTCCAACAATAGCACACATCATGTGAAGAAGCAAAAACTTAGGCTCAACTGATACTAACCGATAATTGTTGAAGAAGAAAGGTGGCATGCCTACCAGGGCATCCCCAAGATTAGTTGCTTGAGACTTCTTGAAATATTAATTTGGGATGCCTCGGGCATCCCCATGCTTGATCTCTTATGTCTCCTTAATTCATCTCATATCACAGTTTCCCTAAATCTCGAAAACTTCATCCGCACAAAACTCAACAAAAACTCATGAGATAAGTTAGTATAAATCAATGCAAAAACCTTATCATTCTCTACTGTAGCAAATCCCTAAAATTATTATTTAACATTGCATACTAAATTCCTCTGCATATTTAATAGTCCTATCCTTAAAAAGAATCATTAAACAAGCAAACATATGCAAACAGTGCAAACATAACAACAATTTGTCAAAATAGTACATTCTGTAAAGAATGCAAGAAGATTCATACTACTGTAACTCTAAAAATTCTGAAAAAATTACCAAAATGTAGACAATTTTTTGTAGCTTATTGTGTAAAAATTTCAAGATTTCATCATGTTCGAACATTTTTAACAATTTAGACAATGATAGAAAACTTTATGTTTTCAAAACAGCAACAAATAGACTTGCAAAACAAGCATGGTAAAGGCTATCCTTGACATTTTTATCAAATGAAAAATGCAAAACATTATTATAAGTAGAAGAAAGAAAATAAAAATATAATAAAATGACGCTCCAAGCAAAACACGTATCATGTGACGAATAAAAATATAGCTCCAAGTGAGGTTACCGATAATGTGGGAGACGAAAGAGGGGATGCCCCGCAAGGCATCCCCAAGCTTAGTTTCTTGCATCTTCCTTGAATATTACCTTGGGGTGCCTTGGAAATCCCCAAGCTTAGGGTCTTTTCACTCCTTATTCTCCTCATATCGATATCTCACCCAAAACTTGAAAACTTCAATCACACAAACTTAACGGAACTTCGTGAGATAGTATGATAAAGAGAAATCATTCACTTTGGTACTGCCAAGACAAGATAATAATTGTTCTCACACAATGCCTAATGTACCTTATCATTTCCATAATTTATATGGAGCAATATAAGCCATAGAAACTAGGAAATAAGCAAACTATGCATTGAAAACAGAATCTGTCAAAAACAGAACAATCTGTAATGATATGAAGAATGACCATACTTCTGTAAATTCAAAAATTCTGAAAAATTAGAAAAACATAGAAAAACTTTATATCAATCTTTGTAAAAAATCAGAATTTTATCACGTTCCAATGAATTTAAACAATTCTATTATTGAAAGCAAAAGTTTCTGTTTTTGCATAGAATCAAGTCAACTATCATCCACACTACCCCAAAGGATTTAGTTGGTACTTTATTGAAAAAAAGCTATAAAATATGATTACTACAGTAGCTTAATCTTGTGAACACACAAAAGCAGTAGGTAAAAGTGTTGGATTGTCTTCCAACAAGCACTTTCATTCATGCCTTTTTAGCTAGGCATGATGATTTAAATGATGCTCACGTAAAGATCAGAATTGAAACATAATGGGAGCATCATGAAGCATATGACTAGCACATTTAAGCCTAACCCACTTCCTATGCATGGGGATTTTGTAAGCAAACAATTCATGGTATCAAGAATCAACTAGCATATGAGGACAAAACAAGTATTACTTCAAAACTTTCAGCACATAGAGAGGAAATATGATACTATTGAGATGTGTAGAAGCATAAATTCCTCTCTCATAATATTTTTCAGTAGCATCATGAATGAATTCAACAATATAACTTTCACATAAAGCATTCTTTTCATGACACAAAAGCATAGAAAACTTATTACTCTCTGATACGTCTCTGTCGTATCTACTTTTCCAAACACTTTTGCCCTTGTTTTGGACTCTAACTTGCATGATTTGAATGGAACTAACCCGGACTGACGCTGTTTTCAGCAGAATTGCCATGGTGTTATTTATGTGCAGAAACAAAAGTTCTTAGAATGACCTGAAACTCCATGGAGATTATTTTTGGAAATAATGAAAAATACTGGCAAAGAATCAAGGCCAGGGGGCCCACACCCTAGCCACGAGGGTGGGGGCGCGCCCCCTGCCTCGTGGGCCCCCTGGAGCTCCACCGACGTCCATCTTGACTCCATATATTCGTGTTCGGGGAGAAAAAATAGATAAGAAGGATTCATCGCGTTTTATGATACAGAGCCGCCGCCAAGCCCTAAACACTCTCGGGAGGGCTGATCTGGAGTCCGTTCGGGGCTCCGGAGATGGGAATCCGTCGCCATCGTCATCATCAACCATCCTCCATCACCAATTTCATGATGCTCACCGCCGCGCGCGAGTAATTCCATCGTAGGCTTGCTGGATGGTGATGGGTTGGGTGAGATTTATCATGTAATCGAGTTAGTTTTGTTAGGGTTTGATCCCTAGTATCCACTATGTTCTGAGATTGATGTTGCTATGACTTTGCTATGCTTAATGCTTGTCACTAGGGCCCGAGTGTCATGATTTCAGATTTGAACCTATTATGTTTTCATGAATATATGTGAGTTCTTGATCCTATCTTGCAAGTCTATAGACACCTACTATGTGTTATGATCCGGCAAAACCGAAGTGACAATAATCGGGACCACTTCCGGTGATGAACTTAGGTTGAGGAGTTCATGTATTCACTATGTGTTAATGCTTTGGTCCGGTACTCTATTAAAAGGAGGCCTTAATATCCCTTAGTTTCCACTAGGATCCCGCTGCCACGAGAGGGTAGGACAAAAGATTTCATGCAAGTTCTTTTCCATAAGCACGTATGACTATATTCGGAATACATGCCTACATTACATTGATGAATTGGAGCTAGTTCTGTGTCACCCTAGGTTATGACTGTTACATGATGAACCGCATTCGGCATAATTCTCTATCACCGATCCATTGCCTACGAGATTTCCATATATTGTTCTTTGCTTATTTACTTTTCCGTTGCTATTGTTATCATAACTACAAAACACCAAAAATATTACTTTTGCTATCATTACCTTTTGCTACAGTTACCACTACTATCATATTACTTTGCTACTAAACACTTTGCTGCAGATACTAAGTTTCCAGGTGTGGTTGAATTGACAACTCGGCTACTAATACTTGAGAATATTCTTTGGCTCCCCTTGTGTCGAATCAATAAATTTGGGTTCAATACTCTACCCTCAGAAACTATTGCGATCCCCTATACTTCTGGGTTATCAAGACTATTTTCTGACGCTGTTGCCGGGGAGCATAGCTCTATTCTTTGAGTCACTTGGGATTTATATCTGCTTATAATTATGAAGAACTTGAAAGATCCAAGAACCAAAATTTATCCCTCAACTATGAGGGGAGGTAAGGAACTGCCATCTAGCTCTGCACTTGATTCACCTTCTGTTTTGAGTAAGCTTGCGACACCTAAACCTGCTTCTGCTATTAATTCTGATATGTCGCATATCATTGATGATGCCACTTCTGCTATGCATGATATGTATGATGAAACTACTTCTATGCTTGATACTACTGTGCCACTTGGTGAATTTCTTAATGAACAACTTGCTAGGGCTAGAGAGAATGAAATTATTGAAACTAATAATATTGATGAAAGTGATGATGAAGGCTCTCCTAATAAATATGAATTGCCTGTTGTGCCTGAGGGATATGTTATGGATGAAGAAACTAAAAGAGACTTTCTTGCATGCAATGATAGAAGTGATCTTAAGAAATTATTAGCTAAGCTTAAACAAAAAACTCTGAATGCTAGAATGAAATATGATCATGCTTATGCTACTTCACCTATCTTTGTTACAGATAAGGATTATGAATTTTCTATTGATCCTTATATAATTACTTTGATTGAATTTGAACCTTTTTATGGCTATGAATCTGAAACTGTTGTGGCACATCTTACTAAATTAAATGATATAGCCACCCTGTTCACTGATGATGAGAGAACTTGCTACTTTTATATCCTTAAAATATTTCCGTTCTCATTAAAGGGTGATGCTAAGATATGGTTTAATTCTCTTGATCCTGGTTGTGTGCGTAGTCCCCAGGATATGATTTATTACTTCTCTGCTAAATATTTCCCTGCTCATAAGAAACAAGCTGCCTTAAGGGATATATATAATTTTGTGCAAATTGAAGAAGAGAGTCTCCCACAAGCTTGGGGGAGGCTTCTCTAATTACTTAATGCTTTGCCTGATCATCCTCTTAAGAAAAATGAAATACTTGATATCTTTTATAATGGACTAACCGATGCTTCCAGAGATTATCTGGATAGTTGTGCTGGTTCTGTTTTCAGGGAAAGAACATCGAATGAAGCGGAAATTCTACTGAATAATATGTTGACAAATGAAAATAATTGGACACTTCCTGAGCCAGCTCCTGAGCCAACTCCTGAGCCTATTCCTAAACCAACTCCGAAGAAAAGATGTGTTCTATTCCTCAATCCTGAAGATATGCAAGAGGCAAAGAAATCCATGAAAGAAAAGGGTATTAAAGCTGAAAATGTTAAGAATTTACCTCCTATTGAAGAAATACATGGTCTTAATTTACCGCCTGTTGAAGAAATATATGGTTTTAATCCATCACCTATTAAAGAAACAAATGGTCTTGACAACCCGACACTGGTAGTAAAGGTAAATTCTCTCTATAGATATGATAAAGCTGAAATCCCTCCTACTAAGTTTGCTAGCCAATGTTTGGATGAGTTTGATAACTTTATGGTTAAGCAAGAAGACTTCAATGCTTATTTTGGTAGACAACTGAAACAAAATGCTTACATGATTGAACACTTGGGTGATTATATGTCTAGAGTTAAAGGTGAACTTAAACTCATTAGTAAACATGCTTCTATGGTTACCACTCAAGTAGAACAAGTACTTAAAGCCCAAAATGATTTGCTCAATGAATTGAATAGTAAGAATAATAACTATGTTGTTAGAGTGGCTACTAGAACTGGTAAAATGACTTAGGAACCTTTGTATCTTGAAGGACATCCTAAGAGAATTGAGCAAGATTCTCAGAGAAATAATATAGATGCACCTAGTCCTTCTAAAAGGAAGAAAAAGAAAAATTATAGGACTTTGCATGCTTCTAGTGAACCTATTGCTGAACCACCTGAGAATCCCAATGATATTTCTATTTCTGATGCTGAAACACAATCTGGTAATGAACATGAAACTAGTGATAATGTTAATGATAATGTTCATGTTGATGCTCAACCTAGCAATGATAATGATGTAGAGATTGAACCTGTTGTTGATCTTGATAACCCACAATCAAAGAATCAATGTTATGATAAAAGAGACTTTGTTGCTAGGAAGCACGGTAAAGAAAGAGAACCATGGGTTCATAAACCCATGCCTTTTCCTCCTAAGCCATCCAAGAAAAAGGATGATGAGGATTTTGAGCGCTTTGCTGAAATGATTAGACCTATCTTTTTGCGTATGCATTTGACTGATATGCTTAAAATGAACCCTTATGCTAAGTATATGAAAGAAATTGTCACTAATAAAAGAAAGATACCGGAAGCTGAGATTTCCACCATGCTTGCTAATTATAGTTTTAAGGGTGGAATACCTAAGAAGTTAGGAGATCCAGGAGTACCCACTATACCATGCTCCATTAAAAGAAACTATGTTAAAACTGCTTTATGTGATCTTGGAGCCGGTGTTAGTGTTATGCTTCTCTCTTTATATCATAGACTTGATTTGAATAAGTTAACACCTACTGAAATATCCTTGCAAATGGCTGATAAATCAACTGCTATACATGTCGGTATTTGTGAGGATGTGCCTGTTGTGGTTGCAAACGTTACTATTTTAACGGACTTTGTTATTCTTGATATTCCCGAGGACGATAGTATGTCTATTATTCTTGGAAGACCCTTTTTGAATATTGCAGGGGTTGTTATTGATTGCACCAAAGGCAATGTCACTTTTCATGTTAATGGTAATGAGCATACGATACACTTTCCGAGGAAACAACCTCAAGTCCACAATATAAACTCTATTGGAAAAATTCCATCAATTATTTTTGGAGGTTTTGAATTTCCTCTTCCTACTGTCAAGAAGAAATATGATATTCTTATTATTGGGGACATGAATATCCCCGTTGAGGTAACCTAGTGTTATTCGAAAATTCTCCGGTTCCATGTTACTCAGAATGAGTTTGTTAACAAGACTTGATCAACCTTGTTAGTGGATTCCTTTTGATGAGCATGAGATGGATGAAGTTAGAAAGCACAACCTTCTGTACCCTCTTTTTACTTTCTGTTATTTATATTAAATAAAGAAAAAATAGTAATTTCTGTTTGTTTTCTGAATTATCCGTGCAATATAAAAATACCCCAAAAATAAAAGTTCTCCAAATGCCCTGAAATTTAAATATGATTTTTCTGGAATATTTGAGAATATCTGGCACTAAGAACACAGCAGGGGGAGCAAGCACCTGGCCACGAGGGTCCATGGTGCGCCCACCCCCTGGGCTCCCCTCCACTTATTCCTGCACCCACACACTTCTTCTTCCTCCCAAAAAAATCACCATCCAGCTCAAGCACGAGTTATAGCTCATTTTGCTGTGATTTTCGATCTCCTTGCTCAAAGCACCTCTTACAAAACTGCTTTGGGGGATTGTTCCTTGGTATGTGACTCCTCCATTGGTCCAATTAGTTTTTATTCTAGTGCTTTATTCATTGCAAATTTGTGCGGCCTAGGTGACCATGTTCTTGAGCTTGCATGTCAAATTTATATGGTTCCAAGTAGTTCTAATGCATGATATATACTCTAGGCACTTGTAGGAGTAGTTGCTATCAATTTTGTTGAGTTTGGTTCACTTTTATTTTGAAGTTACTAAAAATTTCAGAATTTTTCAGAAAATAATGAAGAGATTTTTGAGGGGCTCATCGAGACGAAGCTTGAAGGATAAGCAAAGTGAGGAGGATAAGAGACCCAAGTATAATCTCCCTCGCACCACGGAGGTCCGACCGTGTGAATGGCCTTGTGATGATTTCTTGACAGCAGACGGGATTTATGATGATTCCTATGAATTGGATGAGAATGCAGGCCTCACCGCCTTCCTCCACGACCAACGCGAACAGTATCTCTTACTCACCAATATATTTGTGCAAAACTTTCATTTCCATGCTAGGAGCTCATCACCTATGGTGGAGTTTTATTTATATGATGAGCATAAGGAGATGTCACTTCATGATTTTTGTCGGGTTTGTTTGATCCCTTTCGAGGGCATCATAGAGGAACCACATCGTGACGATGTGGATGGGTTTATTGATACCATCACTATAGGGGAAACGAGGAAGGTTTCCGATGCACGAACTACTAGCATACATTTTCCTGTTATATGTTACTTTGCTATATTTGCTAGTAGATGCTTAATTGGGCGCGGAAACTGTGGAAACGTGAGTGCCCCTGATATTGTTATTTTGTGCCATGCCTTATTTCATGATGATACATTCAGCATGGGTGCTATTATTGCAAAGCGGTTAAATCTTAACCGTACTAAGGTCCCCGTCTTTGAAGGCATCTTCGCTTCACGCCTAGCTGCACATTTTAACATACCTATTAGGCATTATGAGAAGGAAGAAAAATTGCTGCCTCCTGTTTATTTAGATTATAAGAGTATGGTAGCACATGATTTTATTGTTAAGAATAGGGAAAATGATCTTAAATACAAATTGTTCTTTGATAAACATCATCCTGAGACTATTACCCTGCCTGCTCCTTCCTTGTTTGATTTATCTGCAGGCAAGTACCTTGTTCCGTTGGAGGCTATTCACGCCTACCGGAACCCTACATCAGCTGCAGAGCCAGAGCCGGAACCACAATTTGAGCCTCCATGACAGTCTGATTACCAGTGGGATCCGGAGGTGATTGCCAACCAGTGGCAATCTGAGGCTTCATCGCAGTACGACCCCAACAATTACTTTGGATATCCGCCAGGCCAGCCGTGGCCCTAGACCAACCTAGGCCAAAAGCCTAAGCTTGGGGGAGTACATATTTCTCACTGACATTACATTCATGTTCACACACTCATAGCTAGATGTCGGTGCTCATACTTTTTCATTGTAATATCCATGCTAGTTTATTTCCTTTTTATGCTTTCTTCTTGTGTGTTTGATAAACCGTAAGAAAAACCAAAAAAATTAGTTGTAGCTTTTAGCTAGTTTTAATTTCCATGCTTGTAGTAGTAATTAAAAAGAAAACCCAAAAAGATTTCCTGTTCTTCTTTTGCTTGTTGGGAGCTTTCCCGTGTAAACAGTTTTATTTCTTTTCATTTCTTTGGGGGTCGATAGGAGAAGACCATGATTAAATTGTTGAAGTGACTCCTATATGCATTATTGTTGATTTAACCAAGAGCCCATATTGCCTTGTCTTCTCCTGTTTATTGAATGCTTGCAGATTCCAGCTTAGTACAATGCACGTGCACTGCTATTATTATTCACATCATTCAGTCGTGCAAGTGAAAGTCAATTATGACGATATATGATGGACTGATTGAGATGGGAGAAGCTGGTATGAACTCGACCTCTCTTGTTTTTGTAAATATGATTAGTTCATCGTTCTTGATTCATCCTAGTATGAATAAACATGTTTGCAATGACAATTAGATATTATAGTTGCTTATGCCATGCTTAATTAGCTAGGAGGCTATAATGGTTTACCTTGCGTGCCAACATGCTATTAAAATGGTTGTGATGTGGTATGATAGGGTGGTATCCTTTTTTGAACGATTCGAGTGGCTTGACCTGGCACATGCTCACGCATGTAGTTGAAACAAAATCAACATGGCCTCTACAATATTTATGTTCATGGTGCATTATATCCTACTCATGCTTGCATTCGGTGTTGATTAATTCTAATGCATGTTCATGACTGTTGTCGCTCTCTAGTTGGTCGCTTCCCAGTCTTTTTATAGCCTTCACCTGTACTAAGCGGGAATACTGCTTGTGCATCCAATCCCATAAACCCCAAAGTTGTTCCATATGAGTCCACCATACCTACCTATATACGGTATCTACCTGCCGTTCCAAGTAAATTTGTATGTGCCAAACTCTAAACCTTCAAATAAACATTCTGTTTTGTATGCTCGAATAGCTCATGTATCAACTAGGGCTGTCCTTATCTTCCATGTTAGGCGGGTTATTCTCAAGAGGAGTGGACTCCGCTCCTCACTCACGAGAAAATGGCTGGTCACCGGGATGCCCAGTCCCATGCTTTATGCAAATCAAATCAAAATAATTGCAAACAAAACTCCCCCGGGATTGTTGTTAGTTGGAGGCACTCGTTGTTTCGAGCAAGCCATGCATTAATGCTTGTTGGTGGAGGGGGAGTATAAACTTTACCACTCTGTTTGGGAACCGCCTATAATGTGTGTAGCATGGAAGATATCGCCATCTCTTGGTTGTTATGTTGACAATGAAAGTATACCGCTCAAATATTATTCACCTCTATTTCAAAACCGAGCTTTGACACCTCTACAAATCCCTGCTTCCCTCTGCGAAGGGCCTATCTATTTACTTTTATGTTGAGTCATCATCCTCTTATTAAAAAGCACCAGTTGGAGAGCACCACTGTCATTTGCATTCATTACTGTTAGTTTACATTGAGTATGACTTGACTGGATCTCTTTTACCATGAATTACAATGTCTAGTCAGTCCTTGATCTTTAAAGGTGCTCTGCATTTATGTTTTGCGGTCTCAGAAAGGGCTAGCGAGATACCATCTTGTTATATCATATTATGATTGTTTTGAGAAAGTGTTGTCATACGAGATTTATTATTATTGCCCGCTAGTTGATTATGTCATTGATATGAGTAAGCATGAGACCTAAGAGTTATTGTAAATATGGTTCGTTCATAACCTTTGCTGAAAACTTGAATGTTGGCTTTACATATTTACAACAACAAGAGCAAATAGAGTTTGTAAAAGTTTTTCTTTATCACTTTCAGTTTTTCAATTGAATTGCTTGAGGACAAGCAAAGGTTTAAGCTTGGGGGAGTTGATACGTCTCCGTCATATCTACTTTTCCAAACACTTTATCCCTTGTTTTGGACTCTAACTTGCATGATTTGAATGGAACTAACCCGGACTGACGATGTTTTCAGCGGAATTGCCATGGTGTTATTTATGTGCAGAAACAAAAGTTCTCGGAATGACCGGAAACACCATGGAGATTATTTTTGGAAATAATAAAAATACTAGCAAAGAATCAAGGCCAGTGGCCCACACCCTAGCCACGAGGGTGGGGGCGCGCCCCCTGCTTCGTGGGCCCCCTGGAGCTCCACCGACGTCCATCTTCACTCCATATATTCGTGTTCGGGGAGAAAAAAAGAGAGAAGAAGGATTCATTGCATTTTATGATACGGATCCGCTGCCAAGCCCTAAACGCTCTCGGGAGGGCTGATCTGGAGTCCGTTCGGGGCTCCGGAGATGGGAATCCGTCGCCATCGTCATCATCAACCATCCTCCATCACCAATTTCATGATGCTCACCGCCACGCATGAGTAATTCCATCGTAGGCTTGCTGGACGGTGATGGGTTGGATGAGATTTATCATGTAATCGAGTTAGTTTTGTTAGGGTTTGGTCCCTAGTATCCACTATGTTCTGAGATTGATGTTGCTATGACTTTGCTATGCTTAATGCCTGTCACTAGGGCCCAAGTGTCATGATTTCAGATCTGAACCTATTATGTTTTCATGAATATATGTGAGTTCTTGATCCTATCTTGCAAGTCTATAGTCACCTACTATGTGTTATGATCCGGCAACCCCGAAGTGTCAATAATCGGGACCACTTCCGGTGACGACCGTAGTTTGAGGAGTTCATGTATTCACTATGTGTTAATGCTTTGGTTCGGTACTCTATTAAAAGGAGGCCTTAATATCCCTTAGTTTCCACTAGGACCCCGCTACCATGGGAGGGTAGGACAAAAGATGTCATGCAAGTTCTTTTCCATAAGAATGTATGACTATATTCAGAATACATGCCTACATTACATTCATGAATTGGAGCTAGTTCTGTGTCACCCTAGGTTATGATTGTTACATGATGAACCGCATCCGGCATAATTCTCTATCACCGATCCATTGCCTACGAGCTTTCCATATATTGTTCTTTGCTTATTTACTTTTCCGTTGCTATTGTTATCATAACTACAAAACACCAAAAATATTACTTTTTCTTTCGTTACCTTTTTCTACCGTTACCACTACTATCATATTACTTTGCTACTAAACACTCTGCTGCAGATACTAAGTTTCCAGGTGTGGTTGAATTGACAACTCAGCTGCTAATACTTGAGAATATTCTTTCGCTCCCCTTGTGTCGAATCAATAAATTTGGGTTGAATACTCTACCCTCGAAAACTGTTGCGATCCCCTATACTTGTGGGTTATCACTCTCCATGTAAGCATATTTCTTCTCATCAATAGTAATGGGAGCAAACTCAACAAAATAACTATCATGTGATACTTGATTGGCATAATCCAATTGAAAATTAAAATCATGATGACAAGTTTCACGGTTCTCATTATTCTTTATAGCATACATGTCATCACCATAATCATCATAGATTGGATTTTTTATCATAGTCAATTGAAACCTCTTCCAAGATAGTGGAATCATCATTAAATAAAGTCATGAGCTCTCCAAATCCAATTTCGTCAATATAATCATCATAAATAGGAGGCATGCTTTCATCATAATAAATTTTCTCATCAAAACTTGGGGGACTAAATATTTCATCTTCATCAAACATAGCATCCCCAAGCTTATCGCTTTGCATATCATTAACATCATGGATATTCAAGGAATTCATACTAGCAATATTGCAATCATGCTCACTGTTTATGCCAAACATTTTATTGAATTCTTCTTCTATCAATTGAGCACAATTTTCCGATCCATCATTTTCAAGAAAAACATAAATTTGAACAATATGAGACTACCTCAATTCCATTTTTTTGTAGTTTTCTTTTATAAACCAAACAAGTGATAAAACAATAAACTAAAAGATTCAATTGCAAGATCTAAAGATATACCTTCAAGCATCACCTCCCCGGAAATGACGCCACAAAAGAGCTTGATGTCTACTACACAACGTGTTCTTGTAGACTCGTGTTGGGCCTCCAAGCGCAGAGTTTGTAGGACAATAGCAAATTTCCTTCAAGTGGATGACCTAAGGTTTATCAATCCATGTGAGGCGTAGGATGAAGATGGTCTCTCTCAAACAACCCTGCAACCAAATAATAAAAGTCTCTTGTGTCCCCAACACACAAAATTTGTATAGGTGCACTAGTTCGGTGAAGAGGCGGTGATAGAAGCGCAGTAATGATAGCAGATATTGATTTTTGTAATAGGAACAATAAAAACAACAAGGTGGCAATTGATAATACCGGGCACAAACGAGGCCTAGGGTCCGTACTTTCGCTAGTGCAATCTCTCAACAATGCTAATATAATTGGATCATATAACCATCCCTCAACGTGCAATGAAGAATCACTCCAAGGTTCTTATTTAGCGGACAACATAAGAAGAAATTGTTTGTAGGGTATGAAACCACCTCAAAGCTATTCTTTCCGATCAACCTATCCTAGATTTCATACTAAAATAACACCAAGCTATTCTTTCCGATCGATCTAACCAAGAGTTTGTACTAGAATAGCACCATATGATACACATCAATCAACTCTAATGTCACCTAGATACTCCAATGTCACTGATGTCTACTATGCAACTTTATTCCTGTAGACACGTGTTGGGCCTCCAAGCGTAGAGTTTTGTAGGACAGTAGCAATTTTCCCTCAAGTGGATGACCTAAGGTTTATCAATCCATGGGAGGCGTAGGATGAAGATGGTCTCTCTCAAACAACCCTGCAACCAAATAATAAAAAGTCTCTTGGGTCCCCAACACACTAAATACAATGGTAATTTGTATAGGTGCACTAGTTCGGCGAAGAGATGGTGATACAAGTGTAATATGGATAGTAGATATTGATTTTTGTAATAAGAACAATAAAAACAGCAAGGTAGCAATTGATAAAATAGAGCACAAATGGTATTGCAATGCTTGAAAATGAGGCCTAGGGTCTGTACTTTCACTAGTGCAATCTCTCAAAATGCTAATATAATTGGATCATATAACCTTCCCCAACATGTGATGAAGAATCACTCCAAAGTTCCTATTTAGCGTAGAACATAAGAAGAAATTGTTTGTAGGATACGAGACCACCTTGAAGCTATTCTTTCTGACCGATCTATCTAAGAGTTCGTGCTAAAATAACACCAAATAATTTCAGATTCATGATACGTCTCCAACGTATCTATAATTTTTGATTGTTCCATGATGTTATATTATCAATCTTGGATGTTTTATAATATTTTATATCATTTTTGGTACTAACCTATTGACATAGTGCCAAGTGCCAGCTGCTGTTTTTTCCATGTTTTTTACATCGCAGAAAATCAATATCAAACGGAGTCCAAATGCCACGAAACTTTAAGGAGATCTTTCATGGACTAGAAGGAAGATGTTGGGCCCTGGTTTCCCTGGTGGGTTGTGCCCACCTCGGGTGCCCCCTGGACCTCCTCTTTGCTCTATAAATACCCTGATATTCCCAAAACCCTAGGGGGTCGATGAAATATTCATCCAGCTGCCGCAGAGTCCAGAACCACCAGATCCAATCTAGACACCATCACGAAGGGGTTCGCCACTTCCAATGGTGCCTCTCCGATGATGCGTGAGTAGTTCTTTGTAGACCTTCGGGTCCATAGTTAGTAGCTAGATGGCTTCATCACCCTCTCTTAATTCTCAATACAATGGTCTCTTGGAGATCCATATGATGTAACTCTTTTGCGGTGTGTTTGTTGGGATCGATGAACTTTGAGTTTATGATCAGATCTATCTTTTTATATCCATGAAAGCATTTCAGTTTCTTTGATCTCTTTTATGCATGATCTCTTATAGCCTCGTATTTCTTCTACGATATTTGGGTTTTGTTTGGCCAACTTGATCTATTTATCTTGCAATTGGAAGAGGTGCCCGGTAGTGGGTTCGATCTTACGGTGCTTGATCCCAGTGACACAAAGGGAACCAACACGTATGTATTGTTGCTACTAAGAATAAAAAGATGGGATCTATATCTACCGCCATAGATAAACGGATCTCGTCTACAACATGTCATCGTTCTTATTGCATTACTCTGTTTTTCCATGAACTTAATACACTAGATGCATGCTGGATAGCGATCGATGTGTGGAATAATAGTAGTAGATGCAGGCAGGAGTCGGTCTACTAATCTTGGATGTCACGCCTATGTAATGATCATTGCCTGGATATTGTCATAATTATTTGAGGTTCTAAATTGCCCAACAGTAATTTGTTCACCCACCGTTTGCTCTTTTTCTTGACAGAAGCCACTAGTGAAACTTACGGCCCCCGAGTCTCTCTCTCATATTATTTTCCTTCGCGGTCTATTTTTATTTGCTTTTATTTTCAGATCTATTAAACCAAAAATACAAAAATATCTTGCTGCAATTTATTCTATTTGGCGTTCGATCTATCAATATTTACAACTCTCTCCTGTCCACGTGCCATTCCTGGCGCTGTTACCCGAAAGGGATTGACAACCCCTTTAACACGTCGGGTTGCGAGTTGTTGTTATTTGTGTGCAGGGGATGATTATGTTGTGTTGCTTGGTTATCCTACTGGTTCGATAACCTTGGTTTCATATCTGAGGGAAATACCTACCGCCGTTGTGCTGCATCATCCCTTCCTCTTTGGGGGAAAAACCGACATAGCTTCAAGCAACATCCAAAGAAATTTCTGGCACCGTTGTCGGGGAGAATCAAGTCAAGATAGCCTCCCATCAACGTGCTTTCTGGCGCTGTTGCCGGTGAGGATCTTCAACATATACCAGGTTCCTAATCACAAATCTCATCTCCTCGGAATTTACATTATTTTCCATTTGCCTCTCGTTTTCCTCTCCCCCACTTCACAAAAATTCTCTGTTTTATTCACCTCTCTTTTTCGTTCGTCGTTCTCTTGCCGGATATGTTTTTGTGTGAAACCTTGTTTGTTGTTATTATGGATAGTTCTTCCTCTATTGCTTGGCCTCCCGAGAACGAGGTTCTGAACTTTAAACAAAGGGGAGGAGAAAATTCAAAAGATGCTTGCTATAGGATTTGCAATGCTCATAATAGATCTACCCGTAAGCAATCTACTGTTGTTCTTCTTCATTGTTTTTATGTTGGCATCACCACTTGGTATAGATTCGTCCTTGATACGATTACCGGTGGAAATTTCTTGATGTGTCCATCTCTTGATGCATTTAAAGCTATGGGAAATTTAGTTGGATCACCACCTCTCATGATTAATGAAACAACTTTGACTCTTGAGCATGTTATGGAAAGATTAGATGCTATTGAAAAGAAAATGCTCACCAGAAATCATTTGGAAATTATAGATAAAAAGATTCATAATTTTCTACCAATATTGGGTCAAAAGTGGGAGATATTCTTAAGTTGTTAAAAGATAAGGATACCTTAATCCATGAAAGAATAGAAGAAAGTTTGTCTCGGATTGATAAATTAGAACAAATCTTTAGTAATCCACGCACGGCTTTTGCTTCCGATAACCCCACCGAGAAAACTCCTGTAAAGAGGGATAGATCCAAGAACAAGGGTGCAACCTCTAGTAATAGTAATAATGGAGATCTTAAGATGATTAGTGTTCACCCGGATTTTGTTGAAGTGATAAGAGATCCTTTTTGCAAGAATGAAATCTTTCAATTTATTCCTAGGAGTATTGTTATTGAAAATCTTTATGTGCTTAATCCCTGAAGGATCCTAAGTGTTTAATTGAAGAGTTGGACAAAGATGGCAAAACTTAGATCCTTGCTTTATGCCTAGCTAAGGGCATAAACTATAGCGCTTGTTGGGAGGCAACCCAATGAATAAATTTTATTTTTGCTTTTTGCTTCCTGTTTTTTTGTGTTAACACAGTTATGCTATTGTTATGATTGTGTTTTTATGTTTTAATTAGTGTTTGTGCCAAGTAAAGCCTTTAGGATCTTCTTGGGTGATAGTTGTTTGATCTTGCTGAAAAATAGAAAGTTTAGCGCTCACAAAATTAATTTTTGTTTTTTTACCAGAGAGCGATAAAATACCCACTCCACTTGCATTAGATCAATAAACAAATTTCTCAGGTCTTCCTAATTTGTCAGAGTTTTTCATGTTGCAGAAGTACTAGAAATAGTCAGATTGCTACAGACTGTTTTGTTTTGACAGATTTTGTTTTCTTTGTGTTGTTTGCTTATCTTGATAGCCTATGGTTTTCTTTGATGAGTTTTTGGCATAGAAAAGTAGGAATATAGTAGATATAATACAAAAACAAAATATTAATTGGTTTAATACAACACTTATAGTAGTAGTTTATTATTCTTATACTAACGGATCTCACGAAGGCTTTGTTGAGTTTTGTGTGATTGAAGTTTTCAAGTTTTGAGATATCTTACGATGGATGAAGGAAGGATGTAACTGTTGGGGAATGTAGTAATTTCAAAAAAATTCCTACGCACATGCAAGATCATGGTGATGCATAGCACCGAGAGGGGAGAGTGTTGTCAACGTACCCTCGTAGACCGAAAGCGGAAGCGTTAGCACAACACGGTTGATGTAGTCGTACGTCTTCACGATCCGACCGATCAAGTAACGAACATACGACACCTCCGAGTTTAGCACACGTTCAGCCCGACGACGTCCCTCGAACTCCAATCCAGCCGAGTGTTGAGGGAGAGTTTCGTTAGCACAACAGTGTGGTGACGATGTTGATGTTCTACCGACGCAGGGCTTCGCCTAAGCACCGCTACAGTAATATCGAGGTGGACTATGGTGGAGGGGGGCACCGCACACGGCTAAAGGATCAAACGATCAATTGTTGTGTCTCTGGGGTGCCCCCTGCCCCTGTATATAAAGGAGCAAGGGGGGGTGCGGCCGGCCAGGGAGAGGGCGCGCCAGGAGGAGTCCTACTCCCACCGGGAGTAGGACTCCCCCCTTTCCTAGTTGGAATAGGTTTCGGGAGAAGGAAAGAGAGAGGAGAAGAAGAAAAGAGGGAGCCGGCCCCCTTGCCCTAAACCAATTCGGTTTGGGCCTTGGGGGCGCGCCCCACACACCCCTTGCTTCCCTCTATTTCCACTAAGGCCCATATAGGCCCACTAAGGGTTTCAGTAACCTCCCGGTACTCCGGTAAAATCCCAATTTCACCCGGAACACTTCCGACATCCAAACATAGGCTTCCAATATATCAATCTTCATGTCTCGACCATTTCGAGACTCCTCGTCATGTCCTTGATCACATCCGGGACTCCGAACAACCATCGGTACATCAAAACATATAAACGCATAATATAACCGTCATCGTAACGTTAAGCGTGCGGACCCTACGGGTTCGAGAACTATGTAGACATGACCGAGACACGTCTCTGGTGAATAACCAATAGCAGAACCTGGATGCTCATATTGGCTCCCACGTATTCTACGAAGATCTTTATCGGTCAAACCACACAACAACATACGTTGTTCCCTTTGTCATCGGTATGTTACTTGCCCGAGATTCGGTCGTCGGTATCTCAATACCTAGTTCAATCTCGTTACTGGCAAGTCTCTTTAATCATTCGTAATACATCATCCCACAACTAACTCATTAGTTGCAATGCTTGCAAGGCTTAAGTGATGTGCATTACCGAGAGGGCCCAGAGATACCTCTCCGACAATCGGAGTGACAAATCCTAATCTCGAAATACACCAACCCAACAAGTACCTTTGGAGACACCTGTAGAGCACCTTTATAATCATCCAGTTACGTTGTGACATTTGGTAGCACACAAAGTGTTCCTCTGGTAAACGGGAGTTGCATAATCTCATAGTCATAGGAACATGTATAAGTCATGAAGAAAGCAATAGTAGAATACTAACCGATCGTGTGCTAAGCTAACGAATGGGTCATGTCAATCCCATCATTCTCCTAATGATGTGACCCCGTTAATCAAAGGACAACTCATGTCTATGGTTAGGAAACATAACCATCTTTGATTAACGAGCTAGTCAAGTAGAGGCATACTAGTGACAATCTGTTTGTCTATGTATTCACACATGTATTATGTTTCCGATTAATACAATTCTAGCATGAATAATAAACATTTATCATGATATAAGGAAATAAATAATAACTTTATTATTGCCTCTAGGGCATATTTCCTTCAGTCTCCCACTTGCACTAGAGTCAATAATCTAGATTACACAGTAATGATTCTAACACCCATGGAGCCTTGGTGCTGATCATGTTTTGCTCGTGGAAGAGGCTTAGTCAACGGGTCTGCAACATTCAGATCCGTATGTATCTTGCAAATTTCTATGTCTCCCACTTGGACTAAATACCGGATGGAATTGAAGCGTCTCTTGATGTGTTTGGTTCTCTTGTGAAATCTGGATTCCTTCACCAAGGCAATTGTACCAGTATTGTCACAAAAGATTTTCATTGGACCCGATGCACTAGGTATGACACCTAGATCGGATATGAACTCCTTCATCCAGACTCCTTCATTTGCTGCTTCCAAAGAAGCTATGTACTCCGCTTCACATGTAGATCCTGCCACAACACTTTGTTTAGAATTGCACCAACTGACAGCTCCACCGTTTAATGTAAACATGTATCCGGTTTGCGATTTAGAATCGCCCGGATCAGTCTCAAAGCTTGCATCAACGTAACCGTTTACGATGAGCTCTTTGTCACCTCCATAAACGAGAAACATATCCTTAGTCCTTTTCAGGTATTTCAGGATGTTCTTGACCGCTGTCCAGTGATCCGCTCCTGGATTACTTTGGTACCTCCCTGCTAGACTTATAACAAGGCACACATCAGGTCTGGTACATAGCATTGCATACATGATAGAGCCTATGGCTGAAGCGTAGGGAACATCTTTCATTTTCTCTCTATCTTCTGCAGTGGTCGGGCATTGAATCTTACTCAACTTCACACCTTGTAACACAAGCAAGAACCCTTTCTTTGCTTGATCCATTTTGAACTTCTTCAAAACTTTGTCAAGGTATGTGCTTTGTGAAAGTCCAATTAAGCGTCTTGATCTATCTCTATAGATCTTGATGCCCAATATGTAAGCAGCTTCACCAAGGTCTTCCATTGAAAAACTCTTATTCAAGTATCCCTTTATGCAACCAGAAATTCTATATCATTTCCAATTAGCAATATGTCATCCACATATAATATCAGAAATGCTACAGAGCTCCCACTCACTTTCTTGTAAATACAGGTTTCTCCAGAGTCTGTATAAAACTAAATTCTTTGATCACACTATCAAAGCATTTATTCCAACTCCGAGAAGCTTGCACCGGTCCATAAATGGATCGCTGGAGCTTGCACACTTTGTTAGCTCCCTTTGGATCGACAAAACCTTCTGGTTGCATCATATACAACTCTTCTTCCAGGAATCCATTCAGTAATGCAGTTTTTACATCCATTTGCCAAATTTCATAATCATAAAATGCGGCAATTGCTAACATGAGTCGGACAGACTTAAGCATCGCTACGGGTGAGAAGGTCTCATCGTAGTCAATCCCTTGAACTTGTCGAAAACCTTTTGCAACAAGTCGAGCTTTATATACAGTAACATTACCGTCAGCGTCAGTCTTCTTCTTGAAGATCCATTTATTCTCAATTGCTTGCCGATCAACGGGCAAGTCAACCAAAGTCCATACTTTGTTCTCATATATGGATCCCATCTTAGATTTCATGGATTCAAGCCATTTTGCGGAATCTAGGTTCACCATCACTTCTTCATAGTTCGTAGGTTCATCATGATCTAGTAGCATGACTTCCAGAATAGGATCTTACTCTGGTTGATCTACGAGGTTCGGTAGTAACTTGATATGAAGTTCCATGATCATCATCATTAACTTCCTCATTGATTGGTGTAGGCGTCACATAAACCTGTTTCTATGATGAACTACTTTCCAATAGAGGAGCAGGTATAGTTACCCCATCAAGTTCCACTTTCCTCCCACTCACTTCTTTCGAGAGAAATTCCTTCTCTAGAAAGGATCCATTGTTAGCACGAATGTCTTG
Source organism: Triticum dicoccoides (assembly GCF_002162155.2). Classification (NCBI taxonomy): domain Eukaryota; kingdom Viridiplantae; phylum Streptophyta; class Magnoliopsida; order Poales; family Poaceae; genus Triticum; species Triticum dicoccoides. The sequence continues at coordinate 187,793,004 of NC_041386.1, read as the reverse complement.
CCTTCGGATCTGTGATAGAAGGTATACCCAACAGTTTCCTTTGGGTATCCTATGAAGACACATTTCTCCGATTTGGGTTCGAGCTTATCAGGTTGAAGCTTTTTCACATAAGCATCACAGCCCCAAACTTTCAGAAACGACAACTTTGGTTTCTTGCCAAACCACAGTTCATAAGGCGTCGTCTCAATGGATTTCGATGGTGCCCTATTTAACATGAATGTGGCCGTCTCTAAAGCTTAACCCCAAAATGATAGCGGTAAATCTGTAAGAGACATCATAGATCGCACCATATCTAGTAAAGTACGATTACGACGTTCGGACACACCATTATGCTGTGGTGTTTCGGGTGGCGTGATTTGCGAAACTATTCCGCATTGTTTCAAATGTAGACCAAACTCGTAACTCAAATATTCTCCTCCATGATCAGATCATAGAAACTTTATTTTCTTGTTACGATGATTTTCAACTTCACTCTGAAATTCTTTGAACTTTTCAAATGTTTCAGACTTATGCTTCATTAAGTAGATATACCCATATCTGCTTAAATCATTTGTGAAGGTGAGAAAATAACGATATCCGCCACGAGCCTCAACATTCATCGGACCACATACATCTGTATGCATGATTTCCAACAAATCTGTTGCTCTCTCCATAGTACCAGAGAATGGCGTTTTAGTCATCTTGCCTATGAGGCACGGTTCGCAAGTACCAAGTGATTCATAATCAAGTGGTTCCAAAAGTCCATCGGTATGGAGTTTCTTCACGCGCTTTATACCGATATGACCTAAACGGCAGTGCCACAAATAAGTTGCACTATCATTATCAACTCTGCATCTTTTGGCTTCAACATTATGAATATGTGTATCACTACTACCGAGATTCATCAAAAATAGACCACTCTTCAAGGGTGCATGACCATAAAAGATATTACTCATATAAATAGAACAACCATTATTCTCTGATATAAATGAATAACCGTCTCGCATCAAACAAGATCCAGATATAATGTTCATGCTCAACGTTGGCACCAAATAACAATTATTTAGGTCTAATACTAATCCCGAAGGTAGATGTAGAGGTAGCGTGCCGACTGCGATCACATCGACTTTGGAACCATTTCCCACGCGCATCGTCACCTTGTCCTTTGCCAGTGTTCGCTTAATCGGTAGTCCCTGTTTCGAGTTGCAAATATTAGCAACAGAACAAGTATCAAATACCCAGGTGCTACTGCGAGCTCTAGTAAGGTACACATCAATAACATGTATATCACATATACCTTTGTTCACCTTGCCATCCTTCTTATCCGCCAAATACTTGGGGCAGTTCCGCTTCCAGTGACCAGTCTGCTTGCAGTAGAAGCACTCAGTCTCAGGCTTAGGTCCAGACTTGGGTTTCTTCTCCTGAGAAGCTACTTGCTTGCTGTTCTTCTTGAAGTTCCCCTTCTTCTTCCCTTTACCCTTTTTCTTGAAACTGGTGGTCTTATTGACCATCAACACTTGATGCTCCTTCTTGATTTCTACCTCCGCAGCTTTTAGCATTGCGAAGAGCTCGGGAATTGTCTTATTCATCCCTTGCATATTATAGTTCATCACGAAGCTTTTGTAGCTTGGTGGCAGTGATTGAAGAACTCTGTCAATGACACTATCGACTGGAAGATTAACTCCCAGCTGAGTCAAGTGATTATGGCACCTAGACATTCTGAGTATATGCTCACTGACATAACTATTCTCCTCCATCTTGCAGCTGTAGAACTTATTGGAGACTTCATATCTCTCAATCCGGGCATTTGCTTGAAATATTAACTTCAACTCCTGGAACATCTCATATGCTCCATGATGTTCATAACGTTGTTGAAGTCCCGGTTCTAAGATGTAAAGCATGGCACACTGAACTATCAAGTAGTCATCAGCTTTGCTCTGCCAGGCGTTCTTAACGTCTACAGTTGCATTAGCAGCAGGCCTGGCACTCAACGGTGCTTCCAGGACGTAATTCTTCTGAGAAGCAATGAGGATAATCCTCAAGTTACGGACCCAGTCCGTGTAATTGCTACCATCATCTTTCAACTTTGCTTTCTCAAGGAACGCATTAAAATTCAACGGAACAACAACATGGGCCATCTATCTACAGTCAAACATACAGAAGCAAGATACTATCAGGTACTAAGTTCATGATAAATTTAAGTTCAATTAATCATATTACTTAAGAACTCCCACTTAGAAAGACATCCCTCTAATCTTCTAAGTGATCACGTGATCCAAATCAACTAAACCATAACCGATCATCACGTGAAATGGAGTAGTTTTCAATGGTGAACATCACTATGTTGATCATATCTACTATATGATTCATGCTCGACCTTTCGGTCTCAGTGTTCCGAGGCCATATCTACATATGCTAGGCTCGTCAAGTTTAACCTGAGTATTCAGGGTGTGCAAAACTGGCTTGCACCCGTTGTAGATGGACGTAGAGCTTATCACACCCGATCATCACGTGGTGTCTGGGCACGACGAACTTTGGCAACAGTGCATACTCAGGGAGAAAACTTTTATCTTGAAATTTAGTGAGAGATCATCTTATAATGCTACCGTCAATCAAAGCAAGATAAGATGCATAAAAGATAAACATCACATGCAATCAATATAAGTGATATGATATGGCCATCATCATCTTGTGCTTGTGATCTCCATCTCCGAAGCGCCGTCATGATCACCATCGTCACCGGCGCGACACCTTGATCTTCATCGTAGCATCGTTGTCGTCTCGCCAATCTTATGCTTCCATGGCTATCGCTACTACTTAGTGATAAAGTAAAGCATTACAGGGCAATTGCATTGCATACAATAAAGCGACAACCATATGGCTCCTGCCAGTTGCCGATAACTCGGTTACAAAACATGATCATCTCATACAATAAAATTTAGCATCATGTCTTGACCATATCACATCACAACATGCCCTGCAAAAACAAGTTAGACGTCCTCTACTTTGTTGTCGCAAGTTTTACGTGGCTGCTAGGGGCTTAGCAAGAACCATTCTTACCTACGCATAAAAACCACAACGATAGTTTGTCAAGTTGGTGTTGTTTTAACCTTCGCAAGGACCGGGCGTAGCCACACTCGGTTCAACTAAAGTTGGAGAAACTAACACCCGCCAGCCACTTGTGTACAAAGAATGTCGGTAGAACCAGTCTCGCGTAAGCGTACGCGTAATGTCGGTCCGGGCCGCTTCATCCAACAATACCGCCGAACCAAAGTATGACATGCTGGTACGCAGTATGACTTATATCGCCCACAACTCACTTGTGTTCTACTGGTGCATATGACATCTACGCATAAAACCTGGCTCAGATGCCACTGTTGGGGAACATAGTAATTTCAAAAAAAATCCTACACACACGCAAGATCATGGTGATGCATAGCAATGAGAGGAGAGAGTGTTGTCTACGTACCCTTGTAGACCGAAAGCGGAAGCGTTAGCACAACGCGGTTGATGTAGTCGTACAACTTCACGATCCGACCGATCAAGTACCAAATGTACGGCACCTCCGAGTTCAGCACACATTCAGCCCGATGACGTCCCTCGAACTCCGATCCAGCCGAGTGTTGAGGGAGAGTTTCGTCAGCATGACGGTGTGGTGACGATGTTGATGTTCTACCGACGCAGGGCTTCGCCTAAGCACCGATACAGTAATATCGAGGTGGACTATGGTGGAGGGGGGCACCGCACATGGCTAAAGGATAAAATGCTCAATTGTTGTGTCTCTGGGGTGCCCCTGCCCCCGTATATAAAGGAGCAAGGGGGTGCGGCCGGCCAGGGAGAGGGCGCACCAGGAGGAGTCCTACTCCCCCCTTTCCTAGTTGGAATAGGATTCAGGAGAAGGAAAGAGAGAGGAGAAGAAGGAAAGAGGGGGCCGGCCCCCCTTTCCCTAAACCAATTCGGTTTGGGCCTTGGGGGGCGCGCCCCACACTCCCCTTGCTTCCCTCTATTTCCACTAAGGCCCATATAGGCCCATTAAGCTCCCGGGGGGTTCCGGTAACCTCCCGGTACTCCGGTAAAATCCCGATTTCACCCGGAACACTTCCGACATCCAAACATAGGCTTCCAATATATCAATCTTCATGTCTCGACCATTTAGAGACTCCTCGTCATGTCCTTGATCACATCCGGGACTCCTAACAACCTTTGGTACATCAAAACATATAAACTCATAATATAACCGTCATCGTAATGTTAAGCGTGCGGACCCTATGGGTTTTAGAACTATGTAGACATGACCGAGACACGTCTCCGATCAATAACCAATAGCGGAACCTGGATGCTCATATTGTCTCCCACATATTCTATGAAGATCTTTATCGGTCAAATCACACAATAACATACATTGTTCCCTTTGTCATCGGTATGTTACTTGCCCGAGATTCGATCGTCAGTATCTCAATACCTAGTTCAATCTCGTTACCGACAAGCCTCTTTACTCGTTCCATAATACATCATCCCACAACTAACTCACTAGTTGCAATGCTTGCAAGGCTTAAGTGATGTGCATTACCGAGAGGGCCCAGAGATACCTCTCCGACAATCGGAGTGACAAATCCTAATCTCGAAATACGCCAACCCAACAAGTACCTTTGGAGACACCTGTAGAGGACCTTTATAATCACCTGGTTACGTTGTGACATTTGGTAGCACACAAAGTGTTCCTCCGATAAACGGGAGTTGCATAATCTCATAGTCATAGGAACATGTATAAGTCATGAAGAAAGCAATAGCAGAATACTAAACGATCATGTGCTAAGCTAACGGAATGGGTCATGTCAATCACATCATTCTCCTAATGATGTGACCCCGTTAATGAAATGACAACTCATGTCTATGGTTAGGAAACATAACCATCTTTGATTAACGAGCTAGTCAAGTAGAGGCATACTAGTGACAATTTGTTTGTCTATGTATTCACACATGTATTATGTTTCCGGTTAATACAATTCTAGCATGAATAATAAACATTTATAATGATATAAGGAAATAAATAATAACTTTATTATTACCTCTAGGGCATATTTACTTCAGTAAGAGCCTAAGCTTGGGGATGCCTCGGCATCCCAAGCTATTATCCAAGAATGAGCAACCAAGTAAGCTTGGGGATGCCCCCGAGTGGCATCCTCGCTTTCTTCCAACAACTATCGGTATTTTACTCGAGACAATATTTTTATTCGTCACATGATATGTGTTTCGCTTGGAGCGTCTTGTATGATATGTGTCTTTGCTTGTTTTATTTTGTGTTTTAAGTCATCAATCCTTGCTGGACACACCTATTTGAGAGAGCCAAAATTATGTCATGACTTGTTAGAATTTCTCTCTATGCTTCACTTAAATCTTTTACGAGCAATGGACTTGCTCTAGTGCTTCACTTATATCTTTTTGAGCATGGTGTGCTTTGTTATTTTTGAAGAAATGCTCTCTTGATTCACTTAAATTTATTTGAGAGTTAGTAAAATTTTGAAGAAATTCTCTCTTGCTTCACTTAAATTATTTTGAAAGAACGAAAATTTGTTATGCTCATGATCTTCACTTATATTTGTTTAAGCTTATGAAAAGCAACACATGAAAATTAGTCCCAAAGTGATAGATATCCAAGAAGGATAAAGAAAAGAGAAAAAATGTCATGAAGATCATTGGACAAAATAAACTTGATTCTTAGTAATAGTTTTGAGATATGATGATGTGATATGTGAGTCATCTTGATGAGTAATTATGCTTTAGTAAGAATATTGGTGTTAAGGTTTGTGATTCCCTATGCATGCACGAAAGTCAATAATCATGCAATGAAATTATATCCTGCTTATGGTGCATTATTCGGTGTTAATTATGCTTAATGCTTGCTTATGAGATTATTTGTTTCTTGGTTGGTCGCTTTCCAATATTTTGCTAGCCTTCATTTTGCACTAAGTATGATCACTACTTGTGCATCCAAAAACCTTTAAACCAATTTTGCCACATGAGTCCACTATATCTACCTATATGCGGTATTCTTTTGTTGTTCTAAGCAAATTTGCATCTGTCATCTCTAATTTTCAGAAAAAAATTCTCTTTTGTGTGTTTGTTTCACTCACGGAGCGGTGAGGGGTGGCTAATATTTTCCATGCTAGATGTGTTATTCTCAAGATGAGTGTTTATTCACTTGTCATTGCAAAAGAGTAAGGCAAAGGTATTAGGGATGCCCAGTCCCAAAATGCAAAAAATTGAATTTACTTTATGTTGTCAAATAATAAATTCCTTGGAAAGTGTTGGTATGGAGGGCACCCGTGGATACGGTTAGCCATGGAAAGTGAAAGTTATGGTGGAAAAAGGAATAAACTTTATTTTCTGTTTGGGAACTGCCTATGACATATCTATGCATGGAAAGTATTGGGAACTCTAAGTTGTTTTTGTTGGTGGGATGGATACACCTCTCAAAATGTTTTTATCTCTAAGTTTTTCTCTTTGAGCTCTGGCACCTCTACAAATCCCTACTTCCCTATGTGAAGGGACTTTCTTTTACTTTATGAAATTTTTATTTTTGAATTTGAGTCTCCATCTTCTCTTATAAAAGCACCAGCTAGGAGGCAATATGATCGTACTTAACTAATGGGTGTAGCTAATATTCGAGTGTGTTTCATGAATGGATCAACGTTCTAGCATGATGGGACAGAGATAGCTTATTTTAGCGTTGATATTTTGAAAGACATGGTTGCTTGTTGATATGCTTGAGTATCTAAATTATCATGTCAAAACTAGACTATTGCTTTGAACAATATAAAAGTCAAAATTTCCATGCTATAAAGAAAGAGATATGATATGACATGATAGGCAGCATTCCACATCAAAAATTCTATTTTCATCACTTACCTACTCGAGGACGAGTAGGAGTTAAGATTGAGGATGCTGATACATCTCCAACGTATCTATAATTTTTGATTGTTCCATGATGTTATATTATTGATCTTGGATGTTTTATAATCATTTTATAGTAATTTTATATCATTTTTTGGTACTAACCTATTGACATAGTGCCAAGTGCCAGTTGCTATTTTTCCATGTTTTTACATCACGGAAAATCAATATCAAACGAAGTCCAAATGCCAAGAAACTTTACGGAGATTTTTTATGGACCAGAAGGAAGATGTTGAGCCATGGTTGCACCTGGGGGGAAGTCCCGGGGAGGGGAAACCCCACCAAGGCATGCCAGGAGGCCCAAGCGCGCCCTGGTGGGTTGTGCCCACCTCTGGTGCCCCCGGACCGCCACTTTGCTCTATAAATACCCTAATATTCCCAAAACCCTAGGGGAGTCGACAAAATATTCATCCAGCCGTCGCAGAGTCCAGAACCACCAGATCCAATCTAGACACCATCACGGAGGGGTTCTCCACTTCCATTGGTGCCTCTCTGATGATGCGTGAGTAGTTCTTTGTAGACCTTTGGGTTCGTAGTTAGTAGCTAGATGGCTTCATCTCTCTCTCTTGATTCTTAATACAATGGTCTCTTGGAGATCCATATGATGTAACTCTTTTGTGATGTGTTTGTTGGGATCGATGAACTTTCAGTTTATGATCAGATCTATCTTTTTATATCCATGAAAGTATTTGAGTTTCTTTGATCTCTTTTATGCATGATATCTTATAGCCTCGTATTTCTTCTCTGATATTTGGGTTTTGTTTGCCAACTTGATATGTTTATCTTGCAATTGGAAGAGGTGCCCGGTAGTGGGTTCGATCTTACGGTGCTTGATCCCAGTGACAGAAAGGGAACCAACACGTATGTATCGTTGCTACTAAGGATAAAAAGATGGGATCTATATCTACCACCATAGATAAACGGATCTCGTCTACATCATGTCATCATTCTTATTGCATTACTCTGTTTTTCCATGAACTTAATACACTAGATGCATGTTGGATAGCGGTCGATGTGTGGTGTAACAGTAGTAGATGCGGGCAGGAGTCGGTCCACTAATCTTGGGCATGATGCCTATGTAATGATCATTGCTTGGATATCGTCATAATTATTTGAGGTTCTATCAATTGCCCTACAGTACTTTGTTCACCCACCGTTTGCTATTTTTTTCTTGAAAGAAGCCACTAGTGAAACCTATGGCCCCCTAGTCTCTTTCTCATATTATTTGCCTTCACGATCTATTTTTATTTTCTTTTATTTTCAGATCTATTAAACCAAAAATACAAAAATATCTTGCTGCAATTTATTTTATTTGGCATTCGATCTATCAATATTTATAACTCTCTCCTATCCATGTGCCATTTCTGGCGCTGTTACCCGAAAGGGATTGACAACCCCTTTAACACGCCGGGTTGTGAGTGGTTGTTATTTGTGTGTAGGGGCTAATTACATTGTGTTGCTTGGTTCTCCTACTGGTTCGATAACCTTGGTTTCATATCTAAGGGAAATACCTACCGCCGTTGTGTTGCATCATCCCTTCCTCTTTGGGGAAAAACCGACATAGCTTCAAGCGACATCAATACTCAATACAACACAAAGGACCTCAAAGAGTGCCCCAAGATTTCTACCGAGGAAACAAAGACAAGAACATGCATCAACCCCTATGCGTAGATTACCCCAATGTCACCTCAAGAATCCGCGAGTTGAGTGCCAAAACATATATCAAGTGAATCAAAATAATACCCCATTGTCACCACGAGTATTCATATGCAAGACATATATCAATTGCTCTCAAATCCATAAAAGTATTCAATCCAATAAAACGAAATCTCAAAGGGAAAACTCAATTCATCACAACATGATAGAGAGGGGAATACACCATATGATCTGACTATATTAACAAAGCCCGCGATACATCAAGATCGTGACATCTCAAGAACACGACAGAAAGAGGTTAAACACATAGCTACTGGTACAAACCCTCAGCCTCGAGGGTGGACTATTCCCTCCTCATCATGGTGGCCGCCGGGATCATGAAAATGGCCACCAGTGATGATCTCCCCCTCCAGCGGAGTGCCAGAATGGGGTCTAGATTGGTTTTTCGTGACTACAGAGGCTTGAAGCGGCGAAACTTTTGATTTAGGGTTACCCCTGAGGGTTTTGGAATATTTGGCAATTTATAGGGCAAAGAGGGGGTGCGGGAGGCCACCAAGGTGGGCACAACCCACCGGGTCGCGCTTGGGCCCCCAGGCGTGCCCTGGTGGGTTGTGCCCCCTTGAGGGACCCCCAGGTGCTGCTCTGGCCCTTTGGATGTCTTTTGGTCCATAAAAATCCACAAAAAGTTTCACGGTGTTTAGATTCCGTTTGATATTGATTTCCTGCGATGTAAAAAACAAGCAAAAAACAGCAACTGACACTGGGTCAATAGGTTAGTCCCAGAAAATGATATAAAGTTGCTATAAAATGATTGTAAAACATCCAAGAATGATAATATAATAGCATGAATACTTCATAAGTTATAGATACGTTGAAGACGTATCAGCATCCCCAAGCTTAATTCCTACTCGTCCTCGAGTAGGTAAATGATAAAAGAAATAATTTATGAAGTGTGAATGCTAGCAAAGTGCACAAGTTTGATTAATGACAATTTCAATCACTTTTCCTAGCATCATAACAGCAATTATTTCTTATAAAACTTCTCATGTTAAAGTAGCAACCAATTCACATGTTAAGGTTCAAACAACAAATTCTCTTGAAATTCAACAACTTATGTTCTCAGTCACCAAGCAATTGGAATTCAACTTATTCAACAGAGTCTAAGTAAGATCTCCACATACTCAACCATCATATAGTCTTCTATGATTGCTAACACTCACCGCATACACATGAGCAAAACGTTTCAACCAGACACATAGAAAGATAGGGGCTTATAATTTCTCCTCCCAACGTATTCACCTCAAGGGTGTTGTCAACAATAATAATGCATGCTACCCATATCCAACTGGATATATGTGCCTAGATCTTTCCTCACCACATGGTGCTTGCCAAAAGAGAAAAATAAAAAGGAATAGAGAGAAATAACTTTGACTCTTGCATGAAAGTAAATACATAAAAGTAAGAGGTAGGCCCTTCGCAGAGGGAAGCAGAGGTTGCCCTGCGCTTTTTGTTTGTATGCTCAAACCCTTAGTGCAAAAGAACGTCATGCTATATTGCCCCTTATGATATCAACCTTTATTATGCAGTCTGTCACTTTTCTTCTTTGCTATCACAAGTTCATACAACGCTTAATTTTCTCTTACACTAAATGATCTAACACTTTGAGAAGCAATTTTTATTGCCTTTATTACACCGATGACAACTTACCTGAAGGATCTTACACACTCCTTAGATAGGTATGGTGGACTCTTGAAAATAAGATTTGGGTTTAAGGATTTTTGGATGCACAAGTATTATCTCTACTTGGTGCAGATTTTTTGGCTAGAAAAGATAGGGGCAAGCACCACATGTTGAAGGATCTATGACAATATAACTTCTATGTGAATATGAACAAACATATATCATTATGTTGTCTTCCTTGTTCAACGTCAACAATTTTGGCATATAATATTTTCATGGGGGCTCACAATCACAAAAGATTTCCAAGATAGTGTATTTACACGTGAAAGTTCTCTTCCTTCTCCTAATCATTCATGAATTGCTTGTATGACCAATATTGTGATTGTCAAGCTTCAAAAGATTTAACTTTCTAAACCCAATGTGAAGCTACCACTAGGCATGATATGAACATATAATTTCAACTTCATTCAACAATTTACTCATAGGATATAAGTGAAGCACAAGTGTAAATGACAAACTACTCCAAAAAAGATACAAGTGAAGATTAAGCGAGTAGTTAAGTAAATAGGTAGATATTTGAGGACTCTCTCTTATTTAAAAGTTTCAGATCTAAGTATTTTATTAAGATAGCAAGCAAAGCAAAACAACATTACAATCCAAGAATAGCACACATCATGTGAAGAAGCAAAAACTTAGGCTCAACCGACACTAACCGATAATTGTTGAAGAAGAATGTTGGGATGCCTACCGGGGCATCCCCAAGTTTAGATGCTTGAGACTTCTTGAAATATTATCTTGGGGTGCCTTGGGCATCCCCAAGCTTGAGCTTTTGTGTCTCCTTAATTCCTCTCATATCATGGTTTTCCTAAATCTCAAAAACTTCATCCACACAAAACTCAACAAGAACTCATGAGATAAGTTAGTAAAAATAAATGCAAAACCTTATCATTCTCTACTGTAGAAAATCACTAAAAATATTATTCAAAATTTAATACTAAATGCCTCTGCATATTTAATACTCCTATCCACAAATAGAATCATTAAACAAGCAATCATATGCAAACAATGCAAACATAACAGCAATCTACCAAAACAGTACAGTCTGTAAAGAATGCAAGAGTATCAATACTTCTTTAACTCCAAAAATTATGAAAATTTACCACACTGTAGAAAATTTATCATAGATTATTGTGCAAAAAGTTTCAGCATTTTACCACATTCTGACTTTTCTAGGGAATTTTTGTAAAAGTGATAAACTTTCTGTTTTGAAACCGCAACATGTATACTTGCAAAATAAGCATGGTAAAGACTATCCTTGAAGTTTTTATTGAAAATAAAGATGCAAACATTATTATAAATAAAATCAATAAAATTCTAACAAAATAAAATAACGCTCCAAACAAAACACATATCATGTGATGAATAAAAAATGTAGCTCCGAATGAGGTTACCAATAATGTTGGAGACAAAAGAGGGGATGCCTTCCGGGGCATCCCCAATCTTAGTTGCTTGGATCTTCCTTGAATATTACCTTGGGGTGCCTTGGGAATCCCCAAGATTTGGGTCTTGTCACTCCTTATTCTCCTCATATCGACATCTCACCCAGAACTTGAAAACTTCAATCACACAAAACTTAACGGAACTTCTTGAGATAGGTTAGTATGATAAAGAGCAAACCATTTCACTTTGGTACTGTCAAAGACAAGATTCATAATTGTTTCCACACAATGCCTATTGTAGCATATCATTTCCAGAATTTATATTGAGCAATATAAGCCAGAGAAACTAGAAAACAAGCAAACTATGCATTGAAAATAGAATCTGTAAAAAAACAAAACAGTCTGTAGTAATCTGTACTCCAACCATACTTCTGCTACTCCAAAAATTCTGAAACATTAGGACAACCTAGGAAATTTGTCTATTAATCTTTTGCAAAAAGAATCAGGATTTTATCACACTTCTGTAAAAAACAAAATTCATTTTACTAGGCGCAAAAGTTTATGTTTTTCAGCAAGATCAAATCAACTATCACCATAGACCATCCCAAAGGTCCTATTTGGCAGTTTATTGAAACGAAAGCTATAAAACATGATTACTACAGTAGAATATCATGTGAACACATAAAAACAGTAGGGGTAAATGTTGGGTTGTCTCCCAACAAACACTTTTCTTTAATGCCTTTTAGTTAGGCATGATGATTTCAATGATGCTCACATAAAAGATAAGAATTGAAACATAACAAGCGTATCATGAAACACATGGGAAGCACATTTAAGCCTAACCCACTTCCTATGCATAGGGATTTTGTGAGCAGGTAACTTTTGTGAGCAAGAATCAACTAGCATAGGAAGGGAAAACAAGTGCAACTTCAAGATTTTCAACATAAAGAGAGGAAACTTGATATTATTGCAATACCTACAAGCATATTTCCTCTCTCATAATATTTTTTAGTAGCATCATGAATGAATTGAACAATATAACCATCACATAAAGCATTCTTTTCATGATACAAAAGTATAGAAATTTTGTTACTCTCCACATAAGCAAATTTATTCGCATCAATAGTAGTGGGCGCAAACTCAACAAACTAACTATCATGGGATTGAAATTTAAAATCATGATGACAAGTTTCATGGTTATCATTATTCTTTATAGCATACATGTCATCACCATAATCATCATAGATAGCAACTTGCCAACTTTTTTATCATAGGCAATTGAAGACTCATCCAAAATGGTGGATTCATCACTAAATAAAGTCATGACTTCTCTAAATCCACTTTCATCATTATAATCATCATAAATAGGAGGCATGCAATCATTATAACAAATTTGCACATCAAATCCTGGGGGACTAAAAATATCATCTTCATCAAACATAGCATCCCCAATCTTATGGCTTTGCATATCATTAGCATCATGGATATTCAACGAATTCATACTAAGAACATTGCAATCATGCTCATCATTTATACCAAACATTTTATTGAATTCTTCTTCTATCAATTGAGCACAATTTTCCTTTCCATCATTTTCACGAAATACATTATAAAGATGAATAATATGATGAAACCTCAATTCCATTTTTTGGATTTCTTTTATAAAACAGACTAGTGATAAAATAAGAAACTAAAAGATTCAATTGCAAGATCTAAAGATATACCTTCAAGCACTCACCTCCCCGGCAACGGCGCGAGAAAAGATCTTGATGTCTACTGTGCAACTTTATTCTTGTAGACACATGTTGGGCCTCCAAGCGCAGAGTTTTGTAGGACAGTGGCAATTTTCCCTCAAGTAGATGACCTAAGGTTTATCAATCCGTGGGATGCATAGGATGAAGATGGTCTCTCTAAAGCAACCCTGCAACCAAATAATAAAAAACCTCTTGTGTCCCCAACACACCAAATACAATGGTAATTTGTATAGGTGCACTAGTTCAACGAAGAGATGGTGATACAAGTGTAATATGGATAGTAGATATTGATTTGTTTAATAAGAACAATAAAAAACAGCAAGGTAGCAATTGATAAAACAGAGCACAAACGGTATTGCAATGCTTTAAAATGAGGCATGTGGTTTGTACTTTCACTAGTGCAATCTCTCAACAATGCTAATATAATTGGATCATATAACCTTCCCTCAGCGTGCAATGAAGAATCACTCCAAAGTTCCTATTTAGCGGAGAACATAAGAAGAAATCATTTGTAGGGTATGAAACCACCTCGAAGCTATTCTTTCCGATCGACCTATCTAAGAGTTCGTACTAAAATAACACCAAATAATTTCAGATACATAATACCCAATCCAACACAAAGAACCTCAAAGAGTGCCCCAAGATTTCTACCATAGAAACAAAGACAAGAACATGCACCAACCCCTATGCATAGATTACCCCAATGTCACCTCGGGGATCCGCGAGTTGAGTGCCAAAACATATATCAAGTGAATCAAAATAATACCCCGTTGTCACCACGAGTATTCATATTCAAGACATATATCAAGTGCTCTCAAAATCCATAAAATTATTCAATCCGATACAACAAAATCTCAAAGGGAAAACTCAATTCATCACAACAAGATAGAGAGGAGAAAACACCATATGATCTGACTATATTAACAAATCCCGCGATACATCAAGATAATGACATCTCAAGAACACGATAGAGAGAGATTAAACACATAGCTACTGGTACAGACCCTCAGCCCCGAGGGTGGACTACTCCCTCATCATCATGGTGGTCGCTGGGATGAGGAAGATGGCCACCGGTGATGATCTCCCCCTCCGGTGGAGTGCCGGAACGGGGTCTAGATTGGTTTTTCATGGCTACGGAGGCTTGTGGCGGCGAAACTTCTGATCTAGGGTTACCCCTGAGGGTTTTGGAATATTTGGCAATTTATAGGGCGAAGAGGGGTGCGGGAGGCCGCCGAGGGGGGCACAACCCACCGGGGCGCGCCTGGGTTGTGCCCCCTCAGGGTACCCCCTAGTTGCTGCTCTAGCCCATTGAATGTCTTCTCATCCATAAAAAATCCACAAAAAGTTTCGTGGTGTTTGGACTCCGTTTGATATTGATTTCCTGCGATGTAAAAAACAAGCAAAAATAGCAACTGGCACCGGGCATTGGGTCAATAGATTAGTCCCAGAAAATGATATAAAGTTGCTATAAAATGATTGTAAAACATCCAAGAATTATAATATAACAGCATGAAAACTTCATAAATTATAGATACGTTGGAGACATATTAGTCACCGCAAGTATCTGTGAGTTGATTATACGATATGCATCAAACAATTTTAGATTCATAATACTCAATCCAACACAAAGAACCTCAAAGAGTGCCCCAAGATTTCTACCGGAGAAACAAAGACGAGAACGTGCATCAACCCCTATGCATAGATTACCCCAATGTCACCTCGGGAATCCACGACTTGAGTGCCAAAACACATATCAACTGAATCAATATGATACCCCATTGTCACCACGGGTATTCATAGCAAGACATACATAAAGTGTTCACAAATTCATAAAAGTATTCAATCTGATAAGAACAAAATCTCAAAGGGAAAACTCAAACACAACAAGATAGAGAGGGGGAAACAGTATATGATCCAACTATATTAACAAAGCCTGCGATACATCAAGATCGTGACATCTCAAGAGCACGAGAGAGAGAGAGACACTAGTAGAAAAAGGGTCAAATGTGCAACACATTAGTCCCGGTTTGTAACAGAACCGACACTAATGTGTCCATTAGTGTCGGTTCCAATGGCTAGGCGGGAGGATCTCTTTAGTACCGGTTCGTGGTAAACCTTTAGCACCGGTTCGTGCCACGAACCGGTACTAATGAGAGTGGTGGCAGGATGTTGTCAGAGTGGGGCCCCTCCAGCACCTTTACTATCGGTTCGTGCCACGAACCGGTACTAAAGGTCGTCCTATATAAACCCTTCGTCCACCAGCACTCTGTTCTTCCCCCTTTCCCCTCTCCCTCTCCTCTGTTCTTCCCTTCTTCCTCTCGAGTTCATCACAAAATTTGCCCCAAATTTGTCAAGATTTGCAGGCCCCCGTCCATTCAAATGATCACAAAGGTTAGCAACTTTGTCCTTTCATCTCTCATTGCTAGATTAGCTCTTGCATTGGTTTATATAGTGATTAATTGTGGGTTTTAGTAATTTGGTAGGAATTATATGTGGTAGTATTTGATTTATTTGCAAATTGAGGTCAAAATAACACTTAGTTTGCATATGTAGGTGTGGTTTACTTAGTGCCTTCTAAATCTCCGTCGTAACCACCGTCGATCGCCCGCACCGTCCCGTCGCCGGCACCACCTTGTGGTGATCCTCTTGTTCATGAATTTTATATAAAAAATTGATGTTTGTGTGATTTGGATATATAGTTACTCGTATAATTATCTTACCCGTACGTTGTTTGTTATACATAGTGCCATGGTTTTGATATCCGTCCCTGTCGGCCCTCGCCCTTGTTATGATTCGGATGTGGTATATTCTCTTTTAAAACTATTTGTTGCATTTCATGTTTATGACAAATTATGCCCATCAAGCTGACATAGATATTTGTATGTAGGAGGTAGTTGAACCAGAAATTCCAACCGACCCTATTGTCGAGAGGTAAATTTAGTTGAAAGAGAAAACGAGGATTTGAAAGAAAAATTGAAAAGAATTGAGGGGGAGAAGATGGAATTGGAGTTGCATGTTGTTGATGTCGTCGATGATCACAAGATTAAGATGGAGAAAATGCGCTTGAAGATTAGAAAGATTAGAAAAATATGCCATTCATAGTGAGGCTTGGTATCATTATGCTGTTGGATCAATTGTTACCTTAGTTGTGATCTTGATCGCATTTGTTGTTGCATTTAAATTATTTAGCTAGAGAGTTATTTGTTTGTTGCATTTAAGTGTTGTATGAACTTTATGTATTGTATTAATTTGGTGTTTTCGGTGTTGTGTATTGAAGATGAGCCGGCAATGGATGTACGATGACCGATGCTCTCCCGAGTTCATTAATGGCGTGCATACTTTTCTGCTTGCGGCTGAGGCAAACAAGCAGGCGGATGGTTTTATGCCTTGTCCATGTGCTGGCTGTAAGAATGGTCACAATTACTCTACGTCAAGAACCATTCACGTCCACCTGTTTGAGTCTGGTTTCATGCCCCACTATAATGTTTGGACCAAGCATGGAGAAAGAGGGGTTATGATGGAAGACAATAAATAAGAAGAGGACGACGACAGCTATCCTGACAATGGGTTCCCTGAATACGATGATACAACAATGAGGGAAGAAGCTGAGCCGGTAATGCGGGAAGAAGCTGAGCCGGAAATGCGGAAAGAAGCTGAAGAAGAGGCATCGGATGAGCCCGTTGATGATCTAGGTCGGGCCATTGCCGATGCAAAGAGAAACTGCTCAAGTGATTTGGAGAAGAAGAAGTTGCAGCGCATGTTAGAGGATCACAAAAAATAGTTGTACCTGAATTGCGTAGGTGACAATAAAAAGCTGGGCACCACACTGGAATTTCTACAATGGAAGGCAGAGAATGGTGTATCTGACAAGGGATTTGGAAAGTTGCTGGTAATGATAGAGAATATGCTTCCAAAGGACAACGAATTGCCCGAGAGTACATACGAAGCAAACAAGGCTGTCTGCCCTCTAGGGTTAGAGGTGCAGAAGATACATGCATGCCCTAATGATTGCATCCTCTACCACGGTGAGTACGAGGATTTGAATGCTTGCCCGTTATGCGGTGCATTGCTATAAGATCAGCCTCGATGACCCTGCTGATGTCGAGGGTGAGCGCCCCAGGAAGAAGATTCCTGCCAAGGTGATGTGGTATGCTCCTATAATACCACGGTTGAAACGCTTGTTCCAAAACAAAGAGCATGCCAAGGCGATGCGATGGCATAGAGAAGACCGTAAGAAAGACGGAAAGTTGAAAGTACCCGCTGATGGGTCGTAGTGGAGAAAAATCGAAAGAAAGTACGGGAAGGAGTTTGCAGATGACGCAAGGAACATATGGTTTGGTCTAAGCGCAGATGGCATTAATCCTTTTGGGGAGCATAGCAGCAACCATAGCACCTGGCCTATGACTCTATGTTTGTATAACCTTTCTCCTTGGTTGTGCATGAAGCGGAAGTTCATTATGATGCCAGTGCTCATCCAAGGCCCTAAGCAACTCGGCAACGACATTGATGTGTACCTAAGGCCATTAGTTGAAGAACTCTTACAACTGTGGAATGGAACGGGTGTACGTGCGTGGGATGAGCACATGGGGGAAGAATTTGACCTAAAGGCGTTGCTGTTCGTGACCATCAATGATTGGCCTGATCTCAGTAACCTTTCATGACAGACAAACAAGGGATACCACGCATGCACGCACTGTTTGGACGATACCGACAGTATATATTAGGCTAATTGTAAGAAGAATGTGTACCTGGGACATCATTGATTTCTTCCGAGCAGGCATCCCATAAGAAAGAAAGGCAAGCATTTTCAAAGGTGAGGCGGATCACCAGACGAAGCCTCGCCACCGTACTGGTGCTGATGTACATGATATGGTCAAGGATTTGAAGGTGGTCTTTGGAAAGGGTCCTGGTGGACAACCTGTTCCGAATGACGCTGACGGACGCGCACCCATGTGGAAGAAGAAATCTATATTTTGGGACCTGCCCTATTGGAAAGACCTAGAGGTCCGCTCCGCAATCGACGTGATGCACGTGATGAAGAATCTTTGTGTGACCCTGCTTGGCTTCTTGGGCGTGTATGGGAAGACAAAAGATACACCTGAGGCACGGGAGGACCAACAACGTATGCACAGAAAAGACGGCATACATCAGGGTCATGCAAGCTACGCTCTTACCAAAGAAGAGAAGGAAATCTTCTTTGAATGCCTGCTCAGTATTAAGGTACCATCTGGCTTCTCGTCGAATATAAAGGGAATAATAAACATGGCAGAGAAAAAGTTCCAGAACCTAAAGTCTCATGACTGCCACGTGATTATGACGCAACTACTTCCGGTTGCATTGAGGGGGCTTCTACCGGAAAATGTTCGATTAGCCATTGTGAAGCTATGTGCATTCCTTAATGCAATCTCTCAGAAGGTAATCGATCCAGAAATCATACCAATGTTAGAGAATTATTTGGTGCAATGTCTTGTCAGTTTCGAGTTGGTGTTCCCACCATCCTTCTTCAACATCATGACGCATGTCCTAGTTCACCTATGCGAAGAGATTAACGTTTTGGGTCCTGTATTTCTACACAATATGTTCCCCTTTGAGAGGTTCATGGGAGTCTTAAAGAAATATGTTCATAACCGTGCTAGGCCAGAAGGAAGCATCTCCAAGGGCCATGAAAATGAGGAGGTCATTGAGTTTTGTATTGACTTTATTCCTGACCTTAAGCCGATTGGTGTTCCTGAATCGCGGCATAAGGGCAGACTGGATGGAAAAGGCACGCTAGGAGGGGAACAAATAATATGTATGGACGGACATTCTCTCACTGAAGCACACTACACAGTTCTACAGAATTCCGCCTCGGTGGATCCATATATGGATGAACACAAGAATTTGCTATGCTCCAAACACCCGGAGCGGTCTGATGACTGGATTGCACGTGAACAAACCAGGAGTTTCGCTAGCTGGTTGCAGACACGTACCATGCATGACGCCTCTATTGAAGATGACCTGTACTTGCTGTCCCAGTTACCATCTTCGAATATAATGACTTTCAAAGGGTAAGAGATAAATGGTAATACATTTCACACGATCGCCCAAGATAAGAAGAGCACCAACCAAAACAGTGGTGTCCGCTTTGATGCAGAAACCAAGACGGGAAAGGAAACATATTATGGTTATATACAGGACATATGGGAACTTGACTATCGACGTGGTTTGAAGGTCCCTTTGTTTCGGTGCAAATGGGTCAATATGACACGAGGCGGGGTAACGGAAGACCCGCAGTACGGAATGCCAACAGTGGATCTCAACAATCTTGTGTATGCAGACGAACCATTCGTCCTGGCCAATGATGTGGCACAGGTTTTCTATGTGAAGGACATGTCTACCAAGCCGAGAAAAAGAAAAGATAAGGAAGAGAATGCATCGTACGATGAGCCAAAGCGGCACATAGTTCTTTCTGGGAAGAGAAACATCGTGGGAGTGGATGACAAGACAGACATGTCAGGAGATTATGAAAAGTTTGATGAAATTGCTCCATTCAGAGTGAATATTAACCTCGAGCATCCCGTTAAATGATGAAGATTTTCCATGGTTACGGCGCAAAGGGACAAACGCGGAGAAAAAGTTTCACACCCAAAGATCTGGGATGTGATCGGCTTCACTATCATCACTTTCTTCTGTGTTTCACACCCAGGAGGGAATCTCTGTAATAGTTAGGGTAGTTATGTGTTTTGGCATTTGAAACGCGAAGAAATTTTATGTGCAAACAAATTCTTTCATGCCTTTACTGATTTTTTCAGCTAAAAAGGCATTTCATTTTTTAAATAACGTAAGCATTACCAAATTGAATATAATGATAAAACACACTAATATTAAACATAATAAAAAAGAATCACTGAAAAATGTATTTTTAAAGTTAAGTTATTCACAAACTAGTGATTCACACAAATTTCAAATAATTCAAAATTTTAACTATTCAAATTTAAAAACTACCGGCACTAACTGAAAGTTTCTAAAAACTATCAAAAATATTCACAAAGAAACTCTAAATACAGCAAAAAACAACTAAAAATAAATAAAACAAAATAAATAAAGCAGAAAAGAAAAAACTAAATGAAAAAAGCCCACCTACCGGGCCACAGCGGCCTGCATACGACTAGAAACCCAACCTGTTGTTGGGCCAGGATGTAGGCCCGCAAGCCCAATAGGCCCCATAGGGCAGAGTAGCAGAGGTAGGCCCAGAAGGCCTGCTTTAGAGAGGAGCTCGAGACAGCAGTGCGGTGGGGCTTATAAGCAGGTGCGAGCGCCCTTCGGCTAGCGAGGTGGGACTAAACTTCTGCGCCCCTCGCCTGGCAGCGCACCCCCTTTAGTACCGGGTCGTGGCATCAACCAGTACTAAAGGGGGGACCTTTAGTACTGGTTGGTGGATCCAACCGGTACTAAAGGTGCCTTCTATATATACATCACTTTGAAAAAAAAATTCTCCCTCTGTTTCTTCCTCTGTTTCCCCATTGAAGCACCGCTCGCCCCGATCGATCGACGCCGTCGCCGCCCCCGTCCCCGTCGCCGCCCCCGTCCCGCGCCGCCCCCGTCGCACGCTGTTGCCGTTGCCGCCCCCATCCCCGTCGCCGCCC
>NC_041386.1:187741908-187771612 GCF_002162155.2 Triticum dicoccoides | reverse complement strand
CTAACCCCTCTCCCTCGCCCCCGGCGGCCACCATGGGCGCCGCCCCTCCCCGAGCCCATACACACACAAGCATGATGAACACACACACACACACACACACATTTCCTTAAGTTAATTAGTATATATGTATTTTGTATGTTTAATTAGTTTAGATTTTTTTTAGATTATTATTTTTTCACTAGTATATATGTATGAATGCATGTTAGATGGATATAATTAGTGTTTAATTAGTATGGAATTTTTTTATATAATGTTGTTTTTCTATTTTTTAATGGATGTATAGAAGTTGTTTTTTCTGTTTTTAGTGTTAGATGCTTAATTAGTATGAAATAGCATATAGAATTTTGACATATGCAATGATAGCATAATTAGTGTTACATTTGCATATAGTATTTGTTGTCGACGATTCCTGGCCCGCATCCTCGCCGTCGACCCGTTCGCGATGACGTCCTGCTTCAGAGGACCCATGTCTGGGACTGGGCTCCGCTGGGCTGGCACTAGGAGGTGCTACCTTCAGGGGCGCGACGCTTGGTGAGGAACCCGGCCTCGGGTCCCGTCGTCAACCCTCATCTCCTTTGGTGGCGTTCGCGTGGGCCACTTTCGGTGCAGAGGGAGCCGGCCCCGTCGGAGGTGGTACGTCGCCGTGTCAGGGAGGAGGACGAGCATGTCCATCGCTACATGGCTGCTATGGACGTCAGGTTCTCCAATACCTGGCAGGTTCTTTGGGGAGATCACCCGAGCTATGATCCAGTGATGGTTCCTTCACTTTGGTTGTCCATCGCCTAGATTACTCTCTAGTATTCGATCTTTATGAGCTAGCTAGCTAGCTAGTGATGTATTCGATATATAATATTTGAGATGATTTATTCGAGATTATATATATTATTCGAGACGATGTATTCGAGATTATATCTATTATTCGAGACGACGTATTCGAGATTATATTCGATGATGCTTATTATGTACTATGATTGATTCAGTTTTTCCTTATTAATTGATTGCATCCATGCATTGTAATTTGAATATATTTCTTTTGGATCAGTTAAATAAAACCTATGGCGGACAATACCGGCAGAGAGGGAGAAGAGGCCCTGTTCAATATCTTACGCAATCCTCGCGGGCCAGATGATGATCAGAATGAAGAAGATTATGACGGCTCCGAATATCTAAACAACACCGGGGAGGGTGATATGATATTCGATCGCGACGACCGAATTGATGAAGTCATGAACTATGAACATGACGAAGAAAATGTTGATCTTGAAACAACAAAGACCGGCGAGGTATATTTATATAAGCAAGCATCTGGTGATCATCACATGTTTTAAATGACTTGAAGATATATATTAACGAATCGATCTTTCTTCTTTCAGCCATCCAAATCGGGCAAATCTTTAGGTAGCAGGATAGTACGAGGCCCGAACAAAAAGTTGAAGGAGGGCGTAAAGTACAATATCGAGGCCATCAAACCTAATGGCGAACCATTAGCGCCTAAGAAGATTGCGGACAAGTTCATTCGTCAGTGCGGAGTTCTTGTGAAGGACCAACTCCCGATCTCCCTTCAAGAATGGAGAGAGCCAACAAAGCCACGTCTAGATCTTACTTTTGTCGACGACAGACAAAAACTTCTGCTTTGGGAAACTCTCATGGAACATTTCACCCTACCAGATCATTTCACAGATGCAGATGTGGAGAAAGTCAAGGACGCTGCTCTTAGGAAGATGGCGGTTGCATTCAACAACCACAAGAATCATGTATGGGACCAGTACGTCAAGGGAGGAAAGAAGACTCCAGTATTCAAGGGAACACTAGAGAAGCAAAGTGCTCATTGGGACGATTTCGTGAAATTCAAGGAATCAGAATTCTCTAAGGAACAGTCGAGAATAAACAAGGCCAATGCCGCAAAAAAGGATAAGTTCCATAAGCTGGGGCCAGGTGGCTATGCGGTAGGAATGCCTGAGTGGGATAAGTCTGAGAAAGAGATCGAGGATGCAGGTGTCACTCCACAAACATTGAGCTGGCCCCCCAGGTGCAGGACTTGGTTCTATGCGCATGGGGGGGAGTTGGACCCGAAGACAGGCAGAGTTTCGAAGAAGGCATGTCTGTACGGAGCCGAAGATAAGCTACTTGTTGCAATAGAAGAGGCTCAATCGGGGGTGTTTGAGCCCAACAGAGAGAACGACGAGCTTACGCGTGCCCTGGGAAATCCTGAACACCTGGGAAGAACACGAGGCAAGGGCGCTATTCCGTGGTATGAGGGGTTTTCGGACTGGAACGCCGACTACAGAACTCGTGCGAGAAAGAAGATTGCGGAGGAGAAGAAGAGGAAGATGGAGGAGGAGCAGAGGAAGCTGGACTATGAACGCCTTCAAGGCCTAGAATCAGCGCACGCGGACTTGGCAGTCAAATTCCAGCGGCAGCAGGAGCAGATCGACTCACTTAGCCCGCAAAGGGGGTCTCAGCAGCTGCAGCAGCTAGCGGATGATCCAGCATTGGATAGCACCGTCCCATCCATGCCGAGAAGCAGCGTGGGTTCCACCCCGGGCGATGCATTGCTGGATAGCTACCCAGTGGATGACATCATGGAGAACACTAACTGCGAGCTACACTTCAAAATGAAGAATATATCCATGAAGGTGGTGGACGCCGTTGCTTTTACAAATCCCCTCGAGGCAACCTTCCATTGCAACCCGATTCCAGCGGGCTATGCTCGTGTCTTGGTTGATGAGGTGGTGGACCAATATTCGGGGCTAGAGCTTAACATTCCTGGAGGTGACGAGAAGCACACACTGGGAGAGGCCAACCATCGTATCATCCTATGGAGAAAGGATTGCATCATCTTTCGAAGGCCACCGACACCGCATCATCCGACTCCTCGTCGAAGTCCGCCACCGAGTCAGCAGACTCCCGCTCCTCCGAGTCCACCAACGCGTCAGGCCACTCCTCCTCCAAGTCCAGCACAGCTTCAGGCCACTCCTCCTCCTCCAAGTCTGGCAAAGCGTCAGGCCACTCCTCCTCCAAGTCCGGCACAGCTTCAGGCCACTCCTCCTCCTCCAACTCAGCCACGTTAGCCGTCTTCGCCGCCTCAGCAATCACGGAAGAGAGCCGCCTCAGCTATGGTATGTAGCGGTACAAGTCGAGGTAGTACTGGAGGTACAGGCGGAGGCAAGCGATTTCAATATGGTCCAAGCGGCCTCGCGCCTCTTCCGCAGAGGCCTTATGACAAGTCCAAGGAGGAAAACACAGCCATATTGAAGGCCGAGGTGGAAGCCCATTTTGCACCGAAACCGCCACCGTCGCCAAGGGAGAAAGTGCCTGAGGAAAAGATTGACCACTTCATTCGTATGGCTAGAGCACCAGCTCCCAAGCCTGTTGACACAGACTATGAGCGCCACCTCAGGAAGTTAAATCGAGCACGTCTACAGAAAGAGGCGAGCTTGAGCTCGAGCAAATCAGCTGGCAAAAGGAGCGGCAAAACCGTTCCCCAGCTGGGAGAATAGGCGGCGCAATCAGTCCCCCTTCTTGTTGTGCCAACAACACATGAGAGTACGCGCGCCCAATATTATTGTGGGCAAACCGTTAACGTTCCCGGGATGGGCGATGTGGTAATAACCGAGGAGCATATTGAGCAGGCTAAAAGGCTCGTGATCACTGTTGGACAAGTCCTTGATATCGAGCCCATGTCTCTGATTAGAGAGGAGGAAATAAAACGGAAATATGTCCGGGGCCAACCTTTGGTCGAGCCAGACGAGGTCAAGAAGCTCCCAATGAGAATGTATGAATTGCATCAATGGTACATGGACATTACCAAGATTTCCAATCGAGAGTCCCTCATGGTGAATGTCAAGAAGGATCATTACTACATGAGAAAGTTGTGTCCGTTGAGTATTCAGAACTATTTCATTTATACAATCAAGACACACTCGACAAATCTATCGTCAGTTGCTATTGTCTGTAAGTGATTTCTTTCTGTAATTGAAGTCTCAAGCTAGCTGTAGTGATCATTTTGATCAATCATTACCTGTAATTATCCTCACTATATTCTTTTCTGTGGTATTATGCAGGATGAAGATTTATGAAATGAAAAAAGGTGGACGCTATGGCATTGGGTTCATTGACCCAAATACCATTAATGAATACAGATGGAAATTAGATCCATATTATGAAAAAAGTGTAGAGGAAAGCATGCTAGAGTTCTTCAAGTGCCTCAATACCAATGAAGATATACTACTTCCTTACAACTTCGAGTGAGTCACACTGTCTTGTACTACAAATTCTGTTTTTGCCTACTAGCTAGCTACATGTTTTTGCTTACATATGCCCGCTTAATTAAGACATGCACACGTGTGTGCATGCAGATTTCACTGGATCTTGTTAATCATTAAAGTTGATGAAGGAACAGTTGAAATATTGGACTCACTACTTAAAAAAGAAAGTGACTACACCATCATGAAGGGGATAGTCAACAGGTAATTTCAATCATTATTAACTATATCTCGGCCTATTTAATTAGTTCGTCATTTCCTGATAACAACTATTTAATAACCCATTTATTCATTTTCTTTGTCGGTGGGCAGGGCTTGGGCAAAGTTCATCAGCGTCACTCTAGGCCAATGGAAAAGAAATCTGAAATGGTATCGACCCAAGGTAAGTTATTAAGTAGTACTAGCTAGCTGCCATCTCTTTAATTATCATGCTTGATTAATTATTATCTGATCAAATTCCATTCTCGTAAAGGCCCTGAAGCGGGCGTCGGGGAATAATCTGTGTGCATACTACGTTTGCGAGAACATTCGCATGATGGCGTCCGAAAGGAGCAGATCTCAAAGACAGGAGTGGGTACGTTTGTTAGAACACTATTCACAATTTTTACACCATTATCGATATCTAGTCACACAACTAATACACATGCATATTGATCTCCTTCTTAACAGTTCAAAGAGGTGTGGGAGCAGCTCCTAGTAGAGGACCGCATAGAAGCAATTCAAAAGGAAATAGCGGGATTTTTGCTCGATCAGGTCATAGATCCCAAAGGAGAATACTTTTACCGGCTACCGCCGCCATGAACCACTTCCAATTGTCATCGTGCTCCGAAGGCACCAATTAGGCTAATGCCACTGGCTCCAAAGGCACCAATTAGGAGAAATTGTATATAGCTACCTAATTGTATACATATATACATGTGTGTATATATGTGTGAATTAATGGTGGTTGTGAGACATTCGATGATATATGTATATATATGATCAGTTCTACTAGAAATTCTATTTATATATATGCATAACGTGTACAATATGTAGCATCGTAAAATACCAGTAAACGAAAAAGAATTAAATGGAAAACACAAAATTAAATGAAAAATAAATCATAAACCCAACCCCCCCAACCTTTTAATATCGGTTGGTGTCACCAACCGGTACTAAAGGGCTCCCTGCCCCCGGAGCTAGCTCGTGCCACGTGGTTGCCCTTTAGCACCGGTTCGTTCTGAACCGATACTAAAGAGGGGGGGACCTTTAGTGCCCACACTTTAGTGTCGGTTACCGAACCGGGACTAAATGGCCTTACAAACCGGTGCTATTGCCCGGTTCTGCAATAGTGAGAGAGAAAGAGAGAGAGAGAGAGAGAGAGAGAGAGAGAGAGAGAGAGATTAAACACATAGCTACTGGTACAAACCCTCAGCCCCGACGGTGGACTACTCCCTCCTCATCATGATGGCCACCGGTGATGATTTCCCCCTCTGGCAGGGTGCCGCAACGGGGTCTAGATTGGTTTTTCGTCGCTACAGAGGCTTGCGGCAGTGGAACTTCTAATCTAGGGTTATTTCCGATGGTTTCTATATTTATAGGATTTTTTAGTGTTGGAATCACGCGAAGATGGGCCTCGAGGTGGGCACAACCCACCTAGGCGCGCTTGGGCCTCCTGGTGCGCCCAAGTGTCTTGTGCTCACCTCCTTCGCCTTCTGGTTCTCCCACGAAGCTTCTAGTGCCTCTTTTGTTCCAAAAAAAATTGTCAAAAAGTTTCGTTGCATTTGGAGAACTTCTATTTCTGCACAAAAAACAACACCACGGTAGTTCAGCTGAAATTAGCGTCAGTCCGGGTTAGTTCCATGCAAATCATACCAAAACCGTATAAAATTATTGTAAACATGGTATGAATACTTCATAAATTATAGATATGTTGGAGAAGTATCACTTCCATGGCCTTCAACGGGTGATTTGGGAGAGTATTGGGCTCATCTAGAGCCCTTGGATCAAATGAGAGAAGCCACATCAAGGGAGGAGGCATAGGGAGAGCGCTTACATAAACAACATAACCCTAACCGCTGATACGTCTCCGTCGTATCTATAATTTTTGATTGTTTCATGCCAATATTCTACAACTTTCATATACTTTTGGCAACTTTTTATACTATTTTTGGGACTAACATATTGATGTAGTGCCCAGTGCCAGTTCGTGTTTGTTGCATGTTTTTTGTCTCATAGAATATCCATACCAAACTGAATCCAATTGCGATAAAAAATTACGGAGTTTTTTTGGAATATATGTGATTTTTGGGAAAAAAGAATCAATGCGAGACGATGCCCGAGGGGCCCACAAGCCCTTGAGGAGAGCCCCCCTACCCAGGGCGCGGCCAGGGATCTTGTGGCCACCCTGTAAGGCGGTTGGTGCCCTTCTTCGGCCGCAAGAAAGCTAATATCCGGATAAAATCGTGTTAAAATTTCAGCCCAATCGGAGTTATGGATCTCCGGGAATTTAAGAAACGGTGAAAGCCCAGAAAACAGGAACACATAAACAGAAGAGAAATAGAGAGACGGATCCAATCTCGAAGGGGCTCTTGCCCCTCCGTCGCAATGGAGGCCATAGACCAGAGGGGAAACCCTCCTCCCATCCAGGGGGGAGGTCAAGGAAGAAGAAGAAGGAGGGGGCTCTCTCCCCCTCTCTCCCGGTGGCGCCGGAACACCGCCGGGGCAATCATCATGAGACGGTGATCTACACCAACACCTCCATCATCTTCCCCAACATCTTCATCACCTTCCCTCATCTATATTCTGCGGTCCACTCTCCCGCAACCCACTGTACCCTCTACTTGAACATGGTGCTTTATGCTTCATATTATTATCCAATGATGTGTTGCCATCCTATGATGCTTGAGTAGATTTCTGTTGTCCTATCGGTGATTGGTGAATTGCTATGATTGGTTTAATTTGCTTGTGGTCATGTTGTAATCCTTTGGTGCCCATCATATGAGCGTGTGTGTGTATCACACCATAGGGTGAGTTGTATGTTGATAAGACTATGTATTGGAGGGCAAGGGTGACAGCTGCTTCAGCCTAGCATAGAAATTGCTGCATACAGGATTGAAGGGGGGCCGATATATCTTAAGCCTATGGTTTGGTTTTACCTTACTAAATGATAGTAGTTGCGGATTCTTGCTCGAGTTCCAATAATAAATGCATAGAATTCCAAGTAAGGGATGACATGCTAGTTGTGGCCTCTCCCACATAAAACTTGCTATCGGTCTAGTGACGTAGTCAATTGCTTAGAGGCAATTCCGCAACTCCAACCACCACTTTTCCACACTCTCTATACTAACTTAATTGTTTATTTGTCTAAACAACACCTACTTTTTATTTACATGCTATTTATTATCTTGCAAACCTATCCTACAACACCTACAAAGTACTTCTAGTTTCATACTTCACTACAAAAAATACACTTCCATGATGATACGTGTTTGTCACAGTAGGTCATGTTTTTTGTCATGCATGTATGTTGGGGATATTACTACTGGAGGTAAACCAGCCTTGGGTAGCCGGGTTGACTCTTTGAAGATTAGAAGCCCATGAAGATGTAAAGATGCTAGCGCTTTACGGAGGGCCCAAAGGCGAGTTGCAGTATGTAAATGTAAACCGGCCCAGTCATGTAACTTGTATAGTAAGATAGAAAGAGAGAGGCCGAACCGGATACGTTTATAAACCGGCTTCGGGACTCTGTAGCCCGGCGGGTGTCAACCTATGTATATAAAGGGACGACCCGGCTGCGGTTTATGAATAGACAACAACAATTCGAAAACCAGACAAAGCGGATTCGCTCCCTGGCCTTCGAAACCCTAACAATACCAATCACAACTAGACATAGACTTTTACCTTCATCGAAGGGACCGAACTAGTATAAACTCCCGTGTCCCCTTGTCCGGTTTAACCCCTTCAAGCTAACCCGTTGCGATGGCTCCACAACTAAGTCCTTTCACGAGGACATCTGCCGTGACAAACCCACGACAGTTGGCGCCCACCGTGGGGGTATCGCATGATGGTTTCGAGTTCTTGAAGGGCAGCTTCGATGGACTTAAGGGATACGCTGTGGGCTGGATGACAAAGAGTCGCCGCGGCAAGCTCTACATCGACAATGCAGGATGGGGACCCAAGGCCGATTCAATCGAATATGGGTATCGGGTCCCCGTTGGTGGGATTCACGTCTTCATCGGCAAGATCGGCGAACCAGCCCCCGAGCTGGACATCTGCACCGACATCATCGAAACGGCTCGGCGTGGAAGTCCTTCACCGGTTCAGTCCGAGGCAAGGCATGTTTTCGTAGGTGTCGTCCATGGATCAGGGCACGAGGACGAACCGGTGTCCGAAGGAGAAACCGTAGTCTACTCTGATGACGAGTCTTCTAGAGAAACCGAATCGCTTTACCAGTTGCAGGACGGCCGGATTGAGGGAGGATCCGAGGGCAACAGTATTCCGGATTCCCCCGGTCTGCCAAACCTGGCCGCCATCTTCATGGCCGGTACACAATCAGCACCTCATTCATCTACCGCCGCAGCAATGCTCTCCGGTTCAACAACAGCCACACCAGCAGGGGCAGGAAGCTCGGCGCCACCTCCGGCCCAAGTCTTATCTGATTTGTTCGATGCTCTGGAAACATTGATGTCCACGGAGGTAGATGCAACAGCCAGGGATCAGCACGATGCGGAGATTGCAAAGGTGAAGGATCAGATAGCCCATGCCAAGGCGGACCTGGCAGCAGAGAACACCAGGATGGCTACGGAGCGGGCCGAGTTGGAAGCACAGGCTTACCAGATTAGACTGGACCAGAATGCTTCAGAGGAAGTCATGACAAGAAGGTACCGATCACGTCTCCCGTCGGTTTATGAGCCGCAGAATCTTTTCAACACGCCAGGCGCAGGAGCTGGTAACCAGGCAAGGGCGCCGGGAGCAGGAGCGCCGGTTCAGCCGCGCACGACGGACCTGCCTCGCCAGAACAACATTGTACCATCAACGCCGCCCGGGTATTATTCCAACCCGTTGGACAACATTGTGGCCGCTACGTCACGCCTAGCGGCCCTCCCAACCGACAGCGAGTCACCAGTGGCAGTGGAAGCACGCCGGTCCAGGGATCTCCTTCAGACAGCACTAAATCAACAGCAAGCATATTCACACAGCCGTGAGAGGATTCACTCCACTCCCCGCCCAAGCCGGAGTTATAGCAGACACGTGGAAGACGAACCGGCCGTGTCCAGTAGTGCACGCCGCCGAAATTCGCCACGAGGGAACAACCCGGCTGGGGGAGGTGCCAATGCACAAGATGTTGTGGATCATGGCCGCGCACGTCGAGAGGCCGAGTTGACAGCTCGACACGAGGCACGACAGCATACTCCGGTTCACCCCACTGCCTCCGTGGAGCCAGGGGAGATGTTCAGTTCCTTAGGGGTACCGTGCTTATCTCCTGCTTTGCGTAATGTGCGAGTACCCAAGGATTTCAAGGGACCTCGTAAGGTACCAAATTATACCGCCGATTTGCAGCCAGAGGCATGGGTGGAGAGCTATGAGATGGCAATGGAGATGTTAGATGTGGACGAGGCAGTGTGTGCTAAATATTTCACCATGATGTTGGAAGGAACGGCTCGCACTTCGTTGAAGAGCTTGCCGACCAACTCTATTGGATCATGGGCCGAATTGAAGCACCGGTTTATCCAGAACTTCAAGGATACATGTAAGCAGCCGATGTAAATTATAGATCTGGCCGCTTGTGTCCAAGAGGAAGGGGAGTCCACGACCCATTGGGTCAAACGGGTCTCGGCGATTTTGCATTCGTCAGATCGTATCAACGCAAACACCGTAGTGTTAACGTTAGAAGGTAATTGCGGTTTCAAACCGTTGAAACAGAAGTTGGGAAGGCTCAAACGTCACTGCAACGACATGTCAACACTCATGGCTGCTTTGGTTAAATACGCTGATTCAGATAATACCAAGGATCCGGATTCAGAGGAGGACAAACCGGAGAAGGGTAAGAAGACCGGCAATGCCAAAGGCCAACAACACAATCTGACAGGCCATGGAAACGCTGGTAAGCGCAAGGCCGACAGTGGTTTGGACTTTGTCGCAAATACCAACGCACAGGAGAATGGCCAACGCCATAAAGGCAAGCAGCCCCAGAGGGGTGGAGGTCCAGGCAACAATTTGGAGCGTTTGTTAAATCAGCCCTGTCCAAAGCATGGATCAAAGGAGAAACCGACATCACATCTCTAGAAAGATTGTTATATCATGCGGGATTTCAAGAATTCCAATATGTTCCAATATGACAACGGCCCACCCGGTGGTTCAGGAGGAGGTTTCCACGGGCCGGGTTATGGAGGCGGTGGTTCCGGTTCAGGGTTTCCAGGCAATCAAACCGGACACGTCAATCAAGGACACCAAGGCAACCAGGGAGGTTACAACCATCAGGGGAATCAGCTGCAGCAGCAGCACTCAGGTTATCAGAGCAATCCCAAACAGTTGAACAGTGGGCAATATCATGTCTTCACTACTAGTTTGTGCAAACGTGATCAGAAGCTTCACAAAAGGGTAGTCAACTCTGTTGAGCCGGCAGTACCTCAGTATTTACGCTGGTCGGAGCAACCTATTCTATGGAGCAGAGAGGAGCACCCGCCCCGGGTTGATAACCCAGGTCATTTGGCCTTGGTGGTAGCCCCTCAAGTTGGGGGATACAAGTTCACTAAAGTGCTCATGGATGGGGGAAGTAGTATCAATATTTTGTATTATGATACATTCCGCCGTATGGGGTTGACAGATAAGGATCTTAAACCGTCGAATACGGTATTTCATGGTGTGGTGCCTGGTAAGTCCGCATATCCTGTTGGTAAGATAGCTTTGGAGGTAGCTTTTGGAGATGACTACGATTCAAGATCAGAAACAGTGACATTTGAGGTGGTGAAGATCAAAAGTCCGTACCACGCTCTGTTTGGGCGGCCGGTTTATGCTAAGTTTATGGCAAGGCCATGTTATGTTTACCTGCAGCTTAAAATGCCAGGTCATAAGGGGACTATCACAATACATGGAAGTATAAAGATTGCTTTGGAGTGTGAAGAAGGCGATGCGGCTTATGCTGAGTCGGTTTGTGCCACGGAGGAGTTAACATTCTATAAGGAGCAAGTTGATCCGGCAGACATGACCTCCTTAAAAAAGCCAACCACGGAACATGATCCAGCATTGAAGTTCAAATCAGCTACAGACACTAAGATGGTTGACTTTGTCCCTGGCGATTCATCCAAACAGTTCAGCATCAGCGCTAACCTGGATCCCAAATAGGAAAGTGCGCTCATCGAGTTCATCCATGAGAATCAGGACATCTTTGCATGGAAACCTTCTGACATGCCAGGTGTACCGAGAGAACTCGCTGAGCACACACTCAACATTGATCCGAAATTCAAACCGGTCCGACAGTTCCTCCGCCGCTTTAACGAGGAAAGGCGCAAGGCTATAGGTGAAGAGGTCGCCCGTTTGTTGGCTACTGGGTTTATTGTTGAAGTTTTTCATCCAGAGTGGTTAGCCAATCCGGTGCTGGTTCTTAAGAAAAATGGCACTTGGCGCATGTGTGTGGACTACACAGATTTTAACAAGGATTGCCCAACAGACCCCTTTGCTCTCCCTCGCATTGATCAGATAATTGATGCTACGGCGGGTTGTGACCGTTTGTGTTTTTTGGATGCTTACTCTGGTTATCATCAGATCAAAATGGCAGTTAAGGACCAGGAGAAGACAGCCTTTATAACTCCCTTTGGAGCCTTCTGCTATGTTTCCATGCCCTTTGGACTCAAGAGTGCCCAGGCAACTTACCAGCGATGTGTTTAGAATTGCCTTCATAAGCAAATTGGGCGCAATGTCCATGCGTATGTAGATGATATTGTGGTCAAATCCAGAAAGGACGAAACATTGATAGATGATCTATGGGAAACTTTTGACAATCTTCGGGTCTACAAGATGATGCTCAATCCGGAGAAGTGTTTTTTCGGTGTCCCAGCAGGCAAGCTCTTAGGTTTTCTGGTTTCAAACAGAGGCATTGAGGCTAATCCGGAAAATATTGCAGCGATTACGTCCTTGGCTAAACCGGCGTGTATTAACGATGTGCAACGTCTAGCCGGCCGGATTACAGCCTTGAGCCGGTTTATCAGCCGCCTTGGAGAGAAGGCCATTCCCTTATATCAGATGCTCAACAAAACGGATAACTTTGTCTGGAGTGAAGTAGCTGATAAGGCGTTTGCAGATCTGAAGAAATAGCTCGTGGAACCGCCCGTACTGGCAGCACCGATCGTAAAGAGCCCTTATTATTATATGTGGCTGCTAATGCCCGGGCTGTCAGCGTAGCCATTGTGGTAGAGCGCAAAGAGCCTAGCAAAGAGTATCCGGTTCAACGGCCGGTTTATTATATCAGTGAGGTGCTCATTTAGTCAAAGCAGAGGTATCCGCATTGGCAGAAACTGGTGTATGGGGTGTTTATGGCAAGCTAGAAGCTCAAACACTATTTTCAGGGCCATCCTATCACAGTAGTCAGTTCAGCTCCTCTGGGTGACATCATTCAAAACAGAGAGGCAACTGGCCGGATTGCCAAGTGGGCCATTGAGCTTGGACCCCACGGGCTCAGATATATACCCCGCACGGCGATCAAGTCCCAGGCACTCGTAGATTTCATCAACGATTGGGCGGAGTTACAGGCACCTGAGGAGAAACCAGATAATACATATTGGACTATTCATTTTGATGGGTCTAGACAGCTAGAGGGTTCGGGGGCTGGAGTCATATTAACCTCCCCACGAGGTGATAAGTTTTGTTATGTCCTCCGTTTAATGTTCCCTTGTACTAACAATGCAGCTGAATATGAGGATTTACTCCACGGTCTTCGGATGGCTAAAGAGATGAATTTGAGCCGGGTTAAGTGCTTCAGCGATTCAGATCTAGTGGCTCAGCAAGTGTCTGGCACTTGGGATTCTAAGGACCCACTCATGGCTGCATATCAGCGAGAGGTGGACACAGTGGCTGGTCACTTTAAAGGTTATCAGGTGGACCATATAGACCGGCGGAAGAATAAAGCGGCGGACGCTTTAAGTCGTCTTGGTTCCCAACGTAAACCGGTTCCGCCCAATGTCTTTCTTGATGTGTTGCACAATCCGTCAGTCAAAATACCAACCGAAGAAGATTTGGCTATTCCTGATCCGGAGGCTCAATTGGTGGCAGCTTTGCACGCCATACCGGATTGGATGATCCCATATCTGGATTACATGAACCGGGGCGAGTTACCACCTGAGGAAACGTTGGCCCGACAGATAATCCGGTGTTCCAAGTCCATGACCATACTCAACGGGGAGTTACATCGTTACAGTGTTTCAGGAGAGATTCAACGATGCGTTTCTCCTCAAGAAGGTTGTGAGATTTTGCAAGAAATTCATGAAGGGGATTGCGGTCATCACGCCAGTTCAAAGTCGTTGGTTGCTAAAGCTTTTCGCCACGGTTTTTACTGGTTGACGGCGCATGCTGATGCAGAGGATTTGGTCAAAAGATGTGATGGATGTCAAAAGTTTGCCCGCCATGCGCACGTTCCGGCTCAAGAGTTGCGGATGATTCCAATTACGTGGCCGTTTGCCACTTGGGGACTGGATATGGTTGGACCCTTCAAGCGCTCCAAGGACAAGAAGACCCATCTGTTAGTAGCAGTTGATAAATTCACTAAATGGGTAGAGGCAGAGCCAGTCAGCAAGTGTGATGCAGCCACATCGGTTCAATTCATCAAAAAGGTGATATTTCGGTTTGGCTTTTCACATAGCATTATAACAGATAATGGCACTAACTTGTCAAAAGGAGAGATGGAAGAATTCTGTCAATGTGAGCACATCCGGCTTGATCTAGCATAAGTGGCTCACCCCCAATCTAATGGTCAAGCGGAAAGGGCAAATCAAGAAATTCTGCGGGGTATCAAACCAAGGCTTATGGTTCCCTTAAAGCGGACGCCGGGTTGTTGGGTCGAAGAGCTACCTTCTGTGATATGGAGCATCAACACCACACCCAATAGGTCTATGGGTTACACGCCTTTCTTCATGGTTTATGGAGCAGAGGCGGTTCTTCCTAGTGACATCCATCACGATTCGCCCCGTGTGGCAGCTTATGTTGAAGCTGATAATGAGAAGGCACGTCAGGATTCTCTGGACCTGTTGGATGAAGAGCGGGATCTTGCAGCAGCGCGTTCGGCGGTTTATCAACAAGATCTTCGACGTTATCACACCCGCCGGGTTAAAACTAGAACCTTTCAAGAAGGTGATTTGGTGCTCCGGCTCATCCAAGATCAGACTGATACGCATAAGTTATCCCCCCTTTGGGAAGGACCCTTTGTGGTCAGCAAAAATTTGCACAACGGATCCTACTACCTCATTGATGTTCGAGAGCATGAAGACTCACGTCAAACGGAGGAGGAGACAAAGCGGCCATGGAACATAGCTCTCCTTTGGCCTTACTATACTTGAAGCCATAGGCTTTTTCACTTGTACATATTTATGACAGTGTATATACCATATAATAAACCGGAGCCTCCGTTATAAGCAGGGTATCTGTTCTTTCTTATATCATATGTGTGCTTTTACAAGTTAATGGTCAAAGCGGAGTCTTTGTTAAACTGGATTTAGCAACTGCATAAAGATAAAGAAAATCACTAGGGGGCTTGGTCATGTTTGAACCACAGCTACACCTCTTGATAGGCTTTTCAGCCACACAAGGACAAATTTGTGGAGCCAAAGAGAGTATTGTGCACTGTACAAACTCAAACATAGGCACACGCTGAGCATCGCTCACAAAGTTACTTGGGGGCTCTTTTTTGCAAAGCAATAAAGAGTTTGAAAGGACCCTCGTAATTGGCTATCAAGCCACGGCTTGGAAGCCTGGTGTATTCACCTAAAACCCCGGGTTAACCTGCCTTCATCAAGTAAGCCACTCCTATCCAGGTAATCCTGGCATGACCCATCGAACATTTGACAAGTCAATCTTTTACAGACCCTGAACTTGTCATAGTTAAAACGGTGATTGGTTAATTGGAGGCCCATCTTAAAAGGCTTTGTTAAATGGTTTAACTCAGAGGCCTGGTAGCCCATGAAAAGCCTCGATTTGGAGCCTGGCAGCTCGTAAAAAGCCTCGCATATTTTCCTATTTGAATTTTGTTTGTTGACAATCATAAGTATTTTTTGATAGACCGGCATCCTTGATCCGACTTGCTTTCCAACCACCAGCTGTTGGCTCATGATCAGTTATAAACCGGTGGTCACTGACCCGGTATGGTTTGACTAAATCACCAGTGTTATGAAGAAAATCCGGTAGGTATACCGGTCCAGTTTAATAGATAGACCAGCATTATCAAGATGAGATTATCAAACGTATCGGGTTGGTGTTAAACACCTTTGCTGTATACACATTTGCTCACTCAATGAGGTATGTTCTATACATTATTTTTTGTACAAACACTTGATTATTTAGCTCAAGTACTATATACTTCTTGGATATTATGACATGTTTAGCGGTAAACCGCTAGACACTTTTAAGTTTTTTGTACCCAGGAAGGCAAGTCATCATAGACTATGCATAAAATATATCCTGAAGGGCGGCATAGATTGTCACAAAGGGATATGAAGCATGCTCGATGGCATGGTAGATAAACAAAGTTTCAGCTATCCTATTACATGAAGCTTTAAAGCAGCTCAACAGTGCCATTGTTTTTCACAGTACTCATATAAACCGGTGACCGGATCAGGACTCTTCATCACGACGGTTTGACGGTTGCGGATCAGTTGGTCTACGCACTTCTTCATCCCTCCCCAGCCACTGGAAATCAGTCGTTGACCAATCGATTCCGGTTGAAGCTCGGAATACTGCTTCTTCATGGATAAGATCAGAAGGGTTAATATCAGGGGCATAAGTGTGCTTACGAATCAGAGGCACAAGTTCTTCGACTTCATGGATCTCGGCCGGCTGTCTTTTCCCTTCTGCATCATAAAATGGTTGAAAATGGGACAAATCGGTGTCTTCAGCTAATTTGCTGGCCGCTGGCTGCATCTATTTGGTCAACCGCCGAAGATCATCATTGTCAAAGTTTGAACCGTCTTCTTTAATGCCTGGATACCCTTTTATGATATCCTCCGCTTCAAGATCTGGAATCCAGGCCTTGGCTCGAATAAGGGCAGTTAATGCTCCGGCTCTTGCAGCGACTCTTTTCAACTCGGCAATACGCGCCGCTAACATGCCCAGCTTCTCAACTGTTTCCTTAATCAACATTGGTGCCGGTTTGTTATAAGCTACTGTACTTATGGCTCGCTGAGATCCAGAGTATAGCTGCTCAACCAATGTGTAGGCCGCTTTGAGCTTCATCCGCATATCTGCACCAAGATGAGTGATCCGAGTTCCTGCCAAAGATTTTTTCCACACCGTGGTCAGTTTTAAGATTCATTGACTGATGCAACATACATAAGCAGATACTTACCAAAGATAGCAGAGGTCATAGGGTTGATTTGGCGCTTCAAACCGGCTAGTTCTTCAGCCACCAGTTTTAGGGCTTCATCGGCATCTACGGCTCTTTTGGTCAAACCGGCTTTTTCGGTCTCCCATGCAGCACGATCTTGATTGAAGGATTCTTTCAATTTTTCCATTCCGGCCAGGGCCTGGGTCAGCTCCTCTTTGGCTTTTGCAGCTTCGGCTTGTTGCGACTTCACATTTTCTTGCAAGTCAGAGTTTTTGGCATCTTTGCTTCTCAGTTCAGCCTGCAACATTGAAGGTATCTTCAACAAAACAACATATATATGCACTAAGTATAAAGCATATAACAAGTTATCCACTTCATACTTGGGGGCTAATGCTTATTTGCTCTCAAATACTACCTTCTATGCAAGTCTCCAGAACAATGCAAGCATTATCCTTGACACTTGGGGCTAATGTACGTTTGTTCTAAACTGGCGGTGTGGATTAAAAACCGGATTAACTTGCCAAGTTAAACCGGCCTTTGGGGGCTATGCTACAGAATGTTATCTCTTTTTTCAAACATGAGTTTTATCTATGATTGAAGACACGCCTTGGCAAGGATTAATGATGGGATGCTTAAAGTGTTACAAAGACCCGGTTTATGATTGACAATCATAAAACGGCTCTTGGGGGCTACTTGGAATAGTATTTCAGCTATAAATCAATGTGCAAGGGAGAAGAATTTACCTCATATCGTTCTGTCATCAAATTCACCAAACCGGCTTCATAATCCCGGTTTGAGTGCAGACGGTTCAAGAAGCCGGAATGAAGCTCATCAGCGTTAAGATGAGCATAGTTTGATAAGTCGCTGCTCCATTTACCTTTATCCCTGGCAATTTGCTCTTCTTTGGCACTATGCTGAGCCAAGATGACGGGATGACCAGGAGAACTGTGGCCAGCTCCAGTAATAATAACGTCATCGCCTTGGCCTTCAGGATTTTGGGCGGATGATGATGGAATTTCAGTGTTTTTCATTGGATTAGCCCGGTTTGGTTCTGCCGGTTCAGCATGAGGGGCGGCAGGCTCAACATCTGTGGGTTCGTCAGTATGTTGGTCGTCAAGGGGCGGATCATCAAACGTTGTTTCATGATGGAAGCCTTCCAGTTCACCTGTTTGCTCCGGTTCAACTCTTGGTTCTTCTTCTTCAGCAACAGGGTCTTCTGGCGGATTGGTGACCCAAGCTTTCTTGCTGGGTCTGGCTTTGGCCCTGCAAACAGAATAAAAAGGGTTAACATTCTGTTCAAAAGATGTAGGGCGCATTGAAAGGAAAGGTTTTTCGTAACTCACCCAGCCACGGTTTTCAAAAGGGGGAGTTGAGTTGCTGACGATTCACCAGAAGAGGAAAGAGGTGTCACCTGATAATTTGAATCGGGCGGATTAAGAGGTTGTCTGAAATAACCTGCCTTGGGGTAAGAATGGTCAGAAGTAGGAGAGACCTCAGACCGACACTTTCGAACCAGAGTATCAGGTAAACCGGTAGAGGTGACCTGTTGGCCACTGTGCCGAGTTGTCCGGTGAGCCTCATGCTGTTGAGTCTTCAAAATAAATGTTGGATCCAAGTGAGCAAGAGGATGAGAAAAGCTTACTTTCCGGATTGTTTGGCGAGGTTTTTGTGTTGGCATAGAGTTTGAACCGGAGGAAAGGGTAATTACCTCTACGTCCTCAGCCTGACTAGCCTCGGCCTCCTCCTGAGGAAGATCATTGTTAACAAGATGCATAAAAAGAGAGCCAAGTGAGTCAAGTTCTACCTCAGCTTCTGGGTCATCAGTATCATCATCAAGCTCCATATTAATCCGGTCAGCCGTTTTCCGCTTTGACGTCCGTTTTACGGCTTTGGTCTTCGGGCGGGTTGGCTTGGCCACTTTGTTCCAGTTGGCTTTGCCGCTTTCTCTATGGATTTCCGTTTCTAGAAGGGGTCATCACCCTATACATATAAAGAAGAAGGGTTACAGCTTGTATAAGTCAAAGATATTAGAGATGAAGAGGAAGTCTAATGCTTACAGCAGGCGGTTTGTTCTTGGTGTAGAAGGGACTCAGGCCGGTTTGACTACAGACCAGTTCCGATTCATTCAGAATCTTCTTTACACCTTCAGTAACTTCTTCCTTAGATAGTTGGATGTTGCAGTGGCGTTGAGGATCGTCAACCTCATCGGTATATTCACACATTAAACCGGGACGCCGGCTTAGCGGCAAGATACTCCAGGATATCCAACAGCGTACAAAATCCACACCTGTTAAACCGTTTTCCATAAAGGCCCGGAGCTTGGCGATTTGAGGAGCATATTTTGCCCTTTCTGAGGAGTTCAGGCGTTGTGGCATTGGGTGAGTATTGGATAATCTATGATCTCGGAAGCCGGGGAGGGGATTCTCATCTTCAGGCGAAGTATCTCTGCAATAGAACCATGTTTGATTCCATTCCTTTGGATGGCTATGGTGTTTGGCATGAGGAAATTCCACTTCTTTCCGCTTTTGAATCGAAACACCACCAAGCTCTGTATTCGGGCCATTCACAAACTCTGTGTGCCGGTTTAAGTGAAAGAAAACCCGGAACAATTCTGTAGTTGGTTCTTCCTGTAAATAGGCTTCACAGAAGACTTGGAAATTGCATAAGTTGGAGACTGAATTGGCACCAATATCTTGTGGATGCAGTTGGAAGCTGGCAAGCACATCTCGATAAAATTTTGACCCTGGCAGTTTGAAACCACGGCTTATATGGTCAACAAAGATTACCACTTCGCCTTGTCTTGGGGTTGGAGGATTCTCAGTTCCTGGGGCTCGCCATTTGATCTCAGTTTTCTTAGGCAGAGAGTCGATGCTAACCATCTCATCCAGTTGAGCCTTAGTAACCCGGGAATGAGCCCAGTTGCAGGCAGTGAATTGTTTGGCCATTGCAAAGCGAACAAACTGAAAATGAAAGGCCGGTTTATAAATTAAGCATGATCATACACAAGAGACAAGGGAGTAAGAAACATACTGATATAATAAATGGAACAACCAGGAGACTAGTATAATGAGAAAGAAGGTAATGCTAGCGCAGGATTGATCAGACACTGTTAAACCGGAGCGTAATTATGAAGGTAACATGCTCTTCCGGTTTATCAGAGGGCTAATGGCATAGACTATTTATCCAATGTCAAATCGCTTATATTGGTGCGAGGAGAAACAGATCTCACAGTGATGTATAAAACTTTCGGATCTAGAGATAAGACAGAAAAGCAAAAATAATTGGATCTTGAAGGGGTGCAGAACTGAAGCAATTTTTGACAGATAGATCAATTGTTTGCGCATAAAGATTTGTGATGATCATGGTAGGTAAGCTACGGGAAGAGATGTATCAAGCATGAAGTGTCCATTTATTAAAGGAAGAACATGGAAGAATAGCACTGATGAACTTCGGAAGAACTGCGAGGAATATCGAAACCCTAGAACAGATCTATGGTGGAAAAAGCAGAGAACTTACCGGAGCTAGTGAGGAAGAAGAAGGGCGCCGCAGTTCTCTGATGCATTCAGGGCGATGCAGCGGCCAAGGTCGGAGCAGAAACGACGGTCGACGGTGGCGCCGGAGTTCCAGAGGATGAGCGGCGCGAGGAAGACGATGCGAAGAGGCACGGGGGGAAATGGTGAAAATGACCCCTCGGTCCTATTTATAAGGCGAAGTGAAAAAATGACAAGTGTGGGAATTGAGGAGTCCAAAAAATGGATAAGTTAATAAAGGTGTCGCCTCGATAACTGGATATATATTAAATGAAGGAAATCTTCGATATCAAGGGATGGATGACGTCAAGACAGTTTATCATAATTTTTGAAGTATGACGTCACGGCGGTTTACAAGATCAAAAACGAAGACAAGAGAGAAGATTTTTTTCTAAAGTGTGGAAGATTGACATGAACAAGTTCAAACCAATTTGGGGCCTAATGTTGGGGATATTACTACTGGAGGTAAACCGGCCTCGGGTAGCCGGGTTGACTCTTTGAAGATTAGAAGCCCATGAAGATGTAAAGATGCTAGCGCTTTACGGAGGGCCCAAAGGCGAGTTGCAGTATGTAAATGTAAACTGGCCCAGTCATGTAACTTGTATAGTAAGATAGAAAGAGAGAGGCCGAACCGGATACGTTTATAAACCAGCTTTGGGACTCTGTAGCCTGGCGGGCGTCAACCTATGTATATAAAGGGACGACCTGGCCGCGGTTTAGGAACAGACAACAACAACTCGAAAGCCACACAAAGCGGATTCGCTCCCTGGCCTTCGAAACCCTAGCAATACCAATCACAACTAGACGTAGGCTTTTACCTTCATCGAAGGGGCCGAACTAGTATAAACTCCCGTGTCCCCTTGTCCGGTTTAACCCCTTTAAGCTAACCCGTTGTGATGGCTCCACAACTAAGTCCTTTCACGAGGACATCTGTCGTGACAAACCCACGACAATGTACATCCATGACAAATTTATGACAGAATCAAGATAGTCATACATGTGTTGTCGTAGAAGTGTTCCATGACATTCCCAAAATTATCATCACGGAAGTGTCCACTTCCATGACGATAAATCGCGCGTCACAGAAGTGCTTTCGTCAAGGGTGACCAACACGTGGCATCCACCGTAATGGAACATCGTTAAGCTATCGGGTCAGGTTTTGGATCCGATAACCCGTTAATAGCCCCGACCAATGGGGATTTTCCACGTGTAAAATCATCATTGGCTGGAGGAGACACGTGTCAGGTCCGCGTTGGCACAGGTGTCACTCATCCAATGGGCGAGACGCGCCTATGATATGTTGACATGTGGACCGACCCATCAAGTTTAAATGGGCCGGCCCAACTGAAGGCCCACAAGATTTTGCGAACCATAATGGGCCGGCCTAGCTAAAGGCCCACGAGATTTTGCGGACCATAATGGGCTGGCCTAGCTAAAGGCCCACAAGATTTTGCAGGCCATAATGGGCCGGCCCAGGTAAAGGCCCACAAGATTTTTATGTGCCATAATGGGCCGGCCCAGGTAAAGGCCCACAAGATTCTTGCGGATCATAATGGGCCGGCCCAGCTAAAGGCCCACGAGATTTCGCCGACATTAATGGGCCAGCCCAGCTGTAGGCCCATAAGATTTTGAGGACCCTAGTAGGCCGGCCCATTAACTAGCTGCCATGTTTTGGGCCAAATGTCAGCCCATATTTGATCCGGTCCATTAATGGCCTGCCACGCTCCGGGCCTAATAGTGGCCCATATGAGATCCGGCCCGTTAAAAGCCTACCATGTTCTGGGCCAAATTACGGCCCAGATCAGGTCCGGCCCTTTAAGAGGCTTTGGGCTGAATTATGGCCCATATCAGATTCGACCCGTCAACTGGACACTATGCTTTTGGGCCCACTTGCTAAAGGCCCACTTAGTAATTCGGCATGATATTAGTTTTGGCCTATTAAGGGCCCGTTTAACATTTCAGCCCTATATTAATTTTGGCCTGTTAAAAACCCGTCATATAGTTGGGCCTAACTATGGCCCGGTTTGCATCCGATCTGCTCGCAGCCGATATCTGATTGGGCCAAACAAGGACCGAGACAATTTTGGCATGTTAAAAGCCCGTGATTTGATTCGCACAATCATGGGCCGGGGTTCATTTCGGGCTGCTGCTAGCCCATGAGCTGTTCGACACGTTTCAGGCCCAACCTACATCGTGATTGCATGACAGCCCGAATATGTACCGTAATTTTACGATTTGGACGGTTTACTGCGAAGACAGGATATATATACAGTAAAATAACTGCAGCATTGTGAATAAGAAAAAACCTAGACTATACAATAAAGAAATTACGACATATTACATCCATTGGGCATCAAAGTTCGCCACTATGATAATAAAGCACAAGCAGATAGCATGTTACATACATTGGGCATCAAAGATCGCCACCAGTGCAAATAAACACTCCGACAAAATAATATACAAAACTGACAGCACTTCAATAGAGTTCAAGAAAGGTTAGCCCTGGTGGGGAGGTGCAGCGCAAGCAGCTGAGCAAGATGATGAGACTGCGCTTGTTCAACACTTATATCTTCCTCACTCTGAAAGATAAACAAGCAGACAGATGACAGGTTTTGCACATAAAAGTATCAGTGCTGACAATTCATCACATTTCTTACTGACGAATAAAGTGACACAGTTTAAAATTGCATTAACACAATATGGTATTGTTCAGGTCAAGACATGGCAGGAAATGACATTGTGAAGGAGTTGGCAGCTTCACGACACCACTGGATTACA
The DNA here is from genome assembly GCF_002162155.2 of Triticum dicoccoides. NCBI lineage: Eukaryota > Viridiplantae > Streptophyta > Magnoliopsida > Poales > Poaceae > Triticum > Triticum dicoccoides. The sequence goes on along the minus strand of NC_041386.1, from coordinate 187,748,531 downwards.
GATCAAGAACTCATAAGTATCAATGGTTAGTGTGCTGTCAATTTATACCATTTTAGATTGGCAAATAAAGAGACGGTTTAAATAATAATAGAATGATATGACATTGTTCATAGTTAAGACATTGTAGAATATGACATTGTGCTATAGTGGGTAGGTTCACCACACCACTGGATTACGGATGAAGAGCAGAAGCATACATGCAGTGCAAAATAAGATCACTTGCTCTGTATAGTTTAATTTACATGGTATGAAGAGGGAACTTGGTTGTATAACTGAAAACTTAAATTGAGAAAGGACAAACTTTTGTTTATGAACTACATAATAAACATTAAACAAGCAATTTGATGCAAACACCAAAAATAAACAGCTGTTGCAGTCATGCCTAACCAAATATATACAACAAAGTTTGAAGGCTTGAGATGGACAAACTTACATTATTGGTGAAGACATGCTCTATAAAGGCCTTGTCCATGCTGATGGGGGGCAATTCAAGAAGTTTACCACAGAATCTTCTTCAAAAGCATTGCCTTTATTCTACATTTTGTTAAGAGTAAATATAGATGTGATAATATACGAAAAAAATGGAGAATATTTAAGATAAGATGAAGAGTGATGCTACATAACCAAGTAGCTATAAATGTAAGTGCAGCGATACAGGCAAAAGGTACAGCCAAGAGCAATGCACAGCTAAACTTCTTCAGTACCAACCTTATGGTAAGAGTAAATATAGATCTGATGTGTAGAAAATGGAGAGCAAAGGAAAATAAGTTGTAGAGTGATGGTACATGAACAACTACATGTCATTATAAGTACACTGATAAAGGACAGCACCTTACAAGAACAATGCAGAGCTAAAAAACATTGGCATTGGATATATTCTACACTAATGTAACCATTCATACATATCAGATAATTTGGAGCGAACAATTGATAAGCAAGCTATCATGCATACTGCTGTCACATAATGAACCAGGTATGTATGCAAGTAAAGTGATACAGGACAACAGGTACTAACAAGAGCAAAGCAGCGGGCAGGATATTTGCGATATCCTGTCGTTCTTGTCAAACCGGAATTCTTCTTTGAGCAGATTTCCTGCAAAAAAGATCCGTAAGGCACATGCGGAAAAGAAGAAGTTCAAATTGTCATGTGATTTCATAGACAGTACCTCATCCTGGGAACGAGACCAGTGCATAACAAGGTTTTTCCATTCAATGTCTTCTAAATTTAGCATAGGAGACTTCAACATAAATTCATTTATAGACTTGCCATCAAAGTGTGATTTCCTCAGGTAACACCGATACTGCTGCAATGCTTCCTTGAAAAGCACAAGAAAGCTTTGCTCGTCATGACTATCCAGATTGACCCTCGCCTAGTTACAACAATGTAATGTAAATCATTGATGTGTTCAATTAGCAGAAAACAGGAAAATAATAACCATGAATAATAGCACTTACACGTAAGTTGGATAGGAAGATGTGAAAATGGTGTTTGTCTTCACAATAATCTTCCCATGATGGGAATATATGCATGTAGTCCCTAACAATATTGAAAGCATTGTCTTTTAAACTGGGAATAAATGGAATGGGGTTCCAATCTGCAGGAATTGGTCATCTCTGCAGTTGGGATAGGTCTTCGGCCGGTGGACTTGCTGTACTTTTTGCTGGAGTGGGATTTTTCTGTGGTACATCTGGTGCTATGGCAAATGAAATCGGTATACCTTTTGCTGGAGTGCAAGTCCTGTGTGGTGGGGCTAGTGGTGTGGCCAGTGAAGTATGGGTACAGTCTGCTGGAGTCGGTCCTACGTTTTGTGTCACTGGTTGTACAGCCAATATAAGTGGGGTGATGTCTAATTTCTCCGGCACCACCACGTTTTTCAAGGACTTTGCTGGTGCTCCTTCAGGTTCGGCAATCACCCTCTTCCTTTTTTATGTCTGATGCACAAGAATAGAATTTGAGTGGAAAAACATGGTATGATGACAGATGGAATATGTATTGATAATGGATGGGCATGGCATCTCGACATATGTGATGAGTAAACTAAGCAGATGGCGGTGCAACAAAGTAGAAGAAATGCAAGACAACATATGCAAGATACCCGCAATCAATAAAACATTGCCAAATTAGAACAAGCACCTTGATGGGTGAACAGGACAGGCCATCTGCCTTTGACTCCTCGAGGTTAGAATAGTCATTAGGATCATATTCTGAACAAGAATCAACATGTGGGGACAGTATGAGTTTCATTGCATCCAGAATGGCACTCAATGCCTTGGTGCCAATTTTGTAAGTCATTGCAGTGTTTAGCTTCAAGAGTGGACTGTTGCTAGTGCGACACAAAGCAGCTACACAGATCATAGTGTAGATATAACGGGAAAACCTTAAGCAACAGAGTAAAATCGGCAAAGTGGAACTTGCTGGAATATATGTGCTAGTATTGCCGGTACGGCTAGAAAGGCATCGGATACTGACTCTCTTCAAGTGAAGTTGCAGTACTGTTAATATCGGTGTAACTCTCAAAGGCGACACAGCTCCCCGCATTTCCTTGCTATTCTTATAGGATTCAAGTGGGCAGGCCACTACAAATCCTATTCCTATGTTTACAAGATCCTACGAATCAAAGAGGCTCAAAGTGTCCATCACAACCGACCATATAGACCTCTACACTGCAAATGTCCCTGCTCATCTTCAGTACAAGGAACATACTGTACTACTATCATACTCCCTCCGTTCCAAAATATAAGTCTTGGTAGAGATTTCCACTATGGATCACATACAGATGTATCCAGATACATTTTAGAGTGTAGATTCACTCATTTTGCTCCATATGTAGTCCATGGTGGAATCTATACAAAGACTTGTATTTAGGAACGAAGAGAGTACATATTAAAGAAGAACGGAAGAGGAACATGGTAAAGAAGAGCAAGCAGATTTTGGATAATAAAATGTTGGTTGCGCAGTGCCCACACATGATGAACCAGAGCGCATTAAGAATGCAACTCCCAGCTGTCTCTCGACCATTTCAGGTGGTTGGATGAAGATCCTATGTCTCCTAACCCTTCTAATTCCTCGTCTCTGATTCTTCCCATACAGAACACCGCACGGGCCGCCAGCCTAACCACCGGCCCCCACCGCCTGTGTTCCTCCGCCACCCCACCCCCCACCCCCGCCCCAACCCCCACCCACGTTGAGTTTTCTTTGTTCGGCGAGGCCCCACAACCACCCGAGCCCCTTCGATCGCACCGACGAACTCCGGCGAGCTCTGAAAAATCGACTGGCCCATTTTTGAAATTTAATCTACTGTGATTTAACTAGTGTGGAATATAAAGGGGGAAAACCATAAGCATTGGGAGTATAGTGTTGAGCGTGCCATGGCGGATCTGAAGGTGCAAACCGGACAAAGGCAACTTCGCAACCAAGACAAGAAATCAGGGTAAAGCAGTGGCGATCTATTTTCTTGCTGCGATAAATAAGTTGAGCAGATACGAAAGAGTACCGCCTCTGGTGCGGCGCCGTGTATGCATCTGCTGAGAATTTGACGGTGCTGCGGTAGCGATGGCTGTCGGCGGCGTGGAAGCAGATCTAGGAGGGTAGACGGTGGCGGCGGGGCGCGGTGGACGAGACGGCCGTAGGAGCGGCGTCGGTAAGGTGGACAAGGGCGGGGATGAAGCGAGAGGACGGGATGCAAGGATCCCGGTCTGAAGCCGTGGATGAGAGAGGTCGATCTCTTGTAATGGACGGCGGCGTCGGGGTATCAGCTCCGGCATGGTGGAGGAGGACGGTGGTGGATGGGGTGGCGGACGGCGGTGGTCGGAGGAGGGTGGGGTGGAGAGGGTGTTTTGGCGCCCACGGAGTACGAATGGGGAAAAGGGAGGTAGAGAGGAAGGGGGAACCATGTATTTAGGGAGCGCTTGTCTCAAATGCAAGGAAATTTACAAACTTATCCCCCGTTTCAAATTTCTACTACGTCACAGCAACATTAGTCGGTTGGGGATAGGACGGTAATCTCACATACACCGAATATTTGCCGACGAGAGTTTCTTTTTGGCGCCCACCGTGTATGAATATGAATCGGGGAGGGAGTCGATTTTGGCCGAGGACACACTGTGCTTTGGCGCCCACCGTGTATGAATCCGGGTGGGAGGCGGTTACGTCACGTTTGGGTGAAATTACAAACCTACCACTATCGAAACCTATAGAAATCCAGCAGATAGGCTTTGCGTGGCAGGGATAGGCAATAGTGATTTCCATCTCGCAGATTTTGGTTTTGGGTGGTTACTGTGACTTTTCCCGCTTCGTTCAAATTTTGCAGAGTGCATGTTTACCGTGCCAACTCAATTCGAATCCCGTTTGTATTCTATATTTTTTCGGGAGGGATCCATTATCAATTGGAATTACATTCTATATACATCATTTTTTTATATATATACTTTCAAAAGCACAACACCATTTATACATAAATATGGTTTACAAATGGCATGATCTCAGACTCATAAGGTTGTATCCACCAATTTGGATTTTCAAATATTTGAAACCACTTTATGTTGAAATCCAATGTATGCATTCCTCGTTAACTGTCTCCAATTAATGTGTGTTTCATGCGGGTTTTTTTACTTCTCAAACATATATAATGTGTTTCACACACGCAACATATAGTGTAATCTCGTTTAGACATTAATTGCATATAAACCATGCATTGTTTGTAACTGAAGAATCTATGGATCACCAATATTGATAAACTATATAACATTACACGTGTGCCCAAATTCAAATGAATATGCATGTTTGATACACCAATTTGCTTTATGATATTATCGATGTCGTGATCTCCAGTTTAAATATTTGAATCCCCTTTAATCCAGATATTCGTGTCATATATCTATCACTCATGCTTATATAGGACTATCTCTCTGGACCTATACACGTTCATCGTCTCTCAGGTATCTCTCGTGCTACCTGTATGTCGACAATGATCATTTATCTTCGTAACACACTGAAGGTACTCTCTCCCTCGACCTTCATCACTCTATCTCTCTCTAAGTATATCTCGCTCCCTGCTATGTGTCTCTAACTATGATTCTCCATGTGGAATCTCTTTCTCTCACACAAACACGAAACTTTGTCTCCCGGGGTCTCATTTCTCTCTACTATTCCCATGTGTGCCACTCGCACACCCCTCATATAGAGATGTCTTTCGCTCCTTAGATATGAGAACCTACGACTCTTCCTCTTCAATATCGCTTTCTCACACACAAACACAAACTCTGTCTCCCAGGGTCTCATATTTCTCCATTGTTCTCTTGTATGTCGCTCACACACACCCTCTCTCCCTAGAGATATCTTGCGTTCCCTCGTATGTCTCTCTAGCTATCACTCTCGTTGTGAAATATCTGTCTCTCTCGCAGACACAAAACTCCGTCTCTCTAGATCTCATTTCTCTCTGTTACCTGTTTGTATGTGACTCACATGCACCCTCTCTCTATCTCTCTCACACCCACACACATAACCCAGCCTTCTGATCCACTCGACTCCTATCTCTAACACACACTAGCTAGCATCTTTATCTTTCTATTTATCTGTTTCTCCATCAACCTTCTTTCTCGCCCTCACTCTTGATACCTATCACGCACACTACATATGTTTCTCTCTACATGCAGTCAAGTGCCCTCTCACACACATATATAACTTCACCCTTTGAACCACCTGACGGTCATCTCCAACATCCAAACTAGCGGATGTCCCTCTAGCTAGCATCTCCATCTTTGTATCTATCTATAGTTTCTCCGTCAACATTTCTTTCTCGCACGGAGTCTTTCTTCCTATCACCCACACTATATATGTCTCTCCATACATATGCATTTATAGGTTGGTCTCTTTTGCACAATCGTTGCGCCTCACTCCCTCTGCTCGCCATAGATGCATGCTCCAGCCCACGCCACTATCTCTTAAAGACAAAAACACATGCTCAATTGTCGGGCCTTCTTCCCTGCATTCTCACATGCATGCATATTGTCATATCGATCCGTCTCTCCCATGTCGTTGATCTTATGACTTATGTCTTCTTTCTTTTATCTCGATCATGCGCGTGCACACACACACATCCCATGTATACATGTATACCTATCACACATGCACGTTCAAGGTCTCTATGTCTCCATACATAGTTAATTACCCTCAATCCTAACGCCACATCGAATCGTTCTCCTCTTTTGTGCACATAACTTCCGCCTGGATGGGTAAAACACACACTCACACTTAACAATCTCCATCTAGCTACCCCCTCCCCCCGCCTCTCACTCTTTCCCTGTATCCCCGAAACCAATAAGACCATCCCTTTCTTTAATTCCCGCCTACATGCACCATCGATATATAGTAGTCTTCCTCAGTGTCTCTCGAACAAACACGTTCTCTCGATGTCGACTCCTCTCACGCGCACACACCTTCTCTTCCCTCTCTACGGGCATTTTCTCTCTCGCACCCCATCGTTGGTGGCCTCTGGCATACACGTCACCTCTCTATGATGAAGCCATGCACACTTAAATTACATCCGCCACAAAGGACCCCGCAACACACACACACACGCACACACACACACACACGCACCCCCCCACACACACACACTAAG
>NC_041386.1:187642905-187741672 GCF_002162155.2 Triticum dicoccoides | reverse complement strand
CACACACACGCATGCACGCACACCCCCCCCACACACACACACTAAGACTCCATCTCTCTCTCTCACACACACACACAAACTAAGACTCCATCTCTCTCTCCTCTCTCTCTCTCACACACACACACCCCACACACACACTAAGACTCCATCTCACACACACATGCTCTAGGCGGAGCATTAGTTCCTACCACCCTTCATCCAACCTTACCCGTATGATAAACAATCACCTTCATTTACTTGCATAACATGGACAAATTCCACTTTACTTTAGTAGTCAGCAAACTTATCATCTGTACCCTTATAAAAAACGAGTTGGCGGTGATGGTGTGCCTGCCATCTTGTAATACAGATCGTATGATCTATATCTAAGGATAGAAAGCAAACTATGATAATTTTACAAAAGATACCCGCACCTCTCTCCACATCATTATCTCCCGCAACCTCATTGTTCAGCAATTAAAAAAGGAATAAGTCTCTGGAACAATCTAGCATGCAGGATGGCCGCTGCCGCCTGCCGGCACCGTCCATCCCCATGCCTCCTCCCATTCCGACCACCAGTCACCACCACGCTCCACTCCTCCTCGCCTTATCTCTCATCTTTCATTTTTTCGATGACATTCTCGGATACCAGTTTTTCAATAAAATTCTCGAGATATCATTAGTTTTTACACATGGGATTACTCCTGCATGGGTCAATCACAACAGGTGTTTTGTAAAAAAAATGCATATTGATGTTCCGTGCAATGCACGAGAATCTTGCTTGTAATTATATAACGCAAATCACGAGCAGGAAGTGACATTTTTTTGACAGAACCACGTTAACATGGCCACGCAAATCACTAGCTAATGTAAATACCATTATACCTGTATCCTGATGCAAAAGGTTGAGTACATGTCCGAAGAGTAGAGTCACACACACGCACTCTATCTCTCAGAATCTCTCTCACACACACACCAGTTATGTTACGCCCACTTAAGCAGACACGTATGTTACAATTTGTGCACCCGCAGGTACACGTGATGTTGCGCATTTATTTAAGATGGAAGGCGAACCCAAACAGTAGCTGCATTCATTCCCCTCCCGCTGCCTCTTCTCTGGTCGCCGTCGCCCGGTAGCCATGGGCCGTCCGAAGGTAACAACATACGCCATACTCCCGCCGGAGCGGCGCTTTAATATGGAAATTTTAGTGGTCATGCATGCATCTTTTTGTGCTAGCACTCCTATATAAGGGTTGACCGGTCGCTTCCCGCAGACGTGCGCGGGCGGTGGAAGAGGAAGGAGAAGGGAAGCGGGCTATGGAGTAACGTTTTTTACCACAATTTCTTAGGAAACTGAGTGCAGTAATTGAGTAGTTTTGCAAACTACTAGTACTACACCTGAAACGGTTCAAAACCTATACTCCCTTGCCAGCGCGCGCTTCCCGCGTGAAATAGTCAGCGTCGCCCTGGAGTGTCAGTGCCGCATTAATGCCCGCCAGAGCGGAGGCGACCTCTCACTGGCACCGGCTTTGAAGTGGCGCGACCGCCGAGAGAGCGCAGATTCCCGGTGCACGCGACTGCTCCGCGTCGAGACTGGCCATAGGCCATGTTTGTATCCATGGGTTAGAGTTAGTTTGAGCTAGTTGGGGCTCAAATAGCCCTAAAGTATCCAAGAATGAGGGTTTAAATTGGAGCAAGTTGCAGCAAACCCACCAAAAAACTATCCCACCCAAGAGGTGCTAACTGGAGATAGTTCTCATTGGGACCACTGAAAAATCACTTTTCTCTCTCCATGAAGTGCATTTATTGTCAATCTAACCCTGTCACCCAAACACCTCTTTGGCTACAATTAGTTCAGGGTTAGTCATGAGTTAGTCTAACCTCTAGCTAAGTTAGCATATCAAACAGGAGCAGTATAGGACATGCAAGTTGCTCAAAGCATACAGGCAAATTCGTACGTGAAAGGATTTTTTCTTTTTGAAAACGGAACGTGAAAGGAATTTTTTTAGAATGCTCTTGGCATGTCGCTAACATGTGATAGTTAACCGACATCAATAGACGACAAAAACGCCAGCCCACCGCACTTTGATAGAGACGAGGAGGGAGAAGCGATACAGGCTGCCGGATTACTAGAGATAGGTGTCGCACGGAAGCCAAGAAATATGGTGATAGCGTGGGTTAGCCATGTACTAGTATGATGTAACTACACTGGGCTGTCATGTTTCATACTCTTTCAGTCCACTGTGGAGATGATTGGTTAATTTCATATCGCTGAATAATATTAAATATTATGAGTGCAGACGCTCCACCACGAGGTTCCTTGCTCCTTCTCGGTCGTCCGGAATCTATGTTCTTCCACTCTATTTTTTTACGTGAGCTTTGTTCATCCTTTTGCCAACACGCGAGACATCTAGCATCAAGGTGCACGTGTTATGCAAGGATCGTTCCATCTATATGAAGAACAAGTGGGACTGGAACTACGAGACGGACATGTACCCAGGAGTGGACGTACGAACCTGAGTAATGTAGCGCAATAAGTGAAGTAGAAAGGCACAAATGGTATGAACATGCGTCGCATATAGGGTGTGTTTGGTTGCGTTCTTGTCTCAGCATAGTTGTTCCCTCTTCATGCATGCTCAACTCAACACCCCTCTTCATGCATGCTCTCTTCATGCATGCTTCTAGTGTATTTGTGCTAAACTAGTGTGGACTCATGCACCCTCCATACACTCTACCAAACACCCAAAAGTAGGTCGAGAAGGGAACTCTTGGGCGGCATTTGTCTCTTACTACGTACTACCACTAAATGTTGTATGTGCAATGCACGGTGATGTTATGGAGTACGTGCCTAAGTACTCTACTACTACTATATTAGTTGGAGGCACATATTAACTTTTATATTTGTTTACGTGTATGCCCCGAGACCTTCCAACTAGACGTGTCTTTCTCTCCAGGTCGCACTTTGTATCGTTCATACCACTAAGTACTACTACGTGTGGTCTCCGACCCAGAAGTGGAAGAAGTGGAGACGCTCTACCACGTTGTTTTTTACGCTGGGCTCTACCACATTGTTCATGTCCCACTCCTTTTGCTGACGTGTGGGACATCCAGCACGTGCCGTGTTTGGCACCCTTCGTCGTAAGAGTTGAAACGCTAGCATTCATCATAAATAAAAAATAATTATAAATTGGCAGGGATACTATTTTTTTGTGAACCAATCAGCAGTGATACTATACCACGCGGTTTCCTTGCTCCTCGATATTGGAAAGAATACTTCCGTTCGCCAACATGTGGGACATCGACCATCCTGGTCCACTTGCCATGCACGCAGAACTCCAAGGGAGAGTCACCCAGGTCATTGCGCCGCAGTAACAATGACTAATGAGCTGTCAAAACACAGGCCCACTTCCCACTTTGAAGTTGCTCGGACAAAGGAACCATCATGACTTCGTTGAATTCCGCTTCTTGAAGAAAACTACTGTACCAACAGTACTGCTAGCTACAGTAGTTACTCCAACAGAGGCCTCCTTTCGTTCATAGGATAGGAATATGAAAATCACAGGAAGTGAGATGACATGCATCTCAATTCCTATAGAGAAAGAGATGCCATTTGATGCTTAGGATAGGAATTTTTCCATTTAGTCTAGGCTAATGTACTGGTAATTTGCTCTAAAAACTACAGTAGTAACTAGTAGTATTGGTACATGCTCGTACTCAGACACGGACACACACACTAACTACTAGTACTACTACTTCTCACATGTTGGCCAGATGCCGTCATTCTCTTTCCCGGCTTTGTCGGCGACACCCCATCGTGCTTGGATCTCCACCGACCTCTCTGCAGCAGCGCGTGCGTCCTTTTCTTTCTTACGGCGGCGGGCCTCTCTTTTCTTGAGTGCTTTCTGAATTTTCCGCTCCCTCTGTGCGGCTTTGGCCGCCTCTTGCTCTACCACCCATTCGGCCTTGGCATCTTCAAATTCCTCCCACATAGTTGTGAGGTCGCGACCGGCGATGAACTCGGCACGGTGGGATGCCATCGCTTCCCTACCATTTTGTGTGCGGTCGTGGGCGGTGAGGAACTCGGCGCGGCGGGATGCCATCGCTGCCTTACCGGTTAGTGTGCGGCGCGGTGGCATGAACGACGCTTGGTGAGAGCTCTGGGGTGGAGTGGCTGGACAACCATATAGTGCATTGGTTTATCAAGAGCTCAAGGACAGAAGACGAAGCAAATTTGGATTCCCCTTCAATCCTGGTCATTTATTACCGAGTAAAATGCATTGGCAGTCATCGAACTTGTCTTGATAGCTCACTTTGATCATTGTATACGAGATATGGTGATTATACGGTCACTGGCTCAGCGTATAGCTCCGTATTTGTCTGGTTGACCAGTCAAACAGTCTGCATGCGCCTCATCAGCTCATGTTCTTTATCTATCTACGCGGGCCTACCTGTCAATGGAGAAAGAAATACTATAAAAACAAAAATTATGCGTATGTGGGGAATCAAACCAAGGACTCGTTGCTGCAACGCACCCTCGTCAGCCAAATGAAAATGAAATACTTCGCGTCAGACACTCACGCTCACACTGTCAAAGCATGCTAATGCATGCACGTCGCCCTCTAGAACAAAGTCCTGCTCACGGCGCAACGCAAACGGCGAGCCCATCACCTGCGCGCCCCGGCGGTGCCTGACATTACTGTTCAGACGTTTGATGGAGGCCAACACGAACGCCGAGCATGTATTCACCTGGCTCAACACCAACGGTCATACTCGGACCGCCTTGCTCATGTATATCGTCCATCACAACGACTTTCTATAAAACAACCTAAGCTAGAGAGGGTATTATGGTAGTATGGTACGGAGTATGTACTATCGTGAGCAGCCGATCTTAGTGCCACTGCACACCGAAACCCCTTCCATCGCTAGCGCGCGCTTCCTGCCTGAAACGGTCACCGTCTCTCCAGAATGTCAATGCCGCATTCACCGGACTTAACTGCAGGTGCAATTGGTGTGTCACTGATTCGCCCGCCTTTCCTTCGTCGGTACAGAAGAAAAATGGCAGAAGTGAGTAACCTGGAGTGAGGTTTTCTTCAACAAAGGGAAGAAAGGGCTTGAACGAGCGTTCCAGTGAAATGATGATTGCTTCGTCCAGTCCAACTTGGAGGCCACCTTACCACTGCTGGTAAAGGTGTGGGTTTTGTGATATGACGGGTCATGACAGCCACACAGGGGTGACAGGTGAGTCTCGACTGTAGCACCTCGCTGTGATTTGGTGGATGGCACGCGGGCCCGGATGCTTTGAAATGTCCCGCATGTAGATAGAGCAGCTAGTCATATAGGAGTGCTCAATATTGTGCACCGTGACCAAGGTAGAGAGGAAAACGAGAGAACTACGTAATTAATGCATGAGTTTAACTAGGGTAGTTTTGTAAAGTACGAGATACATTCCTCCAATCGCAAAATGCCTTGGTTCATGAGATTTGAGATTTGAGCCCTATAAACCGGAAGGGAGGGAGTACTGCACACGGTGTAGTCTAGTCACTAGAAAGGCAAATACTCCTTTCCGGTTTACGGGGCTATACTACTCCCTCCGTCTAGTTGTGTAAGTCATCTTACGAAAACCAAATAGTCCCAAAACACTTACGCGCGGTGCATTAACTTCTACCTTGTTTCTTGTTTCTTGACATATCAACCAATAAGAGATGAGAGGTGTGCATGCTTTTAATGACTTGCAATGGCTAGTTCATTGCATGCAATGCTATTAATTAGCAAATAAACATTGGTGACCCCAGGACGAAACGGTGCTAAGCGCGTGGACCTATGCAGAATGAGTATCAACCAATGGATAATGGAGTTTAATTGTTAAACAATAGCAATTTTGTCTCATGCAAGAGCCTGGCTAGTACTCCAAGGAACCGCACCACGCGAGCGTTCGCAACTGCCACGTTCGGGTTGCGCTTGGCTCTTCGCCACTTCGAGAAGACGAACAATGATGTTACTCCTACTTCTACTGTATCGAATCCACTGCTGCATGTCCGTCCACCTCGCGCGGGAGGGATAGCGTGTAGCAAAAGCTTCTACTTATTGCTCCTGCCTTTGTGTCTATGACAGGTGGGCCCAACAGGTGGTTGGCCCTCCTGTCATGCAGGCAGGTGCAGTTAAGGCACCGGAGCTCAGTCCGCGAGGGGGAGGGCGTTGTAGTAATAAATTTTCTCGGTCTTGTATGAGTTAACGCGACACATCAAAGCACTACACTCAATATAAGTATTTTTACACATTTTAAATGGGCTACTTCATATGTAGGAGTAGACATATTCTGCTTCGTATGTAGTCACTTGTTGCAATCTCTAAAAAGACTTATATTTGGAAACGGAGGGAGTACAACACATGCATGCATGCCGTGACTTTCCTTTTGATACTTGCATGTGTTGATTTGATGCACCTTGCCAAATTTTGACTATAAATTTAACTAGGGAAAACTTTGTTTTTGCCACTCTAACTCTTGCCCACTTCGCTTATGCCATTCTAGAATTTGACATCTCACTTTTGCCACTCTTAACTTTTGAGAATATATCACAAATGCCATTCTATTACACATCCGTGAGTTGACTGTTTATTCTAGCGAGTTGACCAGAAAAAGACTTGTCGGTATCTGTAAAATGACATACGGTGCCCCTACTGACTTGTGGGGCCACTTTGCAAGTGACCCATACCCAAAACTGTACACACACAAGTAAAAAAAGTCTAAACACACACGAACTACTCCGATCCAACCACAGCATACACCCATCAAATCCATGAGAATAACCTACCACATTGCATCCCCCGGCCGTCCGCCGCCACGTCCACACCTCGCCGTCCGCCGCCCCCTCCGGCCTCCCCGGGTCTTCTCCAGCATCCCCTCCACGCCCTCCTCCTTTGGCCTCGCCGAAGCCTCGCGCATATCCGGTCTCCCCTCCGTGGTGCCCTGCTCCGGCCTCGCCAACGCATCGCGTATCTCCGGCCTTCCCTCTACAGCATCCTTCTCCGGCCTCACTCCTCGACGCGTTCCACACCAGCGACTGCCCTCCCTCCGCCTTTAGCAGATCCCATGAAGTGAATCAAGCACACGGGATGGAGGGAGCCGTGTCGTCGACCATGGCGGCAGGGGCGGCCCAGAAGACCTCAAATCTGATGGTTCCTCTCCCTGATGGCAAGTTCTCAAATCATACATTTCCTTATCTTATAGATTCGTTATGTGTACATCCATATTAGTGTCCTGCTTGGCATCTTTTTTGTTATAAAGGGAACATGTTGTTGATGTAAATTTGGCACAATGACGGTCTCAGTATATCCCCAGTATATTAAGATGGAGCCAGGGCTGTTATATCTGTAGTTATTTCTGATTAGTCACAAGGTGATGTCCAGTCTTTAACACTATAGATGTTAAATGGATCTGGCTAATATAAAGGATCACACTATAGCACTTGTGTACTTGATGAATATTTTTGGCAGTGGTGTCTCCAAGCAAACAGGTTGCCAATCTTCTGTTTCTTCATCTTATAGTTGGGGTTGGTAGTGGTGTCTAGTTATACACATGCCCTGTTCCGTGAGTGAAGAACAAGAACAACTAGGGACCTTGCTATTTAGATTGGAAGATGGATTTGTACTCCTATGAAGTAATTTGTTGATATTTAGAATTTCTTAACCTCTTTACTATGATGTTATTATTGTGCTTATTTCTGGTCAAAATATTGTGTAATTATGTGTGATGTTAGATTTTCAAATAGGTCATGCCAAAATTTGTATACCATCAGCTAATAATATAGTGAATATATACGTTACTCTAATGGAAAAATTAATATTTGGCAAAAATAGGAGTGGCAAAAGCAAAACAAATAACTGACGGCAATATGGTCTTTTTCATGCTTCGTTTGGTCAAAACGTCCATTGACCTAACAGAATGGCATTTCTGATATATTGTCAAAAGCTATAAGTGGCAAAAGTGATATGTCAATTTTTAGAGTGGCATAAGTGAAGTTGGCAAAAACTAAAGTGGCAAAAACAAAGTTTTCCCATTTAACTAACCAAATTTTCATGCATGTCACAAAAAATTACGGGGATGTTTGGATTGTGACTATGTTTGTCTTATGTTGCCACATTATTTTTCCCACACTTGCCACACTTGCCTAACCTGAGTTGCTCAAATTGTTAGACACACTTTGGCTTGTCTAAGGGAATCTTGCCACAATTTTTGTGTCTATGACATGTGGGGTTCACTGCTAATAAAAAAAATTCTTTTCTTAGGTGTGGCTAATAAAAAAGAATTATATTTAGGAACTGAGGGAGTAGAAAATATAAATAATAATGCATGTTGGGGCAACCCACGTTTCCGCTAATTTTAGCCGTGGGCTTGTTCACAATTTTTACCAGGGGGTGGTTGTTCATTTAATGGAGGGACTTGTAGTACCAGACTTGAACGATACAAAGTGTGATCTGGCACACCGTAACACCACTTGGAACAAGCGGGTAGTTATCTCAAAAAACAATCATCAACTAAAAAAACTGCGACCTAGCATGTAGTAGTACACAATTTTAAACGATTGTTTTAATGGAGGGAAAAAGGAAAACTACCCCACTACGTATATATAGGCCGAAGCCTCCGCACTTGCTTGCTAGGGTTGCTCTATTCACACACTCTCATCCTCTCCAGATCTAAACAAGATAGGGGTAGCAACACTGTCTTCCTCCCTTCAAAAAACACTGGCTTTCTATCCACACCGCTGGTTACATATCCGGACGTATCCCCCTCCATCGGTGAAGGGGAGGAGGGGCAGCGTTTAGGCCATCGTCGACAGCGAGGGAGGAGACCCACTGCCGGCCGCACCATTATCTCTGGCTGAGCGCCAGTGCGGGAGGTCCTCCGATCCCTTCGTCGTTGCCTATGGGCGGATCCGGCCTCCCGCTGCCCACCTATCCACATCCCGACGACCTTCAGGTATATCTTCGTTCGAAACCGCCTTAGCTCTACTTCCCCAGCTCGCTACGTCGCTGCATGTGCATCATTTTCTACCTCTCAGTCCCTCTCGATCGGATGGTCAAACGTCACATTTTTTCTTCTATTGTTAGAGGTAAATCTACTTCATGGAGTCGAATCTTGTACTCCCTCCGTCCGAAAATACTTGTCATTGAAATGGATGTATCTAGATGTATTTTAGTTCTAGGCACATCCATTTTGATGACAAGTAATTCAGGACGGAGGGAGTACTTGGTTCAAACAAGAAATAAAGTGGGGGTGGGGGAATTTAGTATGTACATTGGACTTGGTACAAACAGGAAGGAAAGGGGGTGAAAGTAGTATAGACTGCTCATCCAACCGGTCTCTTGGTCGAAAAGGGAAATGTAGGGGTAACGCTGTACACAGTGGTATGACCAGGACTAGATTTGCTATCCACACATAGGAGTAGGTGGCTAGAGTGAACAAAAATGGGACCAAACCAGATATGTTTCTTGGATGTTTGTTTCTTGGGGCAACAAACTATGAATCACCACTTTATGCCCCTGTTTACGTACATGGTGCTGGACTGCTAGTGCACCCACTGTCCCATGTCCTTATACCAAATATTTAGGCTCCGTTCGGAATAAAGGGGCAGAAAACATAGGTCTTGATGAAAATATAGGAATAGGAAAGGAATGTAGGTATAAAACTATGGAACAGCGAACCGGAGGAAACTCTCAAGAGAATGTGTTCGGATGGACTACAAAATGTACAGATTTGTTTTTTTAGAGTAGCATGCTTGGCAGTATGAGATGTTATTTGTTTATTCAGCTGCACGGTGACTACTCTTGTCCTCACCTCACGTACCACACATAGGTTGATTTTTTTATTCCGGCAACACAGCACAGCAACCTGTCTAACGCATGGCAGCGAGCGTCTGCCTCGGGCTTCCGCCCAAAAAAATGAGCAGCGCATAGATGCTTCTAATCCTATGGAACTAGTACTACCAGACCAGCTTTCCTATGAAACCCTATTCACCTTTCCTGTGTTCCGAACAGTTGGAAGGGAAAGAATACCGTAGGAATTGGGTTCCTACGAAAATCCTGCACCAAACCAGTGAACCGAACGCAGCTTAGTTGTTCTTAATCTAATGTCCCTGGTAAAAATGAAGCCATGCCACTGTTATAAGACATGACAAGTTTAGCCAAATGTTTTTGCCTGTAATTGTTTGAGACTCTGACTGTTTCCTCTGTGCCTTTTTGTGCAAACAGGGATATCCAATTCACCTGGTTGCTGTTGTGACCTTTTGGTGCACTGCACAAAACTCTTCTTAAAAGAAGTGACTTTTGTGTTGTTTAACTGGAATGTCAGAATGGAACAGTTGGTTCATTTTGGTGGAACTGCACAAAGGGAGATCTATGTTCCAATCCTCATCATCCATATTGGCGCCATAACCTTCCTTTAGGTAAGAACGATATTTGATGCATGTGTTCATCTCTATTTTCCGACTGCCATGAGAAAATAATGTTGTTTTTTTACTAGTACACTTGTACTCCCTCACTGACAAAACCAATTCTGAATTAGAAGGCCAATCATGTACTTGGTTTCACCAACTGGTGAGGAGAAAGAGAAACAGAGCATCAAGAGGAAGAAGAAGAAGAATAAACAGTGCCAAGGCGATCTTGCTGAAGCCAGAGGCCTCAGTCGAGGCCATTCAAGGGCTCCGGCAACGACTACCTTACATTGAGACGATCCTCTAGGGAGCCCTTCCACTTCTGTTGTCTCACTTAATTAATTAGGAGTACTTAAGTACCACTAATTTATTACTGCCTAATTTTCCTGTTGGAGTTAAACAAATCTTTAGTAGGACCCTATGATGAATCATGTATGTGTGTATGTTTGTCTATGGAGGTGAATCATGTGGTGGAGCAGGGAGGGAATATTATTAGTGTCATGACATAATAGTGCTATTGTTTTGCATGTCAATTTATTGCCATTGGTTCAATGAGGCAATGTTTTGCATATTGTCCATCATGAATTTGATGCTACTGTTTGAGTAATATGCTAATGTCTTCCTATCCTTTCTCACTAAGCTAATGAAGGTTTCACCTTGTTCCTACTTGTGCAAACATGGATGATGTTGTGCCAATCATACATTTTAGTGGAACTACACAAGACAATACAATGAATTGTATCCCAGCCAGTGCTTTAACTCTGCTGGAAGTTCTTGATAATCTTTCGATATAATCTCAGCACTGGTAAACAAGAGTGATTTCAATCATACATTTGAAGTGCACAAAAATATATACTATTGTGTGATTCCAGTGAGTGCTTTATCATCTCTTATGAGACTACATGAATAAGTTTTTTTCTCAGGTTGGTACGGGCCTAAGGCCTTCATCCATATTAGTTTGTTGTCATCTCTATTTGTATCGTGCTACTGTCATGAGAAACTCCTTTATCTTTGCACGTTAAAGTTTTGCAACCTATGATAAATGGCAATGCTTTGAGTGTTGATTTGAGCTAATTGGCACTGATTAAATAAACTAATACCTCTCTTTAAGCAAGACTACTATGTTGCTAACTTTACCCATTAAGATGATGAGGGTGCTTCTATTTGTTAGTGTATGTTTCATCAACTAGTCCCACTATTATAGTAATCTCACTCTCTCAATATATGTGCCAATAGGGATGCTCGATTTTGGTGGAACTGCATAAAAACTTTGGGTGCTTCATTGCCTCGACAGCTTCCGTCCTTTCCTGTCAGTCGCTAATCTCCGCTTGCTTTCTTCCTTTGCTGTCAGTCGCTTGGCTTATCTCGGATTCTAGTCAAAGGAAATAGTAATTGATATGCTACCTCACACAGGTTGGTACTGGTCTTTATCATGATTATTGTGCCTATCATGTGTATTGGTAATTTGGTATTGTGCTACTGTTTGCTGATTTCATAAAGGAGTAATTTGGAGCCTGAACTCGCAGGCAAACCATTACATCGGGTGATTTCAGTAGAACTGCACAAAATGATCAGATGGACAGATACTTATGTTGCTGCTATGTACTCCAAAGTTCACTCAAACAAGCATCGATGTTGACAAGAAGTGCCTATATTCATTTGAGTATCAACCGGCATCAACCAATTGTCAAACTCCAAGTATTAGGAGAGTGAACGCCAAAAATATTGCTTGGTGCATAGCCCAGAGAAACGCAGTCCAGTCTTTGGTCCCAACTTGTGCCTTTTGGTTATCGGCACATATGGTAGCGAACTATATGACATGGAGTCTAAAGATTCCAAACAAGTTGCTTGACGCGTATATTCATCTGGCAGTTAATCAGTCTGCACGCCAAGGATGCTCCATTTCAGTTGAACTGCACAAAAAATTTGGGTGGTTCATTTTATCAACCGCCTCCTTTCTCGTCTGTAATGTAGAATTTTGGCGAGATACAGGACCAAGATGATCCAGTAAACTAGTTGGATGAAAGTAGTGGCCAAGTTGCTCAAACCTCCCTCGGCACGAGGCCACTATTTCAGGATAAACCTACAAGCAAAGTTTAATTGTCTATGCTGCCTCTTATGTACTCAAAAGTTCACTCGTACAAGAACTAATTTTAGCAAGAAGTACCTCCGATTGAACACCATTTACCAGTCTGTACCCTAGGTAATTAAAGTTCATCCATGGATCATATAGGCTGTGATCTCAATCATTTGGATGCATAAACATACTGAACATTTGTATATCTGAATCTTTTTGTGAATTATGTATGAATATTGTCGTGTGATCTATCAATCATTTGGATGCATAGATATGCTGAGCTTGTGTATATATGAATCTTTTGAGTTGTTGATAGTGAATGTTGGCTATGAATATGAACGTGTCCTGTGAACCTGAGTTTGATATGAATTTTTACCTTTTCTGTTGTATTTGTGTGTGAACTTATTAGTATGCCTACTGTGGGGTATAAAACGCAGGTCTCTTATAAAAGTAATGATGTGTCCAATTTATGTTTTCCCTTCTAACCACATTATATATATTTATATTATTACTATTATTGTATATTTTATAGAGACTTATATATATATTATAAAACAAAACATGTGTTATTAACTTATAAAAGTAAATGTTTAACGGAAGTTGGCAAGGAAAATCCTGGTTGTTTTTGACTCACGGGCAAGGAAAATCCTGGTGAATGCATACAAAAGCTTGCAAAGATTTTAAGGACCAATTTAATAATAACACGCTCATTTTTATTTTGAGCAATAACTCGCTAATTTCTTAATTATATATATATATATATGTGCCTCTCCGGTTTATTCTTTGATATTAATTGCTCCTTCTAACATAACATTATATATATAACGAGCCCACCTAATACGTGTATTTCAAGGAAGTGCAAATGGGCTGGGATTTCTTAGAAAATATAAATGGACCTGATTGACGCAAAATTATTTGTTCACCCAGCCTAGAAAATGGACTGTACATTCTAGAAAGCATGGGTTAAATATATGCCACATTTTTGTAGGCTGACATGTGGGCCAATAGGTCGAAGCCTACGCAGGGCATTGTCATCTTGGTCAACAAATGATTGTGTCATCCACAGCCATTGGATTTATATCCAATGGACGGCATGCACCTTCAATCTCTCGTCTTCTTACTCCAGTGTCGCAGGGACCGCCTGGTCCGGCCTCCGGCAGCTAGCGGCTCTGCTTAGCACGCATCGCTGCGAAGCACTACCCCACCGCCGGCCAGGCTATCCCTCCACCCCTCGACACCTCCTGTTATTCTCCACAGACTACGGCCCCACGCCACAACAGAACCAGTTATAACCCTTCTCCTCCTCTCAATCTGCGACTCCACTGCCGCGTTTTCCCATCTCCGAGTCATTCCCGTCCGGGGCCTCGCCGTCGTCCACCGCCTTGCTGCGTTCGGTGCGGCGTGGTCAACAAACGAGAGTCATCGGAAGAGGACTATACGTGGAGAGCCTGACGGCTAGGACCCACGAGGTCCAAGGCCGCATGCAAGGAAAGTTCCTCCTTATTAAGCTGAAAAAAATGTTTCCTCCACCTGACAGCTGGGACCCACCGGCTGTATCTTCGCATGGAAGGAAGTGCCTCCTTGTTTTGCGAAAAAAAATATTCATCCCATTGACAACTGGGACCCGTCAGATTTGGTGACTGACTTGTGGGCCTACTAAGCGGACGTGTACGCACGGCTTTGTCAACTTAATCAACAAATGATTCTAGCAGCTGGACCGTTGGATGTTAATCCAACAACCGTGCTCCTTCTTCAACCTCTGCTCTTGCTCTTGTCTCCCGTGGGCGGCACCGCGGCTGTGCTATCGCGCACCCGAACTAGTGAAGTTTCCCACTCCTATCCATCTGCGACTCCACTGCCCCGTCTTCCCCATCTCCGGGTCATTCCAGTCTGGGGGCGCTCGGCATGGTGTGGTCAACGTGGTCAACAATCAAGAGTCATTGGAAGATGACTGTACATGAGAGGCTGACAGTGGGGACGCGCCACGCCCATGGACGCATGCATGCAACAGAACATGGCGAGGTCAACATGGTCAAGGAACGACTTCCATCGGAAGTATACTGTACGTGGAGAGCCTTAGCTGGGTCCACGGCCGCAGCAAGTAAGTGCCTCCTTATTACGCGGAAAATAATGATTCCTCCAACTGACAGCAGGGACCCACTAGACGGGTCACCGTATTTTGTGAAAAAAATGTTTGCCCCCTGACTGCTGGGACCCACCTGACGGGCCACCGTATTTCGTGAAAAAAATGTTCCCTCCGCTGTCAGCTCGGACCCACGGGAAGTGCCTCCTTATTACGCACAAAAAAATGAATACTCCCCGGGCTAGCTGGGACCCACCTTGGTGGGAGGCTGACTTGTGGGCCTACTAAGTTGACAGGGATGAAGGGCTTTGTCAACTTAGTCAATATGAATGATTCTAGCTCCAGTGACCGTACGATGTCCATCCAACGGCTGTAGTGCTTCTTCAACCTCTGGTCTTCTTGCTCCAGCCGCCCAAAGCAGCGCCGGTCGTGCCGCATGCTCCTGCCTCCCGTGGCCGGCTGTGCTGCCGCGGAGGCCTCACCTCCCCCTACTATTTCCACCATTGGCTAGGCCTTGCGGTGACGGTAGCCTCACATCGCAGCCGAACCAGTGAACCCTCGTACTCCTCTCTGCGCGGGCTTCCACTGCCGCGTCTTCCCCGGCTCCGCGTCATCCCCTTCCTAGGCCTCGTCGTCGTCCACCGCCGTGGTGCTCTCCACGCGGCATGGTCAACGTGGTCAAGGAACGACTTCCATCGGAAGAGTACTATACATGGAGAGGCTGACAGCTAGGTCCACGGCCACAGCCCAGTTTTGTTGTGATTTGCCAAGTAAGTCGCTTTGTCAGGCCTGTTGGGCTGCAAATCTTTCAAGACGAGGAGAGCTTTCATTAGGCTGGCCGAGAAAATGGCCCATCAGTAATGAGAAATGGGATGTACATTTTTAAAACACATCAAACCGGCAATTAGTTTTAAATATCTTTTTTTTTCATTTTGAGATTTTAAATTACATTAATTTTTATGCGTGGAGAATTTGTTGGATTTTATATTGATATACATTTATTTTTAAAATCAGTTTGAATGTGAGTCGAAATTTCAAGATTAAAAACAGTTCAGACCGCACCGAAATATGCAAAATTTCGTATAATTTTTTAACCGTGGCCACAATATGGGATGTAATGCTAACAAAAAGAATAAGGTTTTTATCATTTTTGCCACTAGTTGTGTCCCACTACTCAGTTTTGCCATTAGAAGTTACAACTACTCAAAAATGCCATTGATCCGTGAGATGTTTGCTCAAAAATACCATCGTTCCGTTAGATGTTTCCTCAAAAATGCCATTAGACATCATTATTTTCACATCAAACTCATTGACCATGTTATATGACAAAAATAAGCCTAGACCCACATGTCAGTTCTCTCTATCTCACAATGATAAGTGTGGCCCACTTGTCAGGAGTAACCAAGCGAATAATTTTATAGAAAAATAAGAATGCCATTGGGATCAAGTGGGCCCCACACTTTATTGTAGTAAGATAGAAGGAGAGCTGGCATGCTGGTTCATAGGTATTTATGTCATTATAACATGGCAAAAGAGATTTGAGATCACAATAATGGTGCCCAGTGGCATTTTTGAACATGTGTCTAACAAAGCGATGGCATTTTTGAGTAGTTGAAATTCCTAGTGGCAAAACTGAATAGTGGGACACAACTGATGGCATAAATGATAAAAACCCAAAAGAATATGGGCTCCAAAAAAACCTTAATAATTAGCAAATGGGCTGTAAATTATTAGAAATAATGGAAGATGGGTTGTATGTTGTTTTCCACAGATTTGAGGCTTTCCTAAAAAAAGGTTTACGCACAAGCAGTGACTGTTGGATGGCCATCCAACGGTCGCCGTGCTTCTTCAATCTCTGCTCTTCCTGCTCCAGCTGCTCAAACAAGCGCTGGCGGGACTGCCTGCTCCCTCCTCCCCGCGGCCGGCTCTGCTGCCGTGCAGGCCTCACCGCCCCATCGTACTCCCATCGCTGGCCTAGCTATCCCTCTACTCACCCACACCTGTTGTTATTCTCTGGCGACGGCAGACGAACCAGTAAACCCTCATACAGTCGTACTCCCCTCCGCGTGGGAAACAACTGCCGAGTCTTCCCTGCCTCCGTCTCGTTCCCTTCCTAGGCCTAGCCGTCGTCCACCGCCCTGGTGCTCTCGGCGCGGCCTGGTCAACGTGGTCAACGACCGACAAGCATCTGAAGTGGACTATACGTGAAGAGGCCGACAGCTAGGTCCACGGCCGCACGCAAGGAAATGCCTCCTTATTACGCGCAAAATAATGATTCATCCACCTGACATCAGGGACCCACCGAAAGGGCCTCTGTATTTTGCGAAAAAAACGTTACCGCCGCTGACATCTCGGACCCACCAGCTATATCTTCGCATGCAAGGAACTGCCTCCTTATTACGCACAAAAAAATGAATACTCCCCCTGTTAGCTGGGACCCAGTATAGTGGCAGGCTGACTTGTGGGCCTACTAAGTTGACGAGGACGGAGGGCTTTGTCAACTTAGTCAATATGCATGATTCTAGCTCCAGTGACCGTACGATGTCCATCCAACGGCGGTAGTGCTTCTTCAACCTCTGGTCTTCTTGCTCCAGCCACCCAAACCAGCGCCGGTCGTGCCTCGTGCTCCTGCCTCCCGTGGCCGGCTGTGATGCGGTGGAGGCCTCACCACCCCCTACTACTCCTACCGCAGGCCAGGCCATCCCTCTACTCACCCACACCCCCTGTTATTCTACGACGACGGCAGCCTCACACCGCAGCGAACTAGTGAACCCTCGTACTCCTCTACGTGTGGGCATCCACTGCCGCGTCTTCCCCGGCTCCGTGTCGTCCCCTTCCTACGCCTCGCCGTCGTCCACCGCCCTGGTGCTCTCGGCGCGGCGTGGTCAACATGGTCAAGGAACGGCTTCCATCGGACGTGGACTGTACGTGGATTGGCTGACAGCTGGGTCCACGGCCGTAGCAAGGAAGTGCCTCCTTATTACATGCAAAATAATTATTCCTCCACCTGACAGCGGGGACCCACCAAACGGGCCACCATATTTCACGAAAAAAATGTTTGCCCCTGACTGCTGGGACCCACCAGCTACATCTTCGCACGCAAGGAAGTGTGCCCCGGCAAAAAAATGATTCGCGCCCCTGACTGCTAGGACCCACCAGCTACATCTTCGCAGGCAAGGAAGTGCCTGACAGTCGGGACCCACCTGGTCGAAGCGTACGTAGCGTTGTCATTCTGGTTGCCAATGTGTATGTACATATATACTGGTGGATGTAGAGGCGCGCACGTGTCGTATTAAAGGCGCGTACGTGTCATAGTAGAGGCGCGCACGTAGCATGTACACGTACGTACAGCGGCCAGGGTGCAAGAAAGAAAATACGGCCACGTATGTGTACATACGGGCGGGGTCTCGAATGCCTACTCGCGCATACGTACGGCCAGGGCTCATGTACATGGCTGGGTCGAAACAGAGAAATAGCCTCATCGTCGTGTTCATGGGGAGGCAACGGAATGCGTCGTGTTCATGGGGAGGCAACGGAATGTGTCGTGTTCATGGGGAGGCAACGGAATGCGCCGTGTTCATCAGGAGGCAACGGAACGCGTGGGAGCCAACCGGCTGGGTCGAAACGGAATGCGTGGTCATGTTCATCGGGAGGGCTTGGACGGAATAGGCGATGGAAACGAGGCCTGGCGTACTGCACAACGGAGGAACAAACATCCTACGTTCGGAACGGGGTCCTGTTGATCGGGAGGGGTGTGGCGTACCACAAAACAGAGGAAACGGACCTCCTACGGTCGAAATGGGGGTCCTGTTGATCGGGAGGGGTGTGGCGTACCGCAAAACGGATGAAACGGACCTCCTGCGGTCGAAACAGGGGTCATGTTCATCGGGAGGGGTGTGGCGTACCGCTAAACGGACGAAACGGACCTCCTACGGTCAAAACGGGGGTCCTCTTCATCGGGAGGGGTGTGGCGTACGGCAAAACGGGACTCCACGGGATACTGTTCATCTCCACCGTCGACCTCCTCCAGCCTCCACGGGCTACCGTCGACCTCCTCCAGCCTCCACGGGCTCCTGTTCATCCAGCCTCCACCGAGCGCTACTCCACCGGCTACTGTTCAACCACCCCTCCATGGGCACCCCTCCACCGTCTACTGTTCATCCAGCCCTCCACACCACGGGGTCTTGTTCAACCACCCCTCCACGGGCACCCCTCCACCGTCTACTGTTCATCCAGCCCTCCACCACACCACGGGGTCCTGTTCATCCAGAGGCAGCGCCACCGCTCACTGTTCATCCAAACCCCCCAGCAACGCTCACTGTTCACCCAGAGGCAGCATCGATCGGCACTGTTCATCCTAGAGGTAGCAGTAGCGAAGGAATCGCTCGATCGGGTTCAGTTAGCAGCAGTAGCGAAGGAATCGCTCGATCGGGTTCAGTTAACAGCCATCGATCGATCGCTCGGGTTCAGTAACGTGTAGCCTGCAGTGCAATCGCTCGAGTTCAGTTAGAGCCCAACGCCTCGCTCGGGTTCAGTTAGAGCCAACGCCTTGCACACATGCACGTACGTGTACGAGAGAAACGTGCATCGCTCGGCCCCCGACCTCCCACCATAACCGGGAACTCCCCGAAATTTTCCTCGCCCTCACTTCTACCACGGTTTTTTCCGTCATGGACTGCCCAAAGAATGTCATGCAGCTGCGTCTCCGGCCCGCCCAGGACGAAAAGCCCATTTTTTGTCATGATTTTTTGTCATAGAAGTAGGAGCCCACCACATCTATGATGATACCGGGTTTTGTCACAATTATCGTAATAGAAGTGTCATATGTATGACAGAAAAAAAATTCGTTCGGCCCAAAATGTCACGGATGTGTCTTTTTTTGTAGTGCTTGTTCTAGGTAAAGTGAACGTTAAGCGTGCGTAGAGTTGTATCGGTGGTCGATAGAACTTGAGGGAATATTTGTTCTACCTCTAGCTCCTCATTGGGTTCGACACTATTACTAATCGGAAGAGGCTACAACTGATCCCCTATACTTGTGGGTTATCAAGACCTTTTTCTAGCGCCGTTCTCGGGGAGCAATAGCATGGGGTAAATATTCTCGTGTGTGCTTGTTTGCTTTATCACTTAGTAGATTTTATTTTCTGTTCTAAGTTGTTCTCTATCTTTAGTTATGGATATGGAACACGAAATACCAAAAAAATTAGGTGTACTAGCTACTCATGGAGATGGGGAACCTCCTAAAACCCTCGATGCTCGCTATGTGGAAAGTATTAAACACTACTTTGATAGTCCTGAGAAAACCCCATTCAACTTGATAATAGGAGACACGTTGGATCAACGTGAATATACTTTAGGGATTATTGCTTGACTCTAAAAGGGAAACTGTTATGGGATCAAATTCGTATGTTGCATTGGTATGCTTGGAATTTATGCCGAAGATATGATTATACTTGTTGCTCTAGGATGAAGGCTCCACACCTTCCCATAATGAAACCTTGGCTTCTTATGCTAATGGTATATATATGATTACTATGATGTGGAAAAAATAGAAGAATTTGTTGCTTTTAAGGGTGCTTATGAAATTGAATCTTTGTTTGAAAAGTGTGAAAATCTTGATGATGTTGTTTACAGACCTAAAAATTATGCTATACTTAAATATTGCTATGAGAATTATGAATATAATGCTGATATTAATGAGTTTATTGAGAAAGTCTCCGTTTTCCAAGAAGAGACTAATATTTTCCAAGAATCTATGGAAGAAGAAATTGACGACACTGTGAGCTCATTGGATGAAAAAGATGAGGAGGAGAGCGAAGAACAAAAGGAGGAAGAGCGGATTGATCACCCGTGCCCACCTTCTAATGAGAGTAACTCTTTACCCCATACATTGTTTAAATCCCCTTCGTGCTTACCGAAGGATGAATGCTATGATGATTGCTATGATCCCTTGGATTCATTTAAAATATCCCTTTTTGATGAAGTTGATGCTTGCTATGCGTGTGGCCAAGATGCCAATATGAATTATGCTTATGGAGATGAACTTTCTATAGTTCCTTATGTTAGGAATAAAATTGTTGCTATTGCACCTGAGGGAGTCCTGGACTAAGGGGTCCTCGGGCGTCCGGCCTGTTGGGCCGGACTGATGGGCTGTGAAGACATGAAGGCCGAAGACTGTACCTGAGTCCGGATTGGACTCTCCTTGGTGTGGAAGGCAAGCTGGGCGACTGACTATGAAGATTCCTTCCTATGTAACCGACTCTATGTAAACCCTAGATCCCCCCGGTGTTTATATAAACCGGAGGGGTTGGTCCAGAAAGGACACATTCATTACCATATTCATATAGGCTAGGCTTCTAGGGTTTAGCCATCACGATCTCATGGTAGATCAACTCTTGTAACACCCATATTCATCAATATCAATCAAGTAGGACGTAGGGTATTACCTCCATAGAGAGGGCCCGAACCTGGGTAAATATTGTGTCCCATGTCTCCTGTTACCATCGATCCTAGACGCACAGTTCAGGATCCCCTACCCGAGATATGCCGGTTTTGACACCGACATTGGTGCTTTCATTGAGAGTTCCACTGTGCCATCGACAAAAGGCTCGATGGCTCGCCTTGTCCTTAAAGACAACATCACCTCTGGAGGAGCTCTGGCCCCGGGCCAAACCCTCCGGTTGGGCAGCTTTACTATGATCGCCCGTTCGGCCGTCGAGCCGATGATGACCTCTCAGGCCATCGAAAACCCCCTTCGCATCAATTCCGAGCACTCCAAGCAGATGGATCCGACAGAGCTTTCATCTTTGAACGAACTCCTAGATCGCATCGCCGCTTTGGGAATAGCCATAGACTATGATCGGATCAGGCTTAAAACCGATCAAGGAGAAATCGAGACCCTACCGTTCACCCACCAGATTGCGGTAGTCGCGGAGTAGGACGGTGAGTCTTCTTCTATACTGAAGACGGACTATGTCCGGATAGCCGATCAGGAAAAGCCGGATACCCACCCGCGAAAGGATGCGACCAGCCCTCCAAACATAGCATCGGACGACGGTCCTAAACAATCAGAAGATATTCCGGAACCTGAACTGTTAAGCCCGGAAGATCATCAGACTCCGGATAATCGGTCGGGTCGGGGTTCGGATTTAATTCCACCCACCCACCCGGATTAAGACTCTCGTAAGCATAAAATAGCAGTCTTAGGAAACAGTCCACCACTTCTGGGCCAGATTCCTCCTTATCAAGGACAAGGTAAAAGATTGCCGTGACGAGGACATAATATCAGCGTTCGGCAACAATTGTGTGGACGAAGGAATCCTCAACGCCATTAATCGCCGCCACATATAGAAATTTGCTGACTTAGCAACCATTGTACAAAAATACAGTGCGATGGAGAGCACGTGGAAAACTCAGGCAGCTCGTTGGGAACTATCAGTCCCAACTCAACTTCCCCTACAGGCGAAAAGGGCCCACCCTCGCGGCACGCCCAGTCCAACAGTCAAGAAACACAAAACTGCTATGCGGCACGGCACCGTTCTGACCGGGTGGCTCGATGGCCCATGCAAAATACATACAACACCAGATACCATGGCAACCCACAACCTTAGAGCATGTTGGATACTATGACAGGTAGGCAAGAGCGGCGAGGATATCCTTATCAAGGACGACTCAAAACGGCATCCCCCAGGGGACGATAACTCAAGAGTATTGACGGTCTTTGAGACATCCGCTTCAAATAACAAGCGCAAAAGGGCGCTCCGCGAGCTCGCCGAAGTCTGCCAAATTGCTGCGATAAACCCCTGGAACAACACGGCTATAACATTCAACGCCGGGGATGAACCAAAGTACAGAACAGTACGAGCGCCAGCTGCGTTAGTCCTCAGTCCCATCATGGACAGGTTTCGACTTACAAAGGTCCTCATGGACGGTGGCAGCGGACTAAACCTCATTTATGAGGACACACTCCATAAAATGGAAATAGATAGGAGCCGCATCATGCAAAGTAACACAACCTTTCGAGGAATTATTCCCAGTCAGGAGGCGTGGTGTGCGGGCAAAATCACACTTGACGTAGTATTTGGCACGCCGGAGAACTATCGGTCCGAAGAAATAACTTTCCAGGTGGCCCCTTTTAGGAGCGGATATCACACCCTGTTGGGGCGGGATGCTTTTACACGCTTTTAGGACATATTCCATTATGGGTATATGAAGCTCAAGATGCCCAGACCAAACGGTATAATCACTCTCGTCAGTGATCCGGACATAGCACTCCGTGCCAAAAACAAAACCGCATCCCTGGCCCTGGAGGAGCTATCCGAAGCCCTCGCAGCCGATGAATTAACTGCACTACGCTCCAAGGTGGACAGGGACGACGTAATCCTCGACAAATGCCCTAAATCCACATCCTTTAAACCAGCAGAAGAAATAGTCAAATTCCAGGTCCACCCAACGGACCCCAAGAAGACAGCATCTATCGGAGCTCAACTGAACCCAACAGTTGACACCGCACTACGAGAATTCCTGCGCGAAAACTGGGACATATTCGCCTGGCACCCTTCAGATATGCCAGGGATCCCACGCGAGCTGGCCGAATATAGCCTCAATATATTAAAGGGGTTCAAACCGGTCAAGCAATCACTGCGGCGCTTTTCCGAACCTAAGCGACAAGCAATGGGGGAAGAGCTGGCCAAACTCATCGAGGCCGGATTCATTAGAGAAATCAAACACCCGGACTGGCTGGCAAACCTGGTGATGGTACCAAAGAAGGACAAATCATGGTGCATATGCGTCGATTTCAAAGACCTCAATAAGGCCTGCCCTAAGGATCCCTTCCCCCTCCCCCACATTGATCAAATCATCGATGCCACCGCATGACATGACTCACTGTGTTTCCTCGATGCATATTTCGGATACCATCAAATCAAAATGAAGGAGTCCGATCAAGCCGCAACAACATTTATCACCCCATATGGGCCATTCTGCTTCAACACCATGCCCTTTCGGCTCCAGAACGCCGGCGCCATGTACCAACGCATGATTCAAACATGCCTAGAGAAACAGATCGGTAAAACAGCAGAAGATTACGTCGATGATGTCATCGTCAACACCAGGAACGTTGAAACACTAATAGACGACTTACGTCTTACATTCGACAACCTCCGGGTGTTGACACCAGATTTTGACACGGCCAAGAACTTAATTAAGATGGACTCAAATGGAGAAGTGCTCAAAGTGAGTAAGTTCTGTATCATCAAAAGGAGAAACTTTCATATTTGGGTCATAGCCATCCGGTCTCATCTCTAAGGCCGAAGTTGTGTTTGAAGTACTCAAATTTTATATTCAGAACACTATTCAGCTGATTACGCCCCCAAGATGAACTCATATGAGAAATGTTTCTACACGGATTGTCTTCGTCTCGTCGAGGCGGTCGATTTCAATATAAAAATGTCTAAATCGGAGTTCGTATGCAAAAGTTAGATCCAAAACAGTGTGCTTCATAAGTTTGCCCCGGAAGTTCCGGGCAAAACTTCCGGGGAGGTTCCGGGCTAAACCGAAAGTTTGCATGCGGGGCGCCCCGAAGACTGGAATTTTAACATTTTTTGTAGATTTGCGGGGCCAATTTCGACATCACGATGACCTCGGATGAAAACGTGATCAACTGAAGAGTTTTTCTCCATTGCAAGATCTATAACTTTGCTTTTGGTACCTTCGTCATCCGAAGTAGTATGCGGCCTGCAGATTCAGTGCAAGAGGGCTACTTGATATAATTTCAGCCTGGAAGTTCCGGGCCAGACCGGAAGTTCCGGCCATCGTAGTTCAAGTTAGGGTAACTTTTGATGATTTGGACATGATTTGAGTCATTTTCTTGTACGGGAAGTCCTGCCGCCTCATATATATGTAAGGGGTGATGGCCGATTGAACAACACATAATCGATCTATCAATATATCATCTTTTTACCTTTACCTTTATCTCTCTCCCTTGTTCTTCTTCTTCCTCGTTCTTCGTTCGTTCTTCGTTTGCAGGGCGGCGAACCTCAAGGCCCTAGGGGCGATTAGGTTGACCTAGGGCAGCCCATAGCCACCGCACGCCTGCCGGATTGTCTTGCGTACCACGCTTCCGGTGGGTCTCCTTCGATGTGAGCTGCGGTGCATCACCCCCGGCGTCGAGGGTACAAGGTGACGTGTTCGTGTGCGAACACACTTTTTGGCGACTCCGCTGGGGACGAAGCTTTGAACGGTCTCCAGCCCGTTCTTGCTACGAAGAGATCGTCATCTAGGGTTTGCAATCTACAAAGGTAACATGAATGCCCAATTCACTTATGTAGATGCAAATAATGCATATGTTGTTGCTGGATCGTTTAATGAGCATAATGTATCGGCTAGCCCTAGCTTTATCAATCATGTATCTAATTATGTGCAAGAGCCGATGCAACAAAATCTCCATGCTTCTACCTCATATAATTTTAGCAACATGGAACATATGTATACAAACTCCCATGCATCGGCAGCCCCACAAATCCATATGCCGATGAACAACATGATGAGTTCTGTTAATCAAGTTGAAACACTTCATATAGGAACTTCTGATAGTATGCAACAAAGTGTTTCACCTTTTTATTCATCGGCAACTAATTTGCAATATGTGAATCCAACCTTGCCGATGGATGGGAGAATTGGCCATGCTACTGCTAGCTATTCGGCCAGTTACTCTCAATCGTCATATGCTACACCTCATGTTAGTAATTTTTCGGCACCATACACAACTGTAGATGCTCAAAATTCGGCTTCACACCTTTCAGGTCATAGCCGAATAAATGTAAATTTTACAGGAGCAGTTGTGCCAAATATTGTAGAAGATGAGGTAGTGGTGGCTGCATTGAAGAGTTTAGCCCAGAATAAGAGGATTAGTGCTATTTGCCTTGAACAACATGAAAAAGGGCTATTTTCTGATTGTGCCGCAATAAAAGCTAGAGTTTTGCAAGAAGATGAATCTTTGCCAATTGATAAAATTGGCGAGCAAAAATATGGTTTTACAACAATGCATATGCCTTCACCTAGTACTACATCATATTATACACCCCCTACACTACTGCAAAATTTCGGCAACACCCGTGTGTCATTGCCGAAAGAATCTAAAAACATCAGGGGGCAATCATATCTGGAGTGGGCTGAAATTGAGAAAAAACTTAAAGCCAACTTTGCCGCTCGCCGCCAGAAACAAATAGAAAAAGAATTGGCTCAGATAAAAGAAGCATTGCCAATGGGTAGTATCAATGAAAAGAAGGATGATTCGGAACTTGAAAGTGCTTCGGTTGAAAAAGCCGAATCAAGTAGTATATATTCCGAATCCATAAAATCCAAAGAGGCAAGTATTATTGAGAAAAGGCATGGCAAGCATAGCAAAACAACCATGCTTGATTTTTCTGAAGTTAATGGAACCTACTTCCTGCCCTATGAGTTTCGTGCCATAGAAATTGACAAGCTTCAAGGATAAGAACAAGTAGCCGAACAAAGTTCGATTGACAAAGATCTTCAAATTTATGATGCACGAAATCAAGAAGAAAATTGTGACATGGTGTTGGGAAGTCATCCAGAAGCAAAGCACAATATTATTCATCATATGCAATCATCATGCTCTCCCAACATATTTGAAGAGGTATGTCTAGCAAGTAATTTACCTATTTTTAGATTTGGTCACAACTTTATTGTTGATGCATCTATAAGAAATATTCTCATAAGTAATTTTCAAAGACCAGTGAAGAAGGGCAATTTACTTGTTAGCAATAAAATTGTTACTAAGCATATCGGTCAATATATTGTACCATTCAAAGAGACCGATAGTGACTTATTACTGCAGCCAAAGCTTTTCCCATTGCTTTATTTAAAGTTCATATCTAATTGGGTATCTTTGCTTGCTTCATACTTGGCTTACGCATGGTCTCAATTGAGATGTGTATGTTCTAACTACTTTGATTTCAGAAATTTAAAGCCAAGGTTAAAATCTTTTGGGAAAACCGATGCTAGTATAGTTTCTTATTTAAGGACATCGGAAAAAGTATGTGAAAGAGAATTCATAGCCGAATGGGAAGATGCCAAATCTGAACCATTCGTTTGCTTAACTCCAAAGTTGTTCTCACAACAAGATCGGCTAGAAAACAAAAGGTATACCTTCAATTCAAACATGTGTGATCAAATCTTTGCTTTGTTATTGAAAAATAATTACATTAGAATTCTTGATCACCATGTCAAGCCATCTATCCAAGGGCGAATATATTGTAAGTTGCATGATTCGTCCAAGCATAATTTTGAGGACTGCCACATGTTTCGTCAAATAGTTAAATCAGCCATTGAAAAAGGACGATTGAAATTTGTTGAAACACCAAAGGATGACCAGTCTATTCCAATTGGTCTTGATGGCAAAAAGTTTTTGCATCGGCTACTTCAAGCCGATCCATCTAAAGAGAAGGTAAAAACTGCAGGTGATGGGATCAAGCTTTCAAGTAAAGAAGTAGTTGAAGATCACAATGAACATGAACTTGAGGGTGAGAATTCCATCGAAGCTACAATGAAGACGCTAAGGACTGGGGGGCAACAAGGAAATCCAATGATCGATGAAACCAAACCAAAAGAAAACAAAGGCCGAAATAAGCGCAAGTGTAAGAGATCAAAAATCACATTCGCTGAACTATTGGATAAATATCAAAAGAAGAGTGGAGAGAAGAATGCTTATCAGCCAAATCATGCAAAGAAACCAAGATCACCCCCAAGGCGCAAATATGAGGATCGGTATTGGCAAAGTGAGCATTTTAATGCAACATATTCATATCCTTATTTTGGGCCGCCAGTGCCAATGCCGTGGATGCATCCCTATGCTCATGTAGATCCATATCCATCATGGGACAAGTATGATACAAGGGCACACTCGCCATCTTATTTTAGACCATCTAACCAATATTATGCATCTCCGAGAAGATCAACATTTGAACAATCATATGTTAAAGGCCGTTTCAATCATAAGGAATCGGTTCGGAGCTCAAAGAAGAAGAAAGAGGTGGTCAAACAAGTTACCGTGTTAAAAGAGATGGTCGTAAGAGTGCAACTTCAGATTTGATCTCAAATGAAAAAGAGTCAATTAACGTGTTGACATTGGCTACTAAAGGCAATGAGACGAAGCAACCAATTATCAAGAGTGAAAGTGCCAAATCTGAAGAAAAGAAGTTGACAGTGCACAAGGTAAAACAAGAATTGCCATTGCTTCAAACAAAATCACAGCCGGGGTGCCCACTCAGCTTATCATATTGGCGAAAGAAGGAATTACAAAAACTTAGTGCACAAGAGCTGAAAAAGAAGAACATGGCATGGGTTCCCAAGAGGAGAAGTCAAAATAAAAATGATGTGCAACCTTCTATTGCAACAAGTGTTATAAAAGTGAATAAAGAGAAGGATGGAAACCAGAAACAATTAAGCCGAAGGTTTGCATCACCCCATCAAAATCTTCGGTTAGCACATCATCCATGTTTTCAACCATACCATTGATGCCTTTGCCATGGAATTCATCATCAGGTATGATAAATTACCCACCCTGGATTTATTTTGATCCATGGAAGCAACATAATTTTCTACATCATGAGAGGGTATTACCAAATCTCTATACAATTTATTGGCTACATTTTTTCTTGCTAATCCAAAGGGCCGAAATATTTGATTGCTATTTCATTTGTTTATTTCGGCTATACATGATTTGGTGAATGAATTCTACATGGGCCTCATGGTAATGGCCGATACTTATCTATCGCCCTAAGAATATATCTAAGAATGGCCGGTGTGGTATTCTAACATCGTCCTTAGTTTGAGTAGATATTGATATAAGTGCTTGCAAAGGAAGTTGTCAAATTGATGCCATTGAAGATATTATGCATAGACCAATTCACCAAAATTGCATAGTGAACTTATGTTTTGATTGGGTGCGCTTTGGCTTATTAGTTTTTAGAATTTACCTAAGGCCAAATCATGGTTGATTTTATTATTGAGCATCATATTGACATCATGCATAATATTAATTTTAGCTTGATCTCTCTAGTACCATGGAGATTATATACTGATGGTTAAATTTGTAGCAATGGCCAAGGTGTTGGTGTTGTTTATATATCTCCTTATGGTGCTATTTTGTGAAGCCTCATGCCGATTAAAATATTTTTGCACAATGATGAAAGCCGAATATGCATTGTATTCGGATTGGAGCTTTGCCTTGCTATAGGTGCTATACATATTGAGGCTTCCGGTGATTCGTTATTAGTAGTGCAACAAATATCCAAAGGTTATCAATGTTTTGACGAATCACTTATAGTTTATCTTTTGGTATGTCTAGATGCAAGATTTACCTTGGGTTGCTTTAAGATTTATCATATATCTAGATATGATAATTGGATAGAGTTGGCATAGCAAGCATTCGGATACCATGTTGGTCATGGTGTATTGCACATCTATCAATAGCCGATGCTTATTCTTGCCAACATAGGTAAGGCCGAATTGGAGCTCACCATCTCGGCCACTAATGAAACTTTTATGCAGACGAAGTAAGGATTGAAGGAAGTTCATTCTTGATTATCTGCAAAATCCTAGCGAAAGGGAGAACAATATGGTTCGGAGGATGGTTTTGGTCTATGGAACCTTATCACCAGATTATTATAGAAGCTGAGAAGTTTTCACCCAAGTTTGCATCAAGAGGTTCAAATAAGCAATGGCCGATATAGACTTATCGTCCTAAGAACATGCAAAATGGCCGATGGAGTGTTGACATCATCCTTAGAAAAGCATCGTGCAAGTTATTTTTCGGCACACAAGTTTGCCGAAAAACAGGGGGGCATGTGTTGACACCAGATTTTGACACGGCCAAGAACTTAATTAAGATGGCCTCAAATGAAGAAGTGCTCAAAGTGAGGAAGTTCGGTATCATAAAAAGGAGAAACTTTCATATTTGGGCCATAGCCATCCGGTCTCATCTCTAAGGCCGAAGTTGTGTTTGAAGTACTCAGATTTTATATTCAGAACACTATTCAGCTGATTACGCCCCCAAGATGAACTCATATGAGAAATATTTCTACACGGATTGTCTTTGTCTCATCGAGACGATCGATTTCGATATAAAAAACGTCTAAATCAGAGTTCGTATGCAAAAGTTAGAGCCAAAACAGTGTGCTGCATAAGTTTACCCCGGAAGTTCCGGGCAAATCTTCCGGGGAGGTTCCGGGCTAAACCGAAAGTTTGCACGTGGTGCGCCCCGAAAACTGGAATTTTAACATTGTTTGCATATTTGTGGGGCCAATTTCGACATCAAGATGACCTCAGATGAAAACGTGATCAACTGAAGAGTTTTTCTCCATTGCAAGATCTACAACTTTGCTTTTGGAACCATCGTCATCCGAAGTAGTATGCGGCCTGCAGATTCAGTGCAAGAGGGCTACTTGATATAATTTCAGCCCGGAAGTTTCGGGCCAGGCCCGAAGTTCCGGCCATCGTAGTCCGAGTTAGGGTAACTTTTGATGATTTGGACGTGATTTGAGTCATTTTCTTGTACGGGAAGTCCAGCCGCCTTATATATGTAAGGGGTGACGGCCGATTAAACAACACACAATCGATCTATCAATATATCATCTTTTTACCTTTACCTTTATCTCTCTCCCTTGTTCTTCTTCTTCCTCGTTCTTCATTCGTTCTTCGTTTGCAGGGCGGCGAACCTCGAGGCCCTAGGGGCAATTAGGTCGACCTAGGGCAGCCCATAGCCGTCGCGCGCCCTGACGGGGTCCCTCCCAGGCGTGTGGGGTTTCGGGTCTACAAAAGCGCCTGCCGGATTGTCTTGCGTACCGCGCTTCCGGCGGGTCTCCTTCGACGTGAGCTGCGGTGCATCACCCCCGACGTCAAGGGTACACGGTGACGTGTTCGTGTGCGAACACCGGGCATATGACATTAAGCTCAACCCGGAAAAGTGTGTCTTCGGCGTCCCCGCAGGAAAACTACTGGGCTTCATCATCTCCAATAGAGGAATCGAAGCAAACCCAGCCAAAATCCGAGCTATGTCAGAACTGGCTAAGCCAACAGATCTTAAACAAGTTCAAAAGCTTGCGGGCTGCGTAGCAGCTGTAAGCCGCTTTATCTCTAGATTGGGAGAAAAGGCACTGCCACTCTATCGCCTTCTACGGCGAACCGACCACTTTGAGTGGACGGACGCGGCAACAGCCGGATTGGAGGAAATAAAAACCCTTCTTGCGAGCAATCCAATACTGGTCGCACCAAACACCAGCGAACCGATGTTATTATACATATCGGCAACACACCAGGTGGTGAGCGCCGTACTCGTTGTCGAACGAGAACACGACTGACATAAATTCCCGCTTCAGAAGCCAGTATACTATGTATCTATTGTCCTTACACCATGCAAATCCCGGTACCCTCATTATCAAAAAATAGCATATGCGGTCTTCATGGCATCCCAAAAGCTCCGTCACTACTTCCAGGAGAGTTCGATCACGATGGCATCCGAAGTACCACTCAATGACATCATAAACAACCATGATGCTATAGGCCGAATTACCAAATGGGCCATTGAACTCCTCCCATTTGACATTACATATAAACCACGTCGAGCTCATCGCCGAATGGACAGAGGCCGAACTCCCTAAAGAGTACGGCACATACTCCAATTGGGTCATGTACTTCGACGGCTCCAAAATGCTGTCAGGGTTAGGAGCGGGGGTCGTTTTAACGTCCCCTACGGGAGACATCGTCTAGTATGTTCTCCAAATACTATACACAGACTCCAATAATGCAGCCGAATACGAGGCCTTATTACATGGTTTCCGGATGGCTGTCTCCATGGGCATACAATGCCTAGAAGTACACGGGGACTCGAACCTTGCAATATCTCAAATAAATGGAGATTTCGACGCTAAAGATCCGAAGATGGCAGCGTATCATGACGTAGTCATCAAAATGTCAGACCGGTTTGAAGGACTCAAGTTCCATCATGTGGCTCGAGAAAGTAATCAAACGGCGGACGTTCTTACTCGTATCGGCGCTAAGCGCGAACCCGTCCCACCTAATATTTTCCTGGAAAGGCTCTTTAAGCCATCCGTGGTGTGGTAGGGGGAAAATGGCAATACAAGTCCGGAATCAAACATAATCCAAGATCTCGGAAACACTAACGTCGTCGGGGGCTCAGCCATCGAAATAACACCATCGGCGCATCTCATCATGGCAGTCATTGCCCCATGGACCGAACCCTTCCTGGCCTACCTCAACAGGAAAGAGCTTCCTGAGGACCAGAATGAGGCTCGCTGCATTGTTCGGCATTCAAAAGCCTACAAGGTTCATGATGGAGAGATCTACAAGAAAAGCGCCACCGGAGTCCTTCAACGATGTATATTCGAGGAAGAGGGGCGGCAGCTCTTGGCTGAAATCCATGCAGGACTCGGCGGTCATCACGCCACAGCTCGGGCCCTTGTCAGCAAGGCCTTTCGTACATGGTTTTATTGGCTGATGGCCCGAGCAGATGCATAGGACCTTGTCCAACATTGCATCGGATGCCAACTCTTTGCCAATCAAAGCCATATGCCCCCCCTACTGCCTTACAAACAACCCCCATCACTTGGCCTTTTGCGGTCTGGGGACTAGATATGGTTGGACCCCTTAAAGGGGGAAGCCATAAGAAAAAATATCTACTGGTTATGGTCGACAAATTCACTAAGTGGATAGAGGCTAAACCGGTCAAAACGGACGAATCTGGCCTGGTGATAGACTTCATATCCGGTGTTGTGCACCATTATGGTGTCCCACACAGCATCATCACTGACAACGGCTCCAATTTCACAGCCGACACGGTAAAAACTTGGTGTACTAATCTGGGTATTAAACTCGATTACGCCTCCATCTACCACCCACAAACCAACGGTCAAGTCGAACAAGCCAACGGTCTCATTATGAGCGGCATCAAGCCCAGACTAGTGTGGTCCTTGAAACAATCAGACAAGCACTGGGTTGAGGAGCTCGACTCCGTAAACTAGGGGCTGTGGACCATGCCCAACCGCACTACCAGATACACACCTTTCTTCATGGTGTATGGCATAGAGGCCGTATTGCCTTGCGATATTATTCATGACTCACCTCGAGTGCATATGTACGAAGAGAGAGAGGCCGAGCTTGATCGGAAGGATGGCCTAGATGCCCTCGAGGAGGAACGCGATGTCGCAAAAGCCCATTCAGCATTTTACCAACAGCAGGCTCAAAGATATCAAAGCAGAGAAGTACGGGCCAAGACTTACAACGTTGGCGAACTCGTTCTACGCCTGCCGGAGAAGAAAAAGGACAAACTCAAGCCCAAATGGGAGGGTCCCTTCATAATTGATGAAGTCATCACTGGAGGGGCGTACCGTCTTCACGATGCATCAGACAATCGCCTCGAGCCGAACCCCTGGAACACGGCCAGACTCCAAAGATTTTATGCCTAGCGCTAAACCTCGTGTTCATCTCCTCCTCCCATGTAACTTCCATTACTTTTTCTCTCTTTTTCGATTATTCTCTTCTTTCTTGCTTTAAAGCTTCGATACGGCTAGACTGCACAACATCGACACATACATCTTTAAACATGTACGTTACTTGTACCTGGGGGCTTCTCGGACAGAAGTTATTGTCATTCCTTGAGCATTAAGCTCCTCACATATGAGTTTTTCCATATGTACCTTTTCTTCGCCACTATATGCATCGATATGACTTAAGTTTTGGCCAAGCTGGGTTGCCTGGCTCCTGTGCTTATGCCCTACATTCCCGTTAGTTCGGCTATGGCATAAAGGGAGCACCACTGCGATTGTTACTGCCGGGTCATCTGAATGTGTACCTCAGACTAGGTGAAGCCGAAAGCTAGAGTTCTTAAGGGAATATTCGGTCGGTGAATTAAAGATGTTTTCTAAACTCACTCCATTGTGCACCCCCAGAAGTTATACAAAATGTGGTGCTCGAATCACAATTCGGACATGTACATTAAATGCATGCACACCCAGGGAAAGGAACCCTTAATGGAACTATTCTCTCTAGAAGGTGTTTCTTACGATATCAATGTAATATAACATAGCTAGCCGGATACAACTTATTTGTTCAAGCAACTATGACCCCTACGCCTAGTTTTCCAAGCATACCCTGGCCTATTCGGCCGCGACGGTATTCGGAAACACTCCGCACCTTAGAGTCCGAAGGTTGAAGCGAAAAGGTCTGCCATGACAAATGATATACAATTCAGCTAGATGAGGAAAGTACACAGTCATTTGGACTCGAACACCTCTTCCTCTACACCTTCCAATAGGCAGTCTAACTTACAATCCTGTTGGGAATATTTGGCGGCCACCTCTACTTGGTCATATACTATACTAACGGGAATTTCTTCCCCATTCGGCCCTACCGGCCCGACACGAGCCATGTGATTAGGATCCAGCTTAGTATAGCGCGTCTTCACCATGGCCCAAGCCTCTCGCGCACCCTCTCGGCAGGCAGATATCTTCCACAGCTGGATACGCCGCTGCGCTCCCTTGAACAGCTCTACCAGCTTCTCCATGCTTACTGGAGGGAGTCGGATGGCCATAAAGCCTTGGCTACACTCCGCATAGCCTGCCAAGCTTGCTCGTGAAACTGCGAGAGCTCCTGCAGAAGATCATTTGATGACCCGGACACTTCCTCTTCGAGGCGGTTCGTCAACACACCTGCAATTACAGCTATATCAGCTACCGCTACCTCCAAACTGTTATAAGATAAAAGCGGCCACATACTGAATATGCCGCCTCGAAGCTTCTTGTTCTCCTTCACAGAGTCGGCTAGCTGTGCTCGCACATCTTTCAGTTCTTCGCCTAGGTTGATGTTCGAATCCTGGAGTTTCTTTTTCTCTTCAACGACCTTTGTCAATACACGCTCGCCCGCTGCTAGTAGCTTTTTGGCTCCGTGTTCTTCGCTTCGAGAGGCATCCAGCTGCTCTCGTACTTGGTCTAAACGACCCAACACAAAGATTAAAACCCAGATTCACACTATCGGTGTAGCCTTATGAATTTTCAATGGAGCAAAATATTACCCTAAGATGCCTTGTATTTCTCTAGTTCGGCGTTAGCGGCAAGCAGCTGGCGCTGACACTTTTCTAGTTCCTGAGCTAGCTGGGTATTCTTCTTCGTAAGCACCTGGTTGTACATTGATCCTTAAATTAGTTGTTTCAACTCCTTTAAGTCTTGGGGGCTACTGGCATATGGTTATCATAGTCAGACAAAGCGAATTTACTTGCACATCTTTCAAATGTTCCTTTGCGGCCCTGCTAATCCCATCTCGAGCAGCCCGGATGTATGCATCGGCTGCGCTGAAGGCGTTAAACGACTCTTCCAAAAAGCCAGGATCTTGTAAAATGGCTTGGCGGTGTCGATGATTCATAGCACTCTCCACCTCCGAGTTGGTGATGGATACATCGTCCGAGTCCTCGGCTG
The DNA here is from genome assembly GCF_002162155.2 of Triticum dicoccoides. Lineage (NCBI taxonomy): Eukaryota > Viridiplantae > Streptophyta > Magnoliopsida > Poales > Poaceae > Triticum > Triticum dicoccoides. Next base: position 187,706,596 of record NC_041386.1, on the reverse strand, counting down.
GAGGACAGTCCGGCGTCGCCCCTGCATCAGCCCCCGTCTTCACGGCAGGATTGGAATCCTGGCTGTGGGAAGTACGGCCGCTCAGACCCCCGGATATAGTCCGGCGCGCCTTCCTCCTGGCAAATGGAAAACGGGAAGGTCACGGTTGGACGTGACTGCTCAGGGGCAGGTTGGCGAATTCATACGTCTTCGATGAAGGCACGCCCGTTTCTTCATTTGCTTTCCTCTTGGAAGGATTGTCCGGCGCGGGAGCCGATCTCTTCGAAATCGCCGAATGTCTCCCTTGTAAAGCGCGATATAGTGCGATGGGTGAGACGGAATAACAGCACTCTTTTAGAGAAGGTGTTTCTTAATTATTTACATGAGAAGCAGGAAGAAGGCCAGGATAGTCTGCAGTGATGGCCACTTCTGTGCCGTCATAGCTTGTCTGGTAGAACACTCCCCCCGCGAGTACCACGAATATATCCGGATCCTCTTCAAACCCAGGATCTAGTTCCCGGTTGTGGGTCTCCGGCTGTGGGGGAGGACTATGAAGTCCTTCGGTGACCTTCCGCCAGTGCTTCCATAACAAACAGACTTGAAATTTATCAAAAGTAATCTGGAAGGGGAATGAGTAGAATCAAAGGGTCGAAGCTTACCCAACTGGGAGGATTATACATAGAATATCCATCTCTGTGCTTAATGCAAAGAAACTCCTCTTCTTCCCCTTTAAAAAGCTCGGCCAATATTTTGGCCAAAGCGGTGGGGGTATCCGGACCCTTCCGACCATAACGGGAGGCGTCATCCTCTCCATTATAATGCCACATGGGCAGCCCTCTATATTGTAGCGACTGAACCCCACGCACTATGGAGATTCCCATTACCTCAATTATTGTAAGTCCGGACTGAGCGAGCGTCTTTATCTTGCTCATAAGCTGGCGAACTTCTGCGCTGTCCTCCTCTTCAAGACTCTGAGGACGCCAACTGTGGCGTTTCTTCAGCGGAACACTTGCAAATTCAGGAAGACCCTTTCGAACTAGGTCGGGAAGCGCGACGTCCTCAATATAGAACCATTCAGAAGGCCATTCTTCGGATGCCTTCCTTGGTGTACCAGACAGATATCCGATATCAGCTATGCGCCATACTTCGGCTCCGCCCACTTCAAATATTGACCCCTCGTGATTACGCGGGACAAGACAGAACAACTTCCTCCATAGCTTGAAATGATCCTCGATACCCAGGAATAATTCACATAAAGCGACGTAACCCGCGATGTGCAGAACGGAGGCAGGGGTGAAGTTGTGCAACTAGAGGCCATAGTATTCTAGAAGCCCTCGGAGGAACGGATGAATGGGAAATCCAATGCCCCTTAGCAGGTAGGGTACGAAACATACTCGCTCTCCCCCGGATGGATTGCGGAAGTCCTCTGCCTGAATCTCACCGTTGAAGGAATCTAGCCCCGCTCGAATAGGAACTAGATCTGTGGGGGGGAGAAATCACTATGTCTGCAGCTCCGTCAATTGATTGTGGGACACTGAACACCTCTCCCACTGGCCTTCCTCTGGCCCGGAACGGGTGGAGGAGCTGGGGACGCTAGCCATGCTGGAATGGTTTCTCCCAAGAAATTTCCAGGGATTTCCTCTATATGGTGCCGAATGGATCTAGGATCCGATCTCTTTAATAGGTGCTCTCCCTTGCATGGGCGAGGTGTTATCTGCAAAATTACCCTAACCTTCCGCCTTCGCTTGACACGTGGGAGGTGAAGTTATTTAACGCGCAGAAGCTGAGGGGAATAACATGGAATCAATGGCCAAATACATCACTTGGAGATCATTAAGGGAGGAACCCGCCTTGCAATGCCGAAGACGATTTGTGTGTCGAACACCTCGCTATTGAAGACTGGTTCGGGGGCTACTGGGGGAGTCCTGGACTAAGGGGTCCTCGGGCGTCCGGCTTATTGGGTCGGACTGATGGGCTGTGAAGACATGAAGGCCGAAGACTGTACCTGAGACCTGATTGGACTCTCCTTGGCGTGGAAGGCAAGCTGGGCGACTGACTATGAAGATTCCTTCCTATGTAACCGACTCTACGTAAACCCTAGATCCCCCCGGTGTCTATATAAACCGGAGGGGTTAGTCCGGAAAGGACACATTCATTACCATATTCATATAGGCTAGGCTTCTAGGGCTTAGCCATCACAATCTCATGGTAGATCAACTCTTGTAACACCCATATTCATCAATATCAATCAAGCAGGATGTAGGGTATTACCTCCATAGAGAGGCCCCGAACATGGGTAAATATTGTGTCCCCTGTCTCCTTTGACCATCGGTCCTAGATGCACAGTTCGGGACCCCCTACCCGAGATCCGCCGGTTTTGACACCAACAACACCCATGCATGATAGTCCTATTATCTTTTTGAATTCTCCCAACTACACTATACCGGAGAAGTTTGCGCTTATTAAGGATTATATTGATGGGTTGTGTTTTACCGTTACATGTGATGATTTTGATAGATATAATATGCATGTGCTTGCTGCTCCTACTTGCAATTATCACGAGAGAGGAACTACATATCCACCTCTCTATGTTTCTAATACGATAAAATTGCAAGAAACTGCTTATGCTATGTATTGGCCTTTACTTGATGAGCATGAATTGTTCTTTTATGGCATGCCGATGCATAGGAAGAGAGTTAGACTTCATTGTTACTTGATATATGTTACTTTGTGCTCACTACTAAATTACAAATCATTGTTAATTAAAATTGGCTTTGATATACCTTGGGATACGGGTGGATCCATCACTTGACCACTATATGCCTAGCTTAATGGATTTAATTAAAGAAAGTGCTTCCACAGAGACAACTTGGAAGTTTCAGAGAGTCATTTATTTGTGTTGTGTGCTTTTATAAAGTTTAAAAACAAAAAATAAAGTGGGGAACCTAAAACAATTCGAAGAAAAGTGAAAGTAAGAAAGACGAGCACCGTTGAAGTGAGGGAGCTCCTTGAACTTTGTTCATGCCCATGGAAACTTTGCAAATCTTGAATTACATAAACTTTTCAACAAAAATAATTATCCCCTTGTGCAAGTCCATTGTATTATAAAAATAATGTATCAAGATTTGCCTTTAGGATGATTAGATTGCTTGTTTGGTATGTGCAGTGCAAAAATTGAAACTTTGGCTGTAGTGCGTGAATTTACATTTTTTACTGGAATGTCATAAATTTATGAAATTTTTACATAGTACTGATATACATATTTTTTATTTCTTCCTATTTTCAGAATTTTTGGAGTTACAGAAGTATGGTAGATATTCAGCTTGCTACAGACTATCCTGTTTTTGACAAATTATGTTTTGATGCATTGTTTTGCGTGTTTTGATGGAATGGATTTTATCATTGGTATAAGTCATGGAGAAGTTAGAGTACAGTAGTTATAATTCAAAAATAAAATATGAATGAGTTTTCAACAGTACTTAAAGTGGTGATTTGCTTTATTATACTAACGGAACTCATGAGGGTTTTGTTAAGTTTTGTGTGATTGAAGTTTTCAAGTTTTGGGTGAGATCACGATGAATGAAGGAATAAGGAGTGGCAAAAGCCTAAGCTTGGGGATGCCCAAGGCACCCCAAGGTAATATTCAAGGACTCCCAAGCAACTAAGCTTGGGGATGCCTGGCATCCCCTCTTTCTTCTAACGATCATCGGTAATTTTACTTGGAGTTATATTTTTATTCGTCACATGATATGCGTAAATCTTGGAGCATCGTGTGCTCTTTATTTTTATTTTAATAATGCACCATGCTGGTATGATATAGTCCTTGGTTGATTTATAGAATGCTCGTTGCACTTCAATGATATCTTTTGAGTATGGCTTTATAGAATGCTTCATGTGTTTCACTTATATCATTTGAAGTTTGGATTGCTTGTTTCTCTTCACATAGAAAACCGCCAATTGTAGAATGCTCTTTTGCTTCACTTATATTTGTTAGAGAGTGGGCATATTTTTTGTAGAAAGAATTAAACTCTCATGCTTCACTTATATCTATTTAGAGAGTTGACAGGAATTGGTCATTCACATGGTTAGTCATTAAATCCTACATAAAACTTGTAGATCACTGAATATGATATGTTTGATTCCTTGCAATAGTTTTGTGATATGGAGATGGTGATATTAGAGTCATGCTAGTGAGTAATTGTGGATTAGTGGAAATACTTGTGTTAAAGTTTGTGATTCCCGAAGTATGCATGTATGGTGAACCGTTATGTGATGAAATCAGAGCATGGTTTATTTTTTGATTGTCTTCCTTATGAGTAGCGGTCGGGGACGAGCGATGGTTTTTTCCTACCAATCTACCCCCCTAGGGGCATGCGTATTAGTACTTTGCTTCGATGGCTAATAATTTTTTGCAATAAGTATGTGAGTTCTTTATGACTAATGTTGAGTCCATGGATTATACGCACTCTCACCTTCCACCATTGCTAGCCTCTCTCATGCCGCGCAAACTTCACCGGTGCATCCAAACCCCATGATATGATACGCTCTGTCACACATAACCCTCCTTATATCTTCCTCAAAACAGTCACCATACATACCTATCATGGCATTTCTATAGCCATTCCAAGATATATTGCGATGCAACTTCCATCATCATCATATAAATGACTTGAGCATTCATTGTCATATTGCTTTTCATGATCGTAAGATAGCTAGCATGGTATTTTCATGGCTTGTCCATTTTCTTATCTTTGCTATGCTAGATCATTGCACATCCTGGTACACTGCCAAAGGCCTTCATATATAGGCATACTTTGTTCTAGATATCGAGTTTTAATATTGAGTTGTAAGAAAATGAAAGTGTGATTATCATCATTATTAAAGCATTATCCCAATGAGGAAAGGATGATGGAGACTATGATTCCCCCACAAGTCAGGATGAGACTCCGGAAGAAAAAATAATAATAAAAGAGGCCAAAAAAAGAAAGAGCCTCCCCCCCAAAAAAGAAAACAAAAAATCAAAGAAAAAGAGAGAAGGGGCAATGCTACTATCCTTTTACCACACTTGTGCTTCAGAGTAGCACCATGTTCTTCATATAGAGAGTCTATTGAGTTATCACTTTCATATACTAGTGGGAATTTTTATTATAGAACTTGGCGTGTCTATTCTGATGATGGGCTTCCTCAAATGCCTAAGGTCTTCATGAGAAAGCAAGTTGGATGCACACTGTGACGCCCCCGATTCAATCGTACACTAATCATACACGCAAACGTGTATGATCAAGATCAGGGACTCACGGGAAGATATCACAACACAACTCTACAAATAAAATAAGTCATACAAGCATCATATTACAAGCCAGGGGCCTCGAAGGCTCGAATACAAATGCTCGAAGACACAAGAGTCAACGGAAGCAATAATATCTTAGTACAGACATAATGTTAATCAAGTTTGCCTTAAGGAGGCTAGCACAAAAGTAGCAACGATCGAAAAGGCAATGCCTCCTGCCTGGGACCTCCTAACTACTCCTCGAAGTCGAACTCCATGTAGAATCTTCATCGGGATCCTATGGCTCCTGGACTCCATCATATGATCGCAGTAACCAGGAAAAGGGGAAAAAGAAGTAGGAAAGCAACCGTGAATATTCATCCAAAGTACCCGCAAGCAAGGATCTACACTACATATGCATTGATATCAATGAAATGGGTAGTATCTGTGGACTGAACCTGCAGAATGCCAGAATAAAAGGGGGATAGCTAGTCCTATCAAAGACTACACTTCTGGAAGCCACCATATTGAAGCATATAGGAGAGAGTAGATGGTAAGTTCACCCAGTATCATCGCATAGCATAATCCTACCCGGTGATCCTCCCCTCGTTGCCCTGTGAGAGAGCGATCACTGGTTGTATCTGGCACTTGGAAGGGTGTGTTTTATTAAGTATCCGGTTCTAGTTGTCATAAGGTCAAGGTACAACTTCGGGTCGTCCTTTTACCGAGGGACACGGCTATTCGAATAGATCAACTTCCATGCAGGGGTGCACCACATTTCCCAACACGCTCGATCCCCTTTGTCCGGACACACTTTTCTGGGTCATGCCCGGCCTCGGAAGATCAACACGTCACAGCCCTACCTAGGCACAACAGAGAGGTCAGCACGCCGGTCTAAATCCTATGGCGTAGGGGTCTGGGCCCATCGCCCATTGCACACCTGCATGTTGCATACGCGGCTGGTGAGCAGACCTAGGCTCCCTAATACAAGATCAGGCGTTCCAGTCCAATCCGGCGCGCGCTGCTCAGTCGCTGACGTCAAGAAGGCTTCGGCTGATACCACGACGTCGAGTGCCCCTAACTGTTCCCGCGTAGTTGGTTAGTGCATATAGGCTAGTGGCCAGACTCAGATCAAATACCAAGATCTCGTTAAGCGTGTTATTTTAAAGTAGTCGCGGATGCTGACTAGGGCCAGGCCCACCTCTCTCCCAGGTGGTCTCAACCTGCCCTATCGCTCCGCCACAAAGTAGCAGTCGGGGACTGTCGAGAACCCAGGCCCACCTCTACCGGGATGGAGCCACCTGTCCTTTCAGCCCCCACATCAGAATCACTTACGGATACTCTACGAGCCGACCCGACTTTAGTCACCACATATATCATATAATGTATACAAATATATACCCGTGATCACCTCCCGAGTGATCACGACCCGGTAATATAGCATGGCAGACAGACAAGAATGTAGGGCCACTGATGAAATACTAGCATCTTATACTAAGCATTTAGGATTGCAGGTAAAGGTAACAGCAGTAGTAGCAAGGACAAGCTATGCATCAGGATAGGATAAATGGAAAGCAGTAACATGCTACACTACTCTAATGTATGCAGTAGAGAGAAGAATAGGCGATATCTGATGATCAAGGGGGAGGGCTTGCCTAGTAGCTTTGCAGATGAAAGGAATCTTTGGCGTAGTCGTAGTAGAAGACCGAAGCATCAATGGTCTCAGGGTCTGTCGCATGTAAGTGCATCTAGTGCCCCTTAGTGATTTTGGTGTATTGAAGACCTATAGGTTAAGGGATTAATGTGTTTATGAGTGTACACAGGACTATAAGTCTATAGGAGTTTAATATTTAAAGAGAAAGTCGACCCCTAAAAATGAAGTTCTTCGACTGAAGACTTTGGATTTTTGAAGACTTTCTGAAGACTTTGAAAGTGGAGAAATTGGTGTGACCTTGAAGACTTGGCATTCATTCGAGGAACATGAAGCGTGAAGACTTTTGTTTTCGTAGTTTCATTTTCTCTTTCTTGAGTCGGAGGAAACATCATACTGTTAAAGGGGGGCGAGGAAATACTAAGGAAAAATTTCCATGTGATGCTCAACTCAAAATCCTACACCTACCAATCCCTTCGAGTGAAGCCATTGGAAATCTCATACAGTTCAGTCATATTCTTCAGTGACAGAGACAAAGTTCTTCTGGTCTCTGAGGAATTTGTTCTGACTGAGGAGTTAGGAATTCGCCAGTGTGGATTGCCTACACAGTGACGAACATGATAGCCCTGAGGAATTTGATACTCAAATTTCTGACCGTTGTTGTGCTATGCACCAGCTGTCCCAAAATATCTACCCACCTAACGGTCATATCATTCAAGGGCATTTATGTCTTATCATGTTGGGCTTCTCCCTAGGCTATTAATAGCCGCCCCCTACAACCACTAGCTGGTTGGATTCTCCAAGAGAAACTGACACTTGTCATTTGAGAGCATCCCATCCTCTGAGGACTTTGAGCGAAAATCATCAAGTGAGGAAAACCCAAACCCAAACACCTACAAACCTAAAGTGATTGAGCATCACTGAAGAGATTGATCCTGTGTGGATCCGACGCTTATTACCTTTGAAGACTGTGCTTCTTCCAGACGGTTAGGTGTCATGGTCTAGAGCATCCAAGAGAAATTGTGGATCGCCGAGTGACCAAGTTTGTGAAGCTTCGGAAGTCACCTGAAGACTTACCACGAGTGATTGGGTGAGGTCTGTGTGACCATAGCTCAAGGAGAATACGGTGAGGACTGTGTGTCCGGGACTGTGTGTCCTCGGGTTTAAATACCTAGCCGCTCCAACCAGACGTACAACTGAGACAGCAGTTGGAACTGGTCTACCAAATCATTGTCTTCACCAAGCTCACTAGTTCTATTTCCTCAACTCTTTCATTTCCTCATAACTATGTTGAGTGCTTGTTCGTATTTGTGTTTGAAGACTTTGACTGAAGACTTTCTCAATTTCCTCAGTTCAATTCTTTAGTCCGTTTGTCTTCATCCTGTGTTATCCTGTGTTTACGCTTTCTGTACTATGTGCTTGTCTTCATTTCATCATGATGACTATGCTTGTGTTCTGTTATGTTTACTTTTGAGTACTTATTCCGCTTCTAGTAGTTCTTCACTAAGGAATTTCCTCACCTGCAAATTCCTCAGTGAACAATTCATAAAAATCGCCTATTCACCCCCCTCTAGTCGATATAACCCACTTTCATCGCAGTATCGGGATCTACCGAAAAGAAGTAGCGAAGGGGAAACAAATAAATAACAGAGCAACAAAACATCATAAAGCAAGACATCGCAATACGCAGCGTCAGAGGTGACATACCGCAGTACTAGGTGATACCGGCGAATGGGGAAAACATTCGGGAAAGTATTCCTGGTGTTAGGCATTTCTGGACAGATGAAACGGAGGGGGGCAGTTCCATGTTCGCTATGAAAGAGGCATGTGACGGATGAACGGAGGGCGTATTCAGAACCGTCGCATTTTTCTAAGCAACTTTCATGTAGAAAGTTTTTCGATTCGGTCTATGGTTGAATTCCTATGTATTTCCGAAGTTTTCCGAAAATCTATGGAATTCTGCTAAGTCTGAGAAGCCCTCGGTTTTAAACACCACTTAGCCGTTTTCCGAAGCCTATTGCTTGATTTGTACATCCTCTAATATTGTGCCTTATATCAATTGTGACCATTTTGCTGCGATCTACATGTTAGTACCACTTTTATCCATATTAGAGCCCATTAGCTTGATCATCAATAGCTCTAAAGTAGTCATGAAAATAAATTTGTTTTCAGTCTTTCACTTAACAGAATTTAGACTTCTGTCATTTTCATAGCATTTAAACCTCACACCTTTTGAAATTGGTCCAATGAAATGTTTTAAACCTTGTCAAGTGTACTACATATCCGTATAATTTTTACCCACGTTGGGAAAAGTCTGGTTGTAGTTTTGCTGCTATATAAATTGGCATGCAATGGAGATTTGCAAAAGCTAGCTCGCGCTACAGCGCACACACACTCACGCACACACCACGCTGCAGAACACCACGACCATGGCTAGTAGCTACAGCAGTGCAGAGCATCAGGGGCAGCGGCTAGGCAGTAGTAGAAAGCAGCAACGGTAGTGGGTGGTGGCTCGCGCGGTGTGGCGCTGGTAGGGGCAGGCATGGCACGCAGGGCGGTCGGGAGCAGCACTCGAGGGGAACGGTTGCATCAGCGGGAGCTCCATCGGGCGAGCCGAAGGTTGTGGCAAGGCGCGGTGGCTGCGGCACAGGGCGGCGATTGCAGCGAAGGTACGGGCGAGCACGGCGAGTGCTTACACGGGGTAAGGCAGGGCACGGCCGGGGGCTTGCAGGCATGGACCTGGGCGCGGCAAGCGGAGCTCGGGCCCCCTGCCATGGCGGCCGTCGTGGTGGGGGGTGCCAAACTACAATGACTTGAGGGACGGGGAGCAGTAGGGGCAGGGAGGGGAGCTCACCGTGTATCTAAAGGAGGCCACGGTGAGGCCGGGGGTTGACCGAAATAGTGGTACTCGACGGCGGACGACGACGAGGTCCGCGATGAAGATGACAGCGCTGGAGAGCGTACGGGCCGCCCCGACTTGTTTCAACGCCCATGGACGAAGGAGTCGAAGGTGGGGAAGCTCCTGGACAACCCGGTGCCCCGACTTGTTTATGAGTGTACACAGGACTATAAGTCCATGAGGAGTTTGATATTTAAAGAGAAAGTTGACCCCTAAAAATGAAGTTCTTCGACTGAAGACTTTGAATTTCTAAAGACTTTCTGAAGACTTTGAAAGTGAAGAAATTAGTGTGACCTTGAAGACTGGGCATTCATTCGAGGGACATGAAGCGTGAAGACTTTTGTTTTCGTAGTTTCATTTTCTCTTTCTTGAGTCATAGGAAACACCGTACTGTTAAAGGGGGTCGAGGAAATATGATGTCTACTACACAACCTTCTTCTTGTAGACGTTGTTGGGCCTCCAAGTGTAGAGGTTTGTAGGACAGTAGCAAATTTCCCTCAAGTGGATGACCTAAGGTTTATCAATCCGTAGGAGGCATAGGATGAAGATGGTCCCTCTCAAGCAACCCTGCAACCAAATAACAAAGAGTCTCTTGTGTCCCCAACACACCCAATACAAAGGTAAATTGTATAGGTGCACTAGTTTGGCGAAGAGATGGTGATACAAGTGGTATATGGATAGTAGATAAAGGTTTTTGTAATCTGAGAATATAAAAACAACAAGGTAACTAATGATAAAAGTGAGCGTAAATGGTATTGCAATGATAGGAAACAAGGCCTAGGGTTCATACTTTCACTAGTGCAAGTCCTCTCAACAATAATAACATAGTTGGATCATATAACTATCCCTCAACATGCAACAAAGAGTCACTCCAAAGTCACTAATAGCGGAGAACAAACGAAGAGATTATGGTAGGGTACGAAACCACCTCAAAGTTATTCTTTCCAATCAATCCGTTGGGGTATTCCTATAAGTGTCACAAACATCCCTAGAGTTCATACTCGAATAACACCTTAAGACACAAATCAACCAAAACCCTAATGTCACCTAGATACTCCAATGTCACCTCAAGTATCCGTGGGTATGATTATACGATATGCATCACACAATCTCAGATTCATCTATTCAACCAACACATAGAACCTCAAAGAGTGCCCCAAAGTTTCTACCGGAGAATCACAACGAAAACGTGTGCCAGCCCCTATGCATAGGTTCATGGGCGGAATCCGCAAGTTGATCACCAAAACATACATCAAGTGAATCACGTGATATCCCATTGTCACCACAGATATGCACGGCAAGATGTACATCAAGTGTTCTCAAATCTTTAAAGACTCAATCTGATAAGATTACTTCAAGGAGAAAACTCAATCCATTACAAGAGAGTAGAGGGGGGAAGAAACATCATAGGATCCAAATATAATAGCAAAGCTCGCGATACATCAAGATCGTATCACCTCAAGATCACGAGAGAGAGAGAGAGAGAGAGAGAGAGAGAGATCAAACACATAGCTACTGGTACATACCCTTAGCCCCGAGGGAGAACTACTCCCTCCTCGTCATGGAGAGCACCGGGATGATGAAGATGGCCACCGGAGAGGGATTCCCCCTCTGGCAGGGTGCCGGAACGGGTCTAGATTGGCTTTCGGTGGCTACGGAGGCTTCTGGCAGAGGAACTCCCAATTTATTGTGCTCTCTGATCGTTTTAGGGTATATGGAGATATATAGGCGGAAGAAGTACGTCAGGGGAGCCACGAGGGGCCCACGAGGGTGGAGGGCGCGCCCAGGGGTGAGCGTGCCCCCCTACCTCGTGGCCTCCTTGAAGCTTTCCTTACGTGGACTCCAAGTCTTTTAGGCTTCTTCTGATCCAAAAGTTAAGTTCCGTGAAGTTTCAGGTCAATTGGACTCCGTTTGATTTTCCTTTTCTGTGATATTCTAAATCAAGGAAAAAACAGAAACTGGCACTGGGCTCTGGGTTAATAGGTTAGTCCCAAAAATCATATAAAATAGCATATAAATGCATATAAAACATCCAAGGTTGATAATATAATAGCATGGAACAATCAAAAATTATAGATACGTTGGAGACGTATCAAAATACTAAGGAAAAATTCCATGTGATGCTCAACTCAAAATCCTACACCTACCAATCCCTTCGAGTGAAGCCATTGGAAATCTCATACAGTTCAATCATATTATTCAGTGACAGAGACGAAGTTCTTCTGGTCTCTGAGGAATTTGTTCTGACTGAGGAGTTAGGAATTCGCTAGTGTGGATTGCCTACACAGTGAGGAACATGATAGCCCTAAGGAATTTGATACTCAAATTTCCGACCGTTGCTGTGCTATGCGCCAGCTGTCCCAAAATATCTACCCACCTTACAGTCATATCATTGAAGGGCATTTATGTCTTATCATGTCGGGTTGCTCCCTAGGCTATAAATAGCCGCCCCCTACAACCACTAGCTGGTTGGCTGTATACCTGGCCAAATCTCGGGTCGGGCCGGGCTTCGGGCCGGGCCAACAAAAACCCGGCGTCTACGGGATAGGCCCGAGCCCGACCCGGACCGACAAATTGGTACGTTTTCCAGGCCCGAGCCCGGCCCGAGGCAAAGCCCGAAAGCCCGAAGCCCAGCCCAACGGCCCGATATAATCCAACAAAAACAAGTCTGTACAGCAAAAAATAGAATAAAACCAAGCTATAAAGAACGAGATACTAATATTTGGACAACAAAACATACACTTATCACTTACTAGCAATTTTCAATAGTAAACAACAGCAGATCAGCACTATTTTTAACAGCACAACATCATAGTTTTATAGCAAAACAATAACAGAACAACATCCAAGTGTTCCAGTTTCAACAACAGCATTACATCACTATTTTTTACAGCACAGCAGCATAGTTTTATAGCAAAACAATAACATAACCCCATATAAATGTTTCAGTGCCAACAACAGCAAAACAGCAGCATTACATAACTAGTTTTGACAGCACAACAGCATAGTGTTTGAGCAAAAGCATAGCAGAACCACATATAAATGTTTCAGTTTCAAGTCTTTCGACATCTAAACGTTCCAGTTATAACAAACACAAGTGCATGAATATTATTACAGTCCATAACCAAAATAAGACTAGTAGTTTGTTGGCTGCCATCTCGCCATGCCTTCCCTGAACCTTCTTCTCTTCTCATTGCTCTAGCAACAACTCTAGAGGATGGAATGAACAGGAAGTTAGTGGTACTATAAAGACAACTTGACAATTGACATGAACAAAGAATATAGATGTTACATTCTTCATCCGAAGATGAATCTTCATCATTATCTAGCGCAACCACTTCTTCTGCCTTTCTCTTATTATCTACAACAATAGATTGGGTTAATTATCATTTGGAAGTAAAACATACAAATAAGAATGTGAAACAAACAAGATTACAACAGATACCTTCTTTTTTCTACAGTTTGCAACGATACCAATCTTGCAAACACATTAGAGCCTCAACCGTCTTTGGTTTAAGTGAGTTTCGGTTCGGGGTTATAACCTTCTTACTCAAGCTGAAAGCGGATTCTGAAGCAACACTTGACACAGGAACTGCAAGGATATCACATGCCATTATTGCTAGTTGCGGATACCTAGCTGCAGACTTACTCCAGAAATCCAAGATATTGACATTTTCATTCAACCTCTTCGCAGGTTCAGCCAAATACAATTCCAATTCAGATCTCTCTTCATGTGAGCTCGTGCTTTCCACGTACTGATCATAGTCAGAAAAGGCACCAAGTCCACACGTGCTTGATGATGCACTGGTTGCTATGTTTTCATTGACATGTACACCACTACCATACTCATTAAATAAAGAAGTTATTGTAGTTTTAACAAGATAATGCGCTGAAGGGCATCATCACCATCATATAGCTTGGAGTAGGCATATCCTAAAAACTTGAACTTAATGCGGGGATCAAGAACGGCAGCACAAGACAGAAATACGCTATAGTCAGACCAATATTTCATGAATTTCTCCCTCATAACTGCTAACATTGGAGCCATGTAACTGTTTACTCCATCACTAGCCTCTATAATAGCAGAATGAACAAGATAGACATTCATGAAGTACAAGTTGGCTATTGGATACTTTGTTCCTGAGAAAGTTGTAGTTACCTTGAAGAAAACCTCCAAGAACTGATACATATGAGATACCTTGGCCCATTCTTCTTCGGATAGCCAAAAGTTCACCTTGAATTTGTTATCCCTCTCAGAATACCAATGCAGCACATCTCTAAAGTACAAACAGTAGCCAAGCATAGTATAGGTTGAATTCCAACGGATGGGCATATCAGGTTTCAACCTTTTTGTTTCTTCTAGGTTGAAAATAGTTGTAGCAGTACTATAAAACTTATGCAACCTATTGCTTGAAGCCTTTAGGTACATTATACCATCTCTAAGTTTGTCAACACACTTATCAATCAATGCCAAACCGGGTTGAACTACCAAGTTTAGTATGTGTGCACAACAACGAATTTGGAAGAATTTACCAGACAAAGGTAAAGCACCTTTTGACAAGTGGGTACGCAAGCAAGCTATCATCCTATCGTTATAGGCTGCATTATCCAGAGTGATGCACATCACTTTCTTACCAATCCTCCATTCACGGAAAGCTAGGTGGACCTCATCGGCAATAGATGCTCCATCATATGGTGGATCAATTTTTTTTGAACCATACAATCCTTTTGTTTAGTTTCCAATCAGCATCTATGTAATGACAAGTGATGCAAATATAGCTATGCTTGGTGACTTCAGATTTCCAATTGTCGGATGTGAAACTAACTCTACCAGGGGCAGCAAGAATAATTTCCATCAATTCCTTTTTCTGGCTAAGAAACATTGCCATTATCTCTCTTTTTATTGTGTGCCGACCAATAGACTTGAATTGTGGACAACAAGCAGACATCATTGTTCTAAATCCATCTTCTTCAACTGTTGTAAATGGATGAGCACCGGATACAAGATAAATAGAGACCGAATTTCTAGCGACTTGAGCATCAAATCTACAATTTTTTAATGCAGCTGTTCCATCATCATTTGTTTCAGATTTCAAGAAAAAATTATTCATTGTCGCTTGTTCAACCTTATGCTTCTTTTCAATGTGTCTAAGGAGATGAGATGTACCATTTGTCGATCTAGCCGACAGTTCTTTCTCGCAATGGTTGCATCTAGCTATCATCATTTCATCACCATCTTTCGAGATCTTCGTGAAGTCAAGCCATACCTTTGGCTTTAGTTTGGAAATAGTAGGTTGCGGCTGCGGCTATGGTTGCGCCCCTCCGGTAGTAGGATGTGCATGTTCTGCTGCAGCTCCACTTCCTTGAGCGGCTGACTGCTTTCCCCTTACATGTTTCTGCCGGGTGCGAGGAGGATCCGCAGGTACAATAAACAATTGCATCCCATCATCCTGCCCTTCTAATTCTTCGGGATGGTACTCTGGTTCATCACCCTCCGGTCCTTCTAGTCCTCCCGAATTCATCATGGTCAAACTGCAGCATGTACACAGCAGTACAACAGAACAAGTTATTCATCATGATCAAACTGCAGCATGTACATAGCAGTACAATAGTACAACACCATATAAATAGCATAAATGTTCATCTGCAGTTCTACACCATATAAACAGCATAAATTTTTCATGGATTTGATCCTGACCATTTTGCACAATCAGTACATCTACAACATTAAGCTATGATTTAACATTCAGCTAACCCTAAAACAAAAACAGCATGACTTTATCAACAACAAAACGTATACCTTGGGGTGGAGGCTTAGAGTTGCAGGCTTGCTGGTTGCAGCAGACGGGGAGGAAGGTATTTGTTGGGGCCGGTGGTTGTTGATGCGGTGGTCGAGGACGGAGCAGGGCGGCTGTAGTTGAGGACGGAGCAGGGCGACTGCAGTTGAGGACGATGCAGCGCGGCCACGGTCGAGGACGACGTTTGCCGGCCGCGGTTGAGGACGGACCAGGGCGGCCTCGGTCGAGGATGCAGCGCAGCGTCTGCGGTCGAGGACGGAGCATGGCGGACAAGGTCAAGGACGAAGGCACGCCGTCCGCGGTTGAGGACGAAGGGCGCCGGCCGCGGACGAGGACGAAGCGCGGCGGCCGTTGTCTGATGCGGACGCGCTAGGGTTCCACCGGCACCGCCATGTCACGCACGAGGAGAGATGGGGATGGGGCGTGGGATTTTGCAGTTAGGGTAAGCGAGGAGTGGGGAAGGGGCGAGATGCAGATGTTGGGGGGCTGAGGCGCTGGGCGGCTGGGCCGCTCTTGGGCTCTACTGCGGCCAGGATGGGTGAGTTCAGATCGGGAGCTGCTCGGGTCGGGTCGGGCCTAATTTCGGGCTGGATATTGAGGCCCGAGCCCGGCCCGACTTGATGTTCGAGCTGCATATTAAGGCCCAGGTCCGGCCCAGAGTATCAGTCGGGGCTGGCCCGGCCCGGGAATTTCGGGCCGGGTCAGGTCGGGCCATTCGGGCCACTCGGGCCGGGTCGGGTCGGGCCGTTCGAGACGGGTTTCCCATGGCCAGGTATAGTTAGTTGCTCCGAGAGAAACTGACACTTGTCATTTGAGAGCATCCCATCCACCGAGGACTTTGAGCGAAAATCATCAAGTGAGGAAAACCCAAACCCAAACAACTACAAACCCAAAGTGATTGAGCATCACTGAAGAGATTGATCCTGCGTGGATCCGACGCTTATTACCTTTGAAGACTGTGCTTCTTCCAGATGGTTAGGCGTCATGGTCTAGAGCATCCAAGAGCAATTGTGGATCGCCGAGTGACCAAGTTTGTGAAGGTTCGGAAGTCACCTAAAGACTTACCACGAGTGATTGGGCGAGGTCTGTGTGACCTTAGCTCAAGGAGAATACGGTGAGGACTGTGTGTCCGGGATTGTGTGTCCTCGGGTTTAAATACCTAGCCGCTCCAACCAGACGTACAACTGAGACAGCAGTTGGAACTGGTCTACCAAATCATTGTCTTCACCAAGCTCACTGGTTCTATTTCCTCAACTCTTTCATTTCCTCATAACTGTGTTGAGTGCTTGTTCGTATCTGTGTTTGAAGACTTTGACTGAAGACTTTCTCAATTTCCTCAGTTCAATTTCTTTAGTCTATTTGTCTTCATCATGTGTTATCATGTGTTTACGCTTTCTGTACTCTATACTTGTCTTAATTTCATCATGATGACTATGCTTGTGTTCTGTTATGTTTACTTTTGAGTACTTATTCTGCTGCTAGTAGTTCTTCGCTAAGGAGTTTCCTTACCTGCAAATTCCTCAGTGAAGAATTCATAAAAATTGCCTATTCACCCCCCCCCCCTCTAGTTGATATAACGCACTTTCAATTGGTATCAGAGCAAGGTAGTCCCTTGTTCTGTGTGATTTTGGTTTAACCGACTGGAGTTTTAGTTATGTCGACCACAAGAATGAAGACTGTGTCATGGCCCATCTTTGACGGTCACGAGTATCCCAAGTGAAAGGCCATGATGAAGAAGCGTCTCATAGCGATGAACAGCAAGCTGTGGACCGTCACTGAGATTGGTCTGACCAATCTGTGCAAGATGGCGGAAGATGATGACATTCGCAAGTACACTCTTCTCAACCTCACGGCGAAGGATGTCATCTGCTCCTATCTGTCTCAAAATCAGTTCAGGAATATCATGCATCTCGATCATGCGAAGCTTATCTGGGACCGTCTCTCTGAGGTCTATGAAGGTCATCGAACCCTTCATGATCCTTGGTTTGAGGACTTCAAGGAATCTCTCAAAGCGATGACATTCGAACTAGCATCATCATCTTATGCATCATGCCTTATGGCAAAAGATGCTAAGGATGATCAATCCAAAGCCACTGAGTCGGTCCTCGATAGTGGATGTACAAATCACATGACTGGTGACAAGAATCGATTGATGGATGCTCCCTTATCACCATCGCATCTGAAGCATATCATCTTCGCTGACAAAGGCGAAAGTCAGGTATTGGGTCTAGGTAAGGTTGCGATCACAAAGGATCGACACATGGACAAAGTCATGCTTGTCGAGTCCTTAGGATACAACCTCATGTCTGTCTCAATGCTTTGCGATCTTGATATGGTTGTTGTCTTTGGCAAGTACCATTGTGTTGTGGTTATGGAAGCTGACAATTCCAAAGTCTTCGAAGGCTTTAGGAGAGGAGACCTGTATATTATTTATTTCTCTATAGGACCGCAACCAGCCGTGTGCCTACATGCAAAAGCTTCAGAAGGCTGGCTCTGGCATCGATGACTTGGTCATGCAGGCATGAGGAATTTGCACACGCTTGCGGAGAAGAAGCATGTCATTGGCATAGAGAATGTCAAATTCCTCAAGGATCACTTATGCGAAGCCTGTGAAGCTGGGAAGATGATAAAGGCTAAGCATCCAGCGAAGACTATCATGACCACCACTCGTCCATTTGAATTGCTTCACATGGATCTCTTTGGTCCTAACCATTATTCTGCAGTCTCAAATGATGCATCTCTCTATGGCTTTGTTATTGTTGATGATTACTCTCGATACACATGGGTACACATTGTTACTTACAAACATGAAGTGTAGGAAGTCTTTAAACAATTTTCCTCGAGGGCTTCAACCAACTTTGGTGTGAAGATCAAGCACATCAGAAGCGGCAATGGAACTGAGTTCAAGAATTCTGGTCTTGATGACTATCTTGATGAACTTGGTATTACTCATGAGTTATCTGCTCCTTATACTCCTCAGCAGAATGGCGTCGTGGAGCGCAAGAACAGAACTCTTGCTGAGATGGCTCGCACTATGCTTGATGAATACAAAACGCCTCGTCGTTTCTGGATTGAGGCAATTGATACTGTGTGCCACATCATCAACAGAGTATATCTTCACAAATTCTTCAAGAAGACTGCCTATGAACTCCTCACTGATAAGAAACCCAATGTAAGTTATTTCAAAGTCTTCGGTGCTAAATGTTGGATTAGAGATCCTAATCACAACTCAAAATTTGCACCGAAAGCACATGAAGGTTTTATGCTTGGTTACGGAAAGGACTCGCACACCTACAGAGTTTTCAACAACGTTCTTCACAAGGTTGTTGAAACTGTAGATGTGCGGTTCGATGAAACTAATGGCTCGCAAAGAGAGCACCTACTTTCTGTGATAGATGAACCAGCACCTGAGGAAACTATCAAGTTCAAGGCTACTGAGGATGTCATTCCTACCGAAGAATCTGCTGAAGAATTCATTCCAGAACATGAAGAACGTCGAGCTAATGCACCTGAAGAAAATACTGAAGAAAATGGTGCTGAAGAAAATGCTGATCGAATTCCTCAATGACAACCATCACATCCTCGCGTTGCAAAAGACGTGCAAGTTGAAAAGATCATCAATGACATTAAAGCGCCAGGTCCACTCACACGCTCAAAAGCTTCACATTTATCTAACTTTTGTGGGCACTATGCTTTTGTCTCTATCACAGAGCCCACTAAGGTAGATGAAGCATTTCTGGAGCCTGAGTGGATTCAGGCCATGCAAGAAGAATTACATTAGTTCGAGCTCAACAACGTCTGGGAACTGGTCAAACGTCCAGATCCTCACAAGCACAATATCATTGGCACAAAATGGATCTATCGCAACAAGCAAGATGAATATGGCCTTGTGGTAAGGAATAAGGCACGGCTTGTAGCTCAAGGCTACACACAGGTTGAAGGAATTGATTTCGATGAAACTTTTGCACCTGTTGCTAGACTTGAGGCTATTCGCATATTACTTGCTTATGCTAACCATCATGATATCACTCTATATCAAATGGATGTGAAAAGTGCATTTCTCAATGATAAGCTTGAGGAAGAAGTATATGTTGCTCAACCCCCAGGTTTTGAAGATCCAAAGCATCCTGACAAAGTATTCAGACTCAATAAGGCCCTCTATGGCCTCAAGCAGGCCCCTCAGGCGTGGTATGATACTTTGAAGGAATTCCTCATGAAGAAAGTGTAGGATCGAAAGTATGTCTAGAAGGGGGTGATTAGACTACTTGACCAAATAAAAATCTAGCCTTTTCCAATTTTAGTTCTTGGCAGATTTTAGCAACTTTGGACAAGTCAAGCAATCTTAACACAATTCAAGCAAGCATGCAAAGAGTATATGAGCAGAGGAAAGTAAAGCATGCAACTTGCAAGAATGTAAAGGGAAGGGTTTGGAGGATTCAAATGCAATTGGAGACACGGATGTTTTTGTCGTGGTTTCGAAAGGTGGTGCTATCGTACATCCACGTTGATGGAGACTTCAACCCACGAAGGGTAACGGTTGCACGAGTCCATGGAGGGCTCCACCCACGAAGGGTCCACGAAGAAGCAACCTTGTCTATCCCACCATGGCCATCGCCCACGAAGGACTTGCCTCACTAGCGGTAGATCTTCACAAAGTAGGCGATCTCCTTGCCCTTACAAACTCCTTGGTTGAACTCCACAATCTTGTCGGAGGCTCCCAAGTGACACCTAGCCAATCTAGGAGACACCACTCTCCAAGAAGTAACAAATGGTGTGTTGATGATGAACTCCTTGCTCTTGTGCTTCAAATGATAGTCTTCCCAACACTCAACTCTCTCTCACAGGATTTGGATTTGGTGGAAAGAAGATTTGAGTGGAAAGGAACTTGGGGAAGGCTAGAGATCAAGATTCATATGGTAGGAATGGAATATCTTGGTCTCAACACAAGTGTAGGTGGTTCTCTCTCAGAAAAAGTAACTTGGAAGTGTAGGTTCGTTCTGATGGCTCTCTCTACAAATGAAGAGGTGGTGGACGAGTATATATAGCCTCCACACAAAATCTAACCGTTACACATAACTTCCCAAACTCGGTGGGACCGAATGGTTAAACTCGGTCGGACCGATTCAGCAAAGCTAGTGACCGTTAGGGTTTTCGGTGGGACCGACATGCAACTCGGTAGGACCGATATGATTAGGGTTAGGGCATAACGTAATCTCGGTGAGACCGATTACACAAACTCGGTGAGACCAATTTTGGTAATAAGCTAACTAGAGAGTTGTTCAGGTAAACTCGGTGGGACCGATCGCTCATTTCGGTGAGACCGAAACGTTATGAAGGGAAAACAGAGAGTTTACATTGCAATCTCGGTGGGACCAATTGCTCATCTCGGTGAGACCGAAATGTTATGAAGGGAAACAGAGAGATTACAACCCCATCTCGGTGAGACCGAGATCCCTATCGGTGAGACCGATTTGCCTAGGGTTTGTGGCAGTGGCTATGACATTTGAAACTCGGTGGTGCCGGATAGGAAGAATCGGTGGGGGCGAGTTTGACTTTTGGTTTAGGTCATATGTGGATGTTAGAAAGTAGTTGAGGGTTTTGGAGCATATCACTAAGCATTTTGAGCAAGAACCTCATTAAGCAACACCTCATCCCTCCTTGATAGTATTGGCTTTTCCTATAGACTCAATGTGATCTTGGATCACTAAAATGTAAAATGTAGAGTCCTGAGCTTTGAGCTTGAGCCAATCCTTTGTCCTTAGCATTTTGAGGGGTCCACTTTTCTCATCCATGCTATGCCAATCATTGAGCTTTCCTGATATATTAATCTTGAAATAGTATTAGCTCAATGAGCTATATGTTGTTAGGAATTACCAAAACCACCTAGGGATAGTTGCACTTTCAATCTCCCCCTTTTTTGTAATTGATGACAACATATAAATCAAAGCTTCAACAAATGATAATAAGAGTGAAAAACATTGTCGCTTTGAGAAGTATGTGAAAAGCAAGAGCTCCCCCTAAATTTGTGCATAGTTTAAGATTTGCTTTGGACTGCAAATGCACAAAGAGTTAGGATCATGGGTTACTCTTCCATGTCACATACATCTTGGTGGAGCACTCAAAATGATAATAATTAAAATACATGCACTCATCACCAAGCAAAGTGAATGATCATATAAAAGGATAATGTCATCCAACAAGCATTGAAGTAGCATATGATCAAACACATGATCATCTAATCAAGCACAAAGCATAAAGTATCTCAACCAAGCAAATAATAAAGTTCAACCACCTAGGAGAAACGCAAGAGAGAACAAAAGCAACACTCTCTCTCGAAGCCTATGATCTATACATTTTCTCCCCCTTTGGCAACAAGTTACCAAAAAGTTCATAAAAATGCATAGTGCTAAATCGTCACTCAGGCTTGGTCTTCAAGTGGTGGTGTAGACAGAACTCCAAGGACGAAGGCGTCAGTCGATGTAGATGGAGATGGTGGAGTAGGTGCTGGAGCTGGTGGCACTGAAGCTGTAGCTGGTGCAGATGAAGTCGCTCTGGTGTCTGTGACAGGCATAGCAGCAGACCTTTGACCTCTGGGCACTCTAGCAAAAGCATCAGTGGTTGTCTTGCCCTTCTTCTCCTGCACTTCCTCCTGAAGTTGCTCAACAATAGACTGTATCTCAGTAACCTTCACATCTAAGTCATAGAACTTCTGCTCCACGATCCTCTCCAAGCTCTCCTGGTTTTGAGTCAGGGTAGCTAGTCCCTTCTCAATCCTCATAGTGGAGGCAATCAAGTAGCCAAGCTGATCTTGCTTGCTCTTCAGAAGATACTGAGATGCCTCATCCATGGTTGGCATCTTTGCAGCTTTTTAAGCCCTTGCCTTCTCCTTCTTGGCTTGTGCATGCACAAAAGATGGTTTATTTTCATCCATCACCACAGTGTTGTCCTCAAAGTCTGGGTAGATGGGCAGGTGCAGCTTGTCCAGCAGATATGTGCCAGTGCCCATCTTGGAGTTGATCAGCTCCTGGATCTGTGGGGCATACCCACAACTTCTCATCTGATCTGCAGCTGTCCTCTTTATGGTTTCCACAATTAGGCTCATGACTTTGAACTTTTGAGGAACATCAAAAATGTGCAGCAAGTTGATGGAGTGACCTCTGATCATCTTGTGAACACCTGACTTTGGCAAAAGAGTGTGCCTGAGGATCCAGTTGATTGTTGGCAAGCCTGACAGAAGGTAATGTACTAATCCAAACTTGTGTGTCTCAAGAGCAGCATCTGGGATCTCTTTGTACATGTGTGCCATGGTGTTGTGATCCTTCTTCTTCTTGGCATAGACGTCCAAGTAATCTTCTTGTTCTTCTGGGGCATTGATCAACTGAGCCCATTCTGCAACTATTGACTGGTACCTAGTGCCTTCAGACATCCAGACAATCCTTCCATCTGGGTAGAAATGAGCTGTGGAGTAGAACTGCATGATGAGCTCACCATTCCACTTTGTGAGCTTCTGAGCCACAAACTCATCGACTCCACACGCCTTGAAGCTGTCATATACTCCAGGGAAGTGATCCTCATTTTCCTCAATGAATGTCCAATCGACCCATCTCATGTCACACACTATGGGCTTCTTGTCAAGTAAGATAGTCTCATAGAAGTCCTGCTATTCCTTTGTATGGAACCTATAGTCCACAGCAGTTCTTCTTCTGGTGGCATATGGATCTGACTCTCTCCATAGCCTCAATCCTGAATCCTTCCTTATCTTCATGTTCTCAACTACTGGATGAGCATCATTGTGGTCTGGAATTTTTGGCTTCAACTTCCTCAAGACATGTGACTCATCATCTTCTTCTTCCATTGCAGCTTCAGGCACCGGGGCCTTGTTCTTCTCCTCGTAGGGATGTTCCTGGTGCTCCTCTTTGGTTTTGGCTTTGGAGCTGGAGCAGCAGTCTTAGACTTAGATGGAACAGCCCCTGCCCTTATAGCATCTCCCATAAGCTTTTGAGCTTTGGGTGCTGGTGTTGCATCCTCTTCTTCAGAGTCTTTCATTATTGAAGATCTCCCAAGCACTCTGGCAGTGGTCTTCTTGACCCTCTCTTTCCTTTTCTTTTCTGCCACAACCCGCTCTTTGGGTGCAGATCCCAAAGTCCCTTGAGTGGATGTTCTGGCTTTTGACATGGGAGCTTTCTTGGCGGGAACCTTTTGCTTCATCCCTGGCTTAGTGGCAGCAGCTGTGCCATATTCCTTTTTTAGGACTTTCCTCTTTGAGGTGGCCTCTTCCTCAGCAGCCACATAGTCCTCATCCTCTGAATCTGAGGTTTTCTTCTTTCTGGTCCTAGTGGCTGCCTTAGGCAAGTTACTGGGTGTGCTCCTGCTTCCATCATCTGAGCTACTGGAGGGACTAGTGCCCTCACTCATGTTAACCTGCTCCTCAGATTTGTTCTGACTGTCACTCTGATCTGACATGATGCAAACACTGACAGAAGACCCTGTGAATAGATTATAGATGAGGTAGAGTGGATGAGCATCACAAAGTGCAGAGGTTTTTGCAAAAGAATGAATCAAAGACTTAGTTTTAGTTTTCCACAGAAAGCATTTTGGATCTACCGATTTGAAATCTCGGTGATACCGAAGCAGCTGTTGGAACCTAAACTAGTGAACTCGGTCAGACCGAGTCACAGTTTGGTGGCACTGAGACTGCTAGGGTTTCACAAAGACTCGAACTCGGTCACACCAATTTGCAATTCTCGGTCAGACCGAGAATCACATGTGCAATGGCCTGAGCCAAATTGGTGGAACCGATTTCAACAACTTGGTCGGTCCGAGATGGTTTCGGCGGAAACCTAACCCTAAATTTTCAATCCTCATCTAAACTACGGAGTGTTTTCATTGGATAGAGTGATCTCAATCATGGCAACATACATGGCAAAACAATGTGCTGGGGAATCAGAGTGAGAACAGCACAAAGATCAAGTCCATACCCTAGTTCAGCGATGGACTCGCTACGGCGGCAACGGTGGAGACGATCCCGTTGACGGTGACAGAGACCAGCGACTGGAGGCGGCTGGCGACGAGGAGGACGATCCGGAGACCCAGGGAGGCAGAGCAGGCTGAGCGCGGGCGAAGAGGTTCAGAAAGTTTTCCAAATTTTGGCCTGTGGGTATATATAGCCTGACCCTATCGGTGTGACCGAGTGGAACAACTCGGTGGCACCGAGATGCATAACTGCGAGCAGTTACTGCAACTCGGTGTGACTGAAAAGTTCAAATTGGTTGCACCGAGATTAAAAACCTATATTGACTTAGTGATCTTGGTATGACCGAAATGGATGAGTCGGTCAGACCGAAATGCACAAAGAAGTTTTGGAAGTTTAAGTCTATGACGAATCGGGGACTCCGAGTGCTCCTCACACAGAGTGGTTCAAATCTGACTTGATCAAACTTTGTGATGCAGCATGAATAGAGTTTGAGACGAGAAGAGCATAGATAGCTAGAGAAGGTTCTTAGGCATTCTTGCCCATCCACTTGGCAAAAGAAACCAACCAATCAAAACAACAAGTGGATGTCCTCGAATGAGTAAATTATGCAACCAACAAGCTCACACAATAAAATGACAAATGAAATATGTGGCAAAGCATGCACAAACAATTCTAGCATCTATCAAGCAATTGGCGATGACTAGGTCATCTATATATGAGTATATTGACTTAGGAATCAAATGGGAACATTTGATCATAGGTCATACTCATCGTTTAAGCACAAGTGGGGTTACCACTTTTACATAAAGCGTTGTTGTGTTCACACCATTAGAGTTGCTTTAGCTCAATTCTTAGAGTAAAGCTCCCCCTAGATGTGAGATCCCCCCTAAGAGGGATGAACTAACCTTGGGTTTTGTCGATGATGACTTCATGTAGGTGTTGAAGATGTGGATGCTCTAAGTTGATGTAGATTATTCGGAGCTATCCTTTGGAGTGAGTTGCACTTTCAATACCTACACGGGTTAGTCCCACAAGGAACAAACAAGGATATCCATAGACATAGAGTGATGCACACACAAGGTGATGTCTATGAGAGCATTAGGTTACCTTGTCCCTTGTCTTACCAACAAGAGGGTTTGTGACTCCTTGAACTAGTGCAAGATGTGGAAGTTGATTGCACTTGTTCTTGTCAAAATGATAAGAGTGAAGTATGTTGTAGGAGTCACCCTCAAGAACTCTCTAGTTCTTCTTCTTCGGGATCCACACCATCTTGATGGGAATCCTTAGAGTTGTAGTTGTACTTGATGAAGTGGAACTTGATGTAGTCTTGGGAACCCACTTGACCAAGGCCTTAGGAGCTTCTTCAAATGCATCAATTTCCTCTTGAAACTTGCCCTTGCCTTTTTCCTTGTGGTCTTATGGTGGAAGATCATCTTGAGTTTGTGTCCCTTTGAAAGAAGTAGGATCATACTTCTCTTCTTGAGGAACAAACTTTGTCTTGGGGTATTGATCTTCTTCCCACTCAACTCCATTGGCATTGAACTTTCGTTCAAAACCAACACCTTGATTCTTCCGGTGCATTCCTTGCTTGCGCACAATTTCCTCGAATTGCTTACTCCCGGCAAGGCTTTTGTACACTCCTTTCTCTATAATTCCCTTCAATAAGCTATTTTCTTGCTCAAGTGTAACTTGGCTAAGAGAATCATTAGTGGAATCAAGAGAACTACTAGAAGCAACAATATTGGATTTAGCATGATCATTGTTACTGCTAGAGGAAGAATCTTTCTTGTTCTTGTTACTAGACTTGACTTGAGGCATGTAAGTGGATAAGAGTAAACGCTTGGCAATGTAAGAAGAACTTTTCTTGCGGAGATCATCATTGATTGCTTTTAAGAACTCATGCTCTTGCTCAAGATTGAGCTTTTCAAAGCGTAATTTCTCATGAGCTCTTAAAAGTTCTCGATGATCTTCGAAGATAGTTTCATGAGCTAACTTAAGAGTGTTTAGTTCTTTAGTTAGAGCCTCAATCTTCTCCTTATCATTGTCATTCGTTTTATCTTGATTAGCATGATTAATTGACGTTTCATCATACTATTCATCACTAGAGTTGTCAACAAGCAAATCATCACCTAACAATTCATCTTCATCACTATTGAAATCAACATACTCGAGGTGTGTTACCTTAGGACCTTTGACCATGAAGCATCTTCCAATTCCTTCATTTGGTGAGTCAAATATGTCGTAGGAGTTGGTTGACACAAGTGCTAGACCGGCAACACCTTCATCTTGAGTATCTTTGGAGTCGGAGTGATAACTTCTCTCGCAGTGGCTGTCGGAGTCGGAGCCGGATACCCATTCACCAACATGAGCTTGATGTCTTCGTTTTGTGTAGCTCCTTGATGACTTGTCCTTCCTTTCCGAATCCTTGCTTCTCCAGGATGTTCTTCATTCATAACGATCATCTCTACTCCTTCTCTCTCTTGATGGTAATTCTTCTCTTCTACTTCTTCTTTTTGGAGAATCTTCTCTTCTCTTGTAGGGTGCCGTACACTCATTGGAATAGTGTTCGGGTCTTCCACAATTGTAGCAGTTTCGCTCTCGACTAGAAGATCTTTTGTCATTGTAGGACCTTGACTTGGAACTTCTCTCTTTGCTTCTACTCTTGTAGAACTTGTTGAAGTTCTTCACCATTAGGCCCAATTCTTCATTGAAGGTTTGTTTCTCACTTGATGATGTGGGAGCTTCACATGAGGCTTTGTAAGCACCCCTTGACTTGTTATGGAGCTCCTCCTTATCCTTGAGTGACATCTCATGAGCAACAATTATTCCAATGACTTATGTTGGCTTGAGATCTTTGTAATTTGGCATCATTTGGATCAATGTGCATACAGTATCATATTTTCCATCCAAGGCTCTTAGGATCTTCTTGATGATGAATTTGTCGGTCATCTTTTCACTTCCTAAGTCGGCGATCTCATTTGTAATAAGAGCAAGCCTAGAGTACATTTCAGCGACACCTTCACCATCCTTCATTTTGAACTTGTCAAGTTGACTTTGAATCACATCCAACTTGGATTCCTTGACGGAGTCGGTACCTTCGTGCATATCAATCAAAGTATCCCAAATTTCCTTTGCATTCTCAAGACGGCTGATTTTGTTGAATTCTTAGGGGCACAATCCGTTGAAGAGGATATCACAAGCTTGAGCATTATATCGTAGCATCTTCAACTCTTCTGCGGTAGCTTCACGGCTCGGTTCTCTCCCATCAAAGAATTCACCTTGTGAGCCAATACACACAATAGCCCAAACAACGGGGTTATGTCCAAGAATATGCATTTTCATCTTATGCTTCCAACTAGCAAAATACCATCAAAGTAAGGACCTCTACGGTGGTAATTTCCCTCGCTAGACGCCATACTCTCCTAGGTTGTGAAACCAAGGCTATGACCACCAAAATCTATGGAAATCAAAGCAAATGGAGACCAAAGCTCTGATACCACTTGTAGGATCGAAAGTATGTCTAGAGGGGGGTGATTAGACTACTTGACCAAATAAAAATCTAGCCTTTTCCAATTTTAGTTCTTGGCAGATTTTAGCAACTTTGGACAAGTCAAGCAATCTTAACACAACTCAAGCAAGCATGCAAAGAGTATATGAGCAGCGGAAATTAAAGCATGCAACTTGCAAGAATGTAAAGGGAAGGGTTTGGAGGATTCAAACGCAATTGGAGACACGGATGTTTTTGTCGTGGTTCCGATAGGTGGTGTTGTCGTACATCCATGTTGATGGAGACTTCAACCCACGAAGGGTAGCGGTTGCGCGAGTCCATGGAGGTCTCCACCCACGAAGGGTCCACGAAGAAGCAACCTTGTCTATCCCACCATGGCCATCGCCCACAAAGGACTTGCCTCATGATAACCCACAAGTATAGGGGATCGCAACAGTTTTCGATAAGTAAGAGTGTCGAACCCAATGAGGAGCTAAAGGTAGAACAAATATTCCCTCAAGTTCTATCGACCACTGATACAACTCTACGCACGCTTGACGTTCGCTTTACCTAGAACAAGTATGAAACTAGAAGTACTTTGTAGGTGTTGTTGGATAGGTTTGCAAGATAATAAAGATTAAGTAAATAAAAAGTAGGGGCTATTTAGATAAAGAAACAATAAAGTAAATATAGCGAGTGTGGAAAAGTGGTGGTAGGAGTTGCGAAATTTCCCCTAAGCAATTGACTACTTTACTAGACCGATAGCAAGTATTATGTGGGAGAGCCACTGCTAGCATGTCATCCCTGACTTGGAATTCCATAGTCCGATCAACATACAACTTACCCTAGGGTGTGATCCACGTGCTCAATCATATGATGGGCACCAAAGGACAGCAACATAACCACAAGCAAATTAAAACAATCATAGCAATTCATCAACCACCGATAGGACAATGAAAATCTACTCAGACATCATAGGATGGCAACACATCATTGGATAATAATATGAAGCATAAAGCACCATGTTCAAGTAGAGGGTACATCGGGTTGCGGGAGAGTGGACCACTGTAGATAGAGGGGGGAAGGTGATGGAGATGTTGGTGAAGATGGCAGAGGTGTTGGTGTAGATCGTGGTGATGATGATGGCCCCCGGTGGCACTCCGGTGCCACCGAAAGCGAGGGGGAGAGAGCCCCCCTCCTTCTTCTTCTTCCTTGACCTCCTCCCTAGATGGGAGAAGGGTTTCCCCTCTGGTCCATGGCCTCCATGGCGTGGGAGGGGCGAGAGCCCCTCCGAGATTGGATCGGTCTCTCTATCTCTCTCTGTTTCTGCGTTCTCAGTTCTTCCCTTTCACCGTTTCTTATATTCCCGGAGATCCGTAACTCCGATTGGGCTGAAATTTTAACACAATCTCTATCCGGATATTAGCTTTCTTGCGGCAAAAGAAGGGCATCAACTGCCTTACGGGTGGCCCACAAGGGTCCAGGGCGCACCCAGGGGGGCAGGCACGCCCCCTGTCTCGTGGCCACCTCGGGTACCGTCTCGCGTGGATTTTTCTTCCAAAAAATCATATATATTCCAAAAAAATCTCCATCAGTTTTTATCCCGTTTGGACTCCGTTTGATATGGATATTCTGCGAAACAAAAAACATGCAACAAACAGGAGGCACTGGGCACTGGATCAATATGTTAGTCCCAAAAATAGTATAAAAAGTTGCCAAAAGTATATGAAAGTTGTAGAATATTGGCATGGAACAAACAAAAATTATAGATACGACGGAGACGTATCAGCATCCCCAAGCTTAATTCCTGCTCGTCCTCGAGTAGGTAAATGATAAAAAATATAATTTTTGATGTGGAATGCTACCTAGCATAATCTTGATCACATATCTAATCATGGCATGAATATTAAGATACGAGTGATTCAAAGCAATAGTCTATCATTTGACATAGAAACAATAATACTTCAAGCCTACTAATAAAGCAATCATGTCTTTTCAAAATAACTTGGCCAAAGAAAGTTATCCCTACAAAATCATATAGTCTGGCTATGCTCCATCTTCACCACACAAAATATTCACATCACGCACAACCCCGATGACAAGACAAGCAATTGTTTCATACTTTTGACGTTCTCAAACCTTTTCAACTTTCACGCAATACATGAGTGTGAGCCATGGACATGGCACTATAGGTGGAATAGAATGGTGGTTGTGGAGAAGACAAAAAGGAGAAGATAGTCTCACATCAACTAGGCGTATCAACGGGCTATGGAGATGCCCATCAATAGATATCAATGTGAGTGAGTAGGGATTGCCATGAAACGGATGCACTAGAGCTATAAGTGTATGAAAGCTCAGACTGAAAACTAAGTGGGTGTGCATCCAACTTGCTTGCTCATGAAGACCTCAGGCATTTGAGGAAGCCCATCATCGGAATATACAAGCCAAGTTCTATAATGAAAATTCCAACTAGTATATGAAAGTGATAACTCAAGAGACTCTCTATATGAAGAACATGGTGCTACTTTGAAGCACAAGTGTGGAAAAGGATAGTAGCACTGCCCCTTCTCTCTTTTTCTCTCATTTTTTTTGTTTTTTTTGGTGGGCTTCTTTGGCCTCTCTTTTTTATTTGGGCTTCTTTGGCCTCTTTTATTTTTTTGTAAAGTCCGGAATCTCATCCCGACTTATGGGGGAATCATAGTCTCCATCATCCTTTCCTCACTGGGGCAATGCTCTAATAATGATGATCATCACACTTTTATTTACTTACAACTCAATATTACAACTCAATGTCTAGAACAAAGTATGACTCTATATGGATGCCTCCGGCGGTGTACCGGGATGTGCAATGATCTAGCATAGCAATGATATCAAAAAACGGACAAGCCATGAAAACATCATGCTAGCTATCTTACGATCATGCAAAGCAATATGACAATGAATGCCCAAGTCATGTATATGATGATGATGGAAGTTGCATGGCATTATATCTCGGAATGGCTATGGAAATGCCATGATAGGTAGGTATGGTAGCTGTTTTGAGGAAGATATATGGTGGGTTTAAGGTACTGGCGAAAGCTGCGCGATGCTAGAGAGGCTAGCAATGGTGGAAGGGTGAGAGTGTGTATAATCCAAGGACTCAACATTAGTCATAAAGAACTCACATACTTATTGCAAAAATCTATTAGTCATCAAAAAAATTACTATGCGCATGCTCCTAGGGGGATAGATTGGTAGGAAAAGACCATCGCTCGTCCCCGACCACCACTCATAAGGAAGACAATCAATAAATAAATCATGCTCCGACTTCGTTACATAACGGTTCACCATACGTGCATGCTACGGGAATCACAAACCTCAACACAAGTATTTATACAATCCACAACTACCCACTAGCATGACTCTAATATCACCATCTTTATATTGCAAAACTATTGCAAGGAATCAAATATATCATATTCAGTGATCTACAAGTTTTATGTAGGATTTTATGACTAACCATGTGAATGACCAATTCCTGTCATCTCTCTAAATAGATATAAGTGAAGCAAGAGAGTTTAATTCTTTCTACAAAAGGTATGCCCACGCTCTAACAAATCTAAGTGAAGCAAAAGAGAATTCTACAAATGGCGGTTTTTTATGTAAAGAGAAACAGGCAATCCAAACTTCAAATGATATAAGTGAAGCACATGAAGCATTCTATAAGGCCATACTCAAAAGATATAAGTGAAGTGCAATGAGCATTCTATAAATCAACCAAAGACTATCTCATACCAGCATGGTGCATAAAATAAAAATGAAAACTAAATGCAAAAGACGCTCCAAGATTGCACATATCGCATGAACGAAACGAATCCGAAAACATACCGATACTTGTTGAAGAAAGAGGGGATGCCTTCCGGGGCATCCCCAAGCTTAGATGCTTGAGTCTCCTTGAATATTTACTTGGGGTGCCTCGGGCATCCCCAAGCTTGAGTTCTTGCCTCTCTTCCTTCTTCTCACATCAAGACCTTCTCGATCATCGAACACTTCATCCACACAAAACTTCAACAGAAAACTCGGTAAGATCCGTTAGTATAATAAAGCAAATCACTACTCTAAGTACTATTGCAAACCAATTCATATTTTGTTTTTGCATTGTTTCTACTGTAATATAATTTTTTCATGGCTTAATCCACTAATATAAATTGATAGTTTCATCAAAACAAGCAAACTATGCATCAAAAGCAGAATCTGTCTAAAACAGAACAGTCTGTAATAATATGAACATTCACCATACTTCTGATACTTTAAAAATTCTACAAAAATTAGGAAAAATAAAAAGGTTTTATAGGAAGACAGTGCAAAAAGAATCAGAATCATTTGATGTTCCAGCAAAAAATGTAAAATCTCACACTACAGCCAAAGTTTCTTCCCTGCACCGTACAAACCATCAAGCAAATGTAAACGTCCTAAAGGCAAACCTTGGCACATTATTTTTATAATACAATGGAATTGTACAAAGGGATAATTATTTTTATTGAAAAGTTTCTGTAATCAAGATTCACAAAGTTTCCATGAGCATGAACAAAGTTCAAGGCTAGCTCCCACTTCAACAATGCTTGTCTTTCTCACTTTCGCTTTCCTTTTTGAAAAAGTTTTGGGTTCCCCTCTTTAATTTTGTTGTTTTTAAACTAGATAAAAGCACTCAACAGGAATAAATGACTCTATAAAACTTCTGGGTTGTCTCCATGGCAGCGCTTTCTTTAAAGCCATTAAGCTAGGCATATAGTGCTCAAGTAATGGATCCACCCGGATCCCAAGGTATATCAAAGCCAATTTTAATTAACAATGATTTGTAATTTAGTGGTGAGCATAAGGTAACATATATCATGTAATGACGAAGTCTAACTCTCTTCCTATTCATCGGCATGTCATAAAAGAATAATTCATGCACACAAAGTAAAGGCCAATGCATAGTATAAACAGTTTCTTGCAATTTTATCATATTGGAAACATAGAGAGGTGGAGATATAGTTCCTCTCTCATAATAATTGCAAGTAGGAGCAGCAAGCACATGCATATTATATTCATCAAAATCATCATGTGCAACGGTAAAAGGCAACCCATCAATATATTCCTTAATAAGAGCAAACTTCTCCGATATAGTGTAGTTTGGAGAATTCAAAAAGATAATAAGACTATCATGTGTGGGTGCAATAGCAACAATGTCATGTTTAACATAAGGAACTATAGCAAGTTCATCTCCATAAGCAAAATTCATATTGGCATCTTGACCACAAGCATAGCAAGCATCATCAAAAAGGGATATTTCAAAAGAATCAACGGGATCATAACAATCATCGTAGCAATCATCCTCCGGTAAGCACGAAGGGAAATTAAACAATGTATGAGTTGAAGAGTTACTCTCATTAGAAGGTGGGCACGGGTAGCTAATCCACTCTTCCTCCTTTTGTTCTTCGCTCTCCTCCTCATCTTTTTCATCCAATGAGCTCACAGTTTCATCAATTTCTTCTTCCATAGACTCCTGTAAAATATTAGTCTCTTCTTGGACAGCGGAGTAGTACTCAATATATGGTTCAACATAGGCATTAGAAGCATAATTATCATAGTAATATTTAAGTATGGCAAAATTTTCAGATTTGTAAAAGAGTAGCATCATACTTTTCAATCAAAGAAGCAATTTCGTAAGCACCCATAAAAGCAACAAATTCTTCAATTTGTTGAACATCATAGTAACTATAAACACCCTTAGCATAAGAGGATACGATTCCATTATCACTAAACAAACATTGGTAGGGAAGGTGTTTCTTAGGGTCTTCAGAACAACAAGTATAATCATATATTTCACATAAATCCCAAGCATAGCATTGCAAACGATGAATTTGATCCGGTAAAGTTTCCCTTTTTCAGATATTCGGTGTCGCACATAATAAGCATGCTCATCTAAAGATTTGCCCTCAACTAAGCTAGTTGGGGTTTCAACACGAGCACATAGGGATCGAAGATGATCCAAGTAATAAGCTTCAGCAGTGTGATAGATTTTGAGTGGTTCTTCAACCATTGGTTTAGTAGGTACAACTAAATTTTTTGGTATTTTGCGTTTACAACCCATAACTAAAGATAGAAAACAACTAAGAACAGCAAATAAAAATTACTTAGTGATAAAGCAAACAAGAACACACGAGAATATTCACCCCACGCTATTGCTCCCCGGCAACGGCGCCAGGAAAAGGTCTTGATAACCCACAAGTATAGGGGATCGCAACAGTTTTTGATAAATAAGAGTGTCGAACCCAACGAGGAGCTAAAGGTAGAACAAATATTCCCTCAAGTTCTATCGACCACCGATACAACTCTACGCACGCTTGACGTTCGCTTTACCTAGAACAAGTATGAAACTAGAAGTACTTTGTAGGTGTTATTGTATAGGTTTGCAAGATAATAAAGATTACGTAAATAAAAAGTAGGGGTTGTTTAGATAAAGAAACAATAAAGTAAATATAGCGAGTGTGTAAAAGTGGTGGTAGGAGTTGCGAAATTGCCCCTAGGCAATTGACTACTTTACTAGACCAATAGCAAGTATTATGTGGGAGAGGCCACTGCTAGCATGTCATCCCTGACTTGGAATTCTATGCACTTGTGATTGGAACTATTAGCAAGCATCCGCGACTACTAATGTTCATTAAGGTAAAACCCAGCCATAGCATTAAGATATATTGGTCCCCCTTTAATCCCGTATGCATCAATTTCTATGCTAGGTTGAAGCTTCTGTCACTCTTGCCCTCCAATACATAGTCCTATCAACATACAACTAACCCTAGGGTGTGATCCACGCGCGCAATCATATGATGGGCACCAAAGGACAGCAACATAACCACAAGCAAATTAAATCAATCATAGCAATTTATCAACCACCGATAGGACAACGAAAATCTACTCAGACATCATAGGATGGCAACACATCATTGGATAATAATATGAAGCATAAAGCACCATGTTCAAGTAGAGGGTACAGTGGGTTGCGGGAGAGTGGACCGCTGTAGATAGAGGGGGAAAGGTGATGGAGATGTTGGTGAAGATGGCGGAGGTGTTGGTATAGATCGCGGTGATGATGATGGCCCCCAGTGGCACTCCGGTGCCACCGGAAGCGAGGGGGAGAGAGCCCCCCCTCCTTCTTCTTCTTCCTTGACCTCCTCCCTAGATGGGAGAAGGGTTTCCCCTCTGGTCCATGGCCTCCATGGCGTGGGAGGGGCGAGAGCCCCTCCGAGATTGGATCTGTCTCTCTGTCTCACTCTGTTTCTGCGTTCTCAGATTCTTCCCTTTCACCGTTTCTTATATTCCCGGAGATCCGTAACTCCGATTGGGCTGAAATTTTAACACGATCTCTATCCGGATATTAGCTTTCTTGCGGAGAAAGAAGGGCATCAACCGCCTTACGGGTGGCCCATGAGGTCCAGGGCCACGCCCAGGGGGCAGGCGCGCCCCCCTGCCTCATGGCCACCTCGGGCACCGTCTCGCGTGGATTTTTCTTACAAAAAATCATATATGTTCCAAAAAAATCTCCGTCAGTTTTTATCCCGTTTGGACTCCATTTGATATGGATATTCTGCGAAACAAAAAACATGCAACAAACAGGAACTGGCACTGGGCACTGGATCAATATGTTAGTCCCAAAAATAGTATAAAAAGTTGCCAAAAGTATATGAAAGTTGTATAATATTGGCATGGAACAATCAAAAATTATAGATACAACAGAGACGTATCACCTCACTAGCGGTAGATCTTCACAAAGTAGGCGATCTCCTTGCCCTTACAAACTCTTTGGTTCAACTCCACAATCTTGTCGGAGGCTCCCAAGTGACACATAGACAATCTAGGAGACACCACTCTCCAAGAAGTAACAAATGGTGTGTTGATGATGAACTCCTTGCTCTTGTGCTTCAAATGATAGTCTCCCCAACACTCAACTCTCTCTCACAGGATTTGGATTTGGTGGAAAGAAGATTTGAGTGGAAAGCAACTTGGGGAAGGCTAGAGATCAATATTCATATGGTAGGAATGGAATATCTTGGTCTCTACACAAGTGTAGGTGGTTCTCTCTCAGAAAAAGTAACTTGGAAGTGTAGGTTCGTTCTGATGGCTCTCTCTACAAATGAAGAGGTGGTGGAGGGGTATATATAGCCTCAACACAAAATCTAACCGTTACACATAACTTCCCAAACTCGGTGGGACCGAATGGTTAAACTCGGTCGAACTGATTCAGCAAAGCTAGTGACCGTTAGGGTTTTCAGTGGGACCGACATGCAACTCGGTAGGACCGATATGATTAGGGTTAGGGCATAACATAATCTCGGTGAGACCAACTACACAAACTCGGTGAGACCGATTTTGGTAATAAGCTAACTAGAGAGTTGGTCAGGTAAACTCGGTTGGACCGATCGCTCATTTCGGTGAGACCAAAACATTACGAAGGGAAAACAGAGAGTTTACATTGCAATCTCGGTGGGACCGATCGCTCATCTCGGTGAGACCGAAATGTTACGAAGGGAAACAGAGAGATTACAACCCCATCTCGGTGAGACCGAGATCCCAATCGGTGAGACCGATTTTCCTAGGGTTTGTGGCAGTGGCTATGACATTTGAAACTCGGTGGCGCCGGATAGGAAGAATTGGTGGGGCCGAGTTTGACTTTTGGTTTAGGTCATATGTGGATGTGAGAAAGTAGTTGAGGGTTTTGGAGCATATCACTAAGCATTTTGAGCAAGAACCTCATTAAGCAACACCTCATCCCTCCTTGATAGTATTGGCTTTTCCTATAGACTCAATGTGATCTTGGATCACTAAAATGGAAAATGTAGAGTCTTGAGCTTTGAGCTTGAGCCGATCCTTTGTCCTTAGCATTTTGAGGGGTCCACTTTTCTCATCCATGCCATGCCAATCATTGAGCTTTCCTGAGATATTAATCTTGAAGTAGTATTAGCTCAGTGAGTTATATGTTGTTAGGAATTACCAAAACCACCTAGGGATAGTTGCACTTTCAGAAAGGCTTCAAACCCGGTTCACTCGACCCTAATCTTTTCACTAAATTTTATAATGGTGAATTGTTTGTGTGCCAAATATATGTTGATGATATTATCTTTGGCTGTACTGACCAATGTTATAGTGATGAATTTGCCTATATGATGAGTGAAGAATATCAAATGTCTATGATGGGAGAATTGAAATTATTCTTAGGTCTTCAAATTCGTCAACAACGCAATGGCATATTCATATCTCAGGAGAAATACCTCAAGGATGTACTGAGGAAATTCGGCATGCAAGATTGCAAAGGCGTCAAAATCCCTATGCCCACAAATGGCCATCTGTGCGTTGATGAAAATGGAATTGACTTCGATCAAAAGGTATACCGCTCCATGACTGGTTCCTTATTGTACTTATGTGCGTCTAGGCCAGATATTATGCTTAGTGTTTGCATGTGTGCCCGATTTCAAGCTACACCGAAGGAATCACACCATAAGGCTGTGAAGCATATTCTTCGATATCTAGCTCACACACCAACACTTGGATTATGGTACCCCAAGGGCTCGGCTTTTGATCTCATTGGATATTCTGACTCTGACTATGCCGGTGATCGTGTGGACCGCAAGTCAACATCTGGTACATGTCATTTCCTCGGACGATCTTTGGTCTGTTGGTCCTCGAAGAAACAGAACTGCGTATCACTATCTACTGCTCAAGCTGAGTACATTGCTGCTGGTTCTTGCTGTGCTCAATTGCTATGGATGAAGCAAACTCTCAAGGACTACGGTGTCAACGTGAAGAATGTGCCTCTCTTCTGTGACAATGAGAGTGCCATCAAGATTGCTCACAACCCAGTTTAGCACTCGAAGACAAAGCACATTCAGATTTGTCATCATTTTCTTCGTGATCATGTGTTGAAGGGAGACATTTCTATTGAGCATGTGAAGACTGAAGAACAGCTAGCCGATATCTGCACAAAGCCCTTGGATGAGAAGAGATTTAGCAAGTTGCGGTGTCAGCTAAATATCTTAGAATCTTCGAATGTTCTTTGAAAAGGACACTCATCCTAACACTTTGCAAAATTGATGACTTAGATGTGCAACATATGAAGAAACGTTTTTCTTCAATCAATGAAGAATAACACTCTAAGTGTGAAGAAATTAACGAAGAATTTGATTCTCGGAACCCTACGACAATTGTACGCGGTGTCTGAAATCATC
Source organism: Triticum dicoccoides (assembly GCF_002162155.2). NCBI lineage: Eukaryota > Viridiplantae > Streptophyta > Magnoliopsida > Poales > Poaceae > Triticum > Triticum dicoccoides. The sequence goes on along the minus strand of NC_041386.1, from coordinate 187,668,295 downwards.
ATTCTTATACGGTGGGTCACGCCACCACCAAAAGTTGAAAATCTTCAATTTGACTTTTTTGTTTTGAAATTCCTCAGTTGTTCAAATTCTTCAACTTTGCATTGTCTTCGCTGTTTCCGTCGTTTTTCTTCATTGGCTATATATATATATGAGTTTATGTCCTCTACAGCATTCACTTATGACTATTTCTTCAAGTTGGTTTTTCTGCTAAGTGAATGTGATCGGACCCTTCCCCCTCTATGCTATACTCAACCCAATCTGTTCACAAATTTTTCATGTGAATTCTATTTGAAACTCGTTCAAAATCTTCATTGTGTCCTTGTCAGCTGAAGAAATTGAGAACGGAACTTTAAAACCTATCTTATCTAAATTTTTAGCTTTACCGCTCAAACCGTTCCACATCCCACGATATACTTATCTATTCACCCACGATCGCACATGATCTCCACTTCTCAGTGCGTGGGTGACACATGTCAAGCGAATGAGAAGGGTCAGGGGCACGGTCATCCAAATTCTTCGGGCGAACAGTTTTTCACCGTGGCTAAAAATACCCCCAATCCCCTTCCTCACTTCCTTTACTCCGCTCGACCTCTCTCTAGCTCGAGCTTCTCAAACCCTAGCGCCGCCGCTACATCATCATCGCCGGTGAGGAAGAGCTTCACTGCCTCGACCTTGTCGCCGTCGTACTCGCACCGGTCATGGAAATCTTCACTCCGCCGCCGCCGTAGCCGTCTTCCTCCACCAAGTTAGGGCGTGGAAGATCTGCATTGACGAACTTCACATCTCCACATTCCAGTTTGCCGTGTTCTTCGTCCAGGGTAATTAAAAGTTACTTTTACGGCCCTCTATGATTCAAATGATTTCTACAAAATCCTCAAAGGTGTTTTTCTTCATATCTTCACACACTAAAACACCTCACATGTCATTTGTTCTTGATTCGTTTCTCTAAGTTATGTTTTTCTTCAAGATTCCTCAAATGTGTGGATTTTTTATCTATACATCTCTAGAACCTAAGACAAAGAACGCTTAGTGAAATTCTTCAAGACTCATCTGGTCAAATTCCTCAGACTTGTTCTTTTTGAAAAACCTCTGAGAACGCATATGACCTCTTCAAATTCCTCGCAACTATACTCTGTTCACAGGTACTCATGTGAGCTGCTGAATCACTAGGTTCTCATCAACTTAACTCATTTGCAGCGTTCCTTGAAGAAAAGTTGCATACTTCTTCAGAGAATTCAATTGTTCAAATTCCTCAACTGAAGAAAATGGCTGATGGTAAGAAGCCACAGAAAGGAGGAAAGAGGCCTGAGGTCAACACTACCTTTGAAATCCCTGAGAACATCTATGCTGGGTACTGCACACCCCCTGAGGAAGATAAAAATCAGCGCAAGGTGCGCATTCAAAAGATTGAGAGGAGATGGGCAAGAGAGTGGAGGGAGTACAGATATGTCACTCCCAAATATATGAAGAAATTTGCACTAAATCCTCCATGCCCAAGACCTCCGTTGGCACATGGTCAAATAGCTGATCCCACCAGCCTCAAGCATGGTGAGGATTATCCTGATGAATGGGTCAAGCGCCAGGCCAAGTTGGCCAAACAAGCAAAAGATGCAGTGAGGAAATTCAATGAAGGCTCTGCTGCCGCTGCTGCTGTTGAGGCCTCTGTAAAGCCGAAGAAGGCCATGCCAAAGAAGCCTTCTCACGAGCCTAGTGCTTCACCAGCAATGCCCTCACGGCCAATTCCTCACGCTGCTCCTGCTCCTATAAAATCTTCAGCTCCTCCGCCAAGGTCTTCGGCTGCTCCGACCAGATCCTCAGCACCTGTGCATCTCGCCACGTGCCAAAGGACCATAGGCATATCTATTGCCTCAGGAGCCTCTGCAAGTTCCTCGGATGCTCCAAGTTCCTCAGCTGCTCCCACTCTTCTGAAGAAGAAGACCACTGCTGGACGAGGTCCTCGACCAAGTCCTCACAAGAAACAAGTAGCCTTTCAAGTGTTGTCTGATGAAGACGAAGCTGATGATGAAGAACTTACTGAAATCATCAGGGACAGGCAACTCAGGGCCGCTAGAGCCAAAGGCAGTAATGTGCCATTAATGTTGGATCTGAAGTTGATCCTAGACTTCATTGACTTGTGGCACAAAGACCCCAACACACCTCTTCCTGAGCTGAACCTCACTCCTGGTTAAAGTCATGTACTGACTCACTTCATTGATGAAGAGAAATGGAAATTTGAACAGGGAAGGAGGGTGAAGAAAGCGCAATACAAGAAAGAGCGCTTTCTGAAGCAAAACGTTTTGAAGCTTTCACCTGAAGAACTTGTTGCTCTTCAATCTGAAATCAAGAAACTGAGTGATGAATTTGATCTCTATTATGCTAATTGGCTTGGAGCCAAAGTCAGATTTGTAAAGATAACTGAACAGTTCACTACCAATGTTGCAGCCCCAACGCAACAGGAAATTCCTCAGGCTGAAGCATCTGCTCAGCCGACTGAAGAAAATGCCAGCACCGCTGATGACAATCAGGTTGCTGAATAAAATGTCAGTTCCAGGGCTGATGACTGCATTCCAACTGCTGATGAAATTGCTAGGGCATCCACTAGTGGTGCGCCTGAAGAAAATGAAGAAGTCAGGGCAACTGCATCAGTTGCGCCTGAAGAAATACAACCCAATTCCTCTGCTTCTGCGCCTACACCAACTCCGATCCTTCCATCTGCATCAGATGTGAAGAAAACTAAGGCTGCAGAGCGTGCAGCGGTGAAGAAAAGGAAGGCATCAACTGCATCAGATTCTTTAGCTCAGAAGAAGATGAAGCCACTCACTAGCTCATTTGCAAATCCAATTGATGTTGTTCCTATCTCAACCATGCCATCAAAGGACCTTGTTCCTTTTGATGAAGAATATGTGATTCCAAGTGAATCCGATAAAGAGAATCCCTCTGCTACTTCGTCAGAGCAGATGGATGAAGAAATTGAAGTGGATATAATCCCTTCAACACCAGTTGTCTCCTCGCCTATGCCTCAGTTTACTGCTGAAGAGGCCGGCGTTGAAGAAATGGAAGATGAAGATGTGGACATTGGTTGTACCACACCCGTGCTAAGTGATGAATTTTGGGAAAGTCAGCATCCCAACTCTCCACTCTTCACACCATTGCAACAAGTTCCTCAGTCCCCAGTAACTACTGTATAAATGGGATCTGATGAACCACATGCCACACCGTCTATCCATGAAGAAATTCCAGCCACTAGCGCTGAAGATCATGTAAATGAAGAATTGAAGTCCCAGGTTGCCACTGAAATAGTGCCTGAAATTCCTCAGCCCGTGGAACCTGAGATCGAGATTTCGGAGGTTGTGATGCAATTGACTGACACTCCTCACCCCAAGCCAAAGGATCCATTCTCAAAGAAGCAGAAATTCAAGGCTGATGATTTCTTCGGCGAGCACGTGTTCTTCACTGACTACAATCCTTATGACTCTGCTCGTCTAAGGAGGAAGCATTTCTGGACTGCAAGCCAGGCCAACTTCTATTCTTCACTGCTTTTCAACAAAGACAAAATCTTCTACCATGAGCATATTCCTCACGTAGACATGGAATCATTACCTTGCTTCTCTCATGTGCTCAGTGTTCTTCATGATGCAGGCCTCCTCAACTTATGCTCTGACATTGTTGATTGGAATGAAGAGCTTATTCTTCAGTTCTACGCTACATTGCATATCACAGGTGATCCTGAAGATATCAACACCTGGGTCTTGGACTGGATGACCGAAAATACTCACTATAAGGCACCCGCATCTGAATTGCTTCACGCCCTGCCCATCAGTCCACCCAGTGAAGGAGCTCGCTGCCTGTATCATGAACCAGAACTCACAGCTCATTACATGCAAGTGTTAATGAAGCCTTTGAAGCCCGGTCAAGCCCCAAGAACCAAATTCCCCGTGAAGGATTTACTCTATGTTCCCAGAACCGTCTATCACATTCTGACGAGGACAATGAGTCCCATCAAAGGCCACGACTCATCTGAAGAGGAAATAGTTGGGATCATGAAGAATCTGCTATTCAACATCATTCATAGCATTCCTATCAACTATCACGATTTCTTCATGAGGACTCTGGCAAATGCTGCACTTTCTCCGTTTGAGCTGAAACCTTATGCACCTTGGATTATGAGATTCCTCAGGGCAAGGTCTTCACTCAACTACAAGGCTGATTTTCAGAATCACCTTAGCTATCTGCCCCCGATTGAAGTCCTCAAGCAGGCTTTTACTTCAATTGATGAAAAGGGTAAGGCTCCTGCTGTCATTGATGAAGGCATTCGTCCATTGGATGGTCAGTTTCGCAAAGCTGCATCTTATTCCACCAATGATGACTCTGCCACACATGACTCTGCTGCCAGTGCACCCAAGTCTACTCCTCAAGCCACTGCTCCTCGTGTGATGACTGACCATGAGCTTCTGCTTAGTCTTCACCAGAAGGTGGATTGAAACCATAAATGGGTTAAGCGTTAGTTTGGTTCATTTCTTCACAACATGACTACTACACACAATGCAGTGAATAAAAACCATTACTACCTCCATGAAGTCTTCGGTCGCACCTGGGCCATTCTATCACATCTATATGGTGAATAAGATCTCAAGAAAATGGGTCTCAAGGACGATTTTGACTGGTCTGCACCTCCACCGAAGAAATTCAAGAAGGTCACGGTTCCTTCTTTGGTGTCTAGCTCATATTCTTCATCACGCGATACCGACGAGTATGAAGACTTGGACGACACTGCGGCAGGCCCTTCCACGACAAACGACCCCAACAACGTTGGCGCTCCTTCATCAACTTGATATTCTTCAGGGGCATTAGTCCTCATTTTCGATCCTTTTGGTCATTCGATGCCAAAGGGGGAGAATTTTGAGTTAGTCTTCAAGCGGGTCTGTCTATATGGGTGTTTTTTTGCTAAGTTACAACTCTGAGAGTTCTTCTAAAACTTTATTGGATCGAGTTGTAAACTTAAACCCGATGGTGCTCTCATACTTTTGATGTGTTTTTTCTGCATGCTTCTTCCTCATATATGTTAATGCATGCATGCTGAATTACATCAGTCACCATATTTCATCATGCATTTCAAATTATTTATTATGATATGTCAAATGCGTGTATGAATTACAAGATATAGGGGGAGATCTCCATGATTCTACTCTTCAAGTGTGCAATGCTTCAAAAGCAAATTCCTCATCATGTACATCTTCAGGGGGAGTTCTTCTATATCTTGCAATCAAATTCCTCAATATCAGTATTTACACTTCATATGTTTATCCCCATTGAAAACTTAACCTATATTGTCATCAATCACCAAAAAGGGGGGAGATTGTAAGTGCATCTAGTGCCCCTTAGTGATTTTGGTGTATTGAAGACTTATAGGTTAAGCGATTAATGTGTTTATGAGTGTACAAAGGACTATAAGTCTATGAGGAGTTTGATATTTAAAGAGAAAGTCGACCCCTAAAAAGGAAGTTCTTCAACTGAAGACTTTGAATTTCTGAAGACTTTCTAAAGACTTTGAAAGTGGAGAAATTGGTGTGACCTTGAAGACTTGGCATTCATTCGAGGAACATGAAGCGTGAAGACTTTTGTTTTCGTAGTTTCATTTTCTCTTTCTTGAGTCATAGGAAACACTTTACTGTTAAAGGGGGTCGAGGAAATACTAAGGAAAAATTTCCATGTGATACTCAACTCAAAATCCTACACCTACCAATCCCTTCAAGTGAAGCCATTGGAAATCTCATACAGTCCAGTCATATTCTTGAGTGACAGAGACGAAGTTCTTCTGGTCTCTGAGGAATTTGTTCTGACTGAGGAGTTAGGAATTCGCCAGTGCGGATTGCCTACACAGTGAGGAACATGATAGCCCTGAGGAATTTGATACTCAAATTTCCGGCCGTTGTTGTGCTATGCGCCAGCTGTCCCAAAATATCTACCCACCTAACGGTCATATCATTGAAGGGCATTTATGTCTTATCATGTCGGGCTGCTCCCTAGGCTATAAATAGCCGCCCCTACAACCACTAGCTGGTTGGCTGCTCCGAGAGAAACTGACACTTGTCATTTGAGAGCATCCCATCCTCCGAGGATTTTGAGCGAAAATCATCAAGTGAGGAAAACCCAAACCCAAACACCTACAAACCTAAAGTGATTAAGCATCACTGAAGAGATTGATCATGCGTGGATCCGACGCTTATTACCTTTAAAGATTGTGCTTCTTCCAGACGGTTAGGCGCCATGGTCTAGAGCATCCAAGAGGAATTGTGGATCGCCGAGTGACCAAGTTTGTGAAGGTTCGGAAGTCACCTGAAGACTTACCATGAGTGATTGGGCGAGGTCTGTGTGACCTTAGCTCAAGGAGAATACGGTGAGGGCTGTGTGTCCGAGACTGAGTGTCCTCAGGTTTAAATACCTAGCCGCTCCAACCAGACGTACAACTGAGACAACAGTTGGAACTGGTCTACCAAATTATTGTCTTCACCAAGCTCACTGGTTATATTTCCTCAACTCTTTCATTTCCTCATAACTGTGTTGAGTGCTTGTTCGTATCTGTGTTTGAAGACTTTGACTGAAGACTTTTTCAATTTCCTCAGTTCAATTTCTTTAGTCTGTTTGTCTTCATCCTGTGTTATCATATGTTTACGCTTTCTGTACTTTGTGCTTGTCTTCATTTCATCATGATCACTATGCTTGTGTTCTGTTATGTTTACTTTTGAGTACTTATTCCGCTGCTAATAGTTCTTCGCTAAGGAATTTCCTCACCTGCAAATTCCTCAGTGAAGAATTCATAAAAATCGCCTATTCACCCCCCTCTAGCCGATATAACACACTTTCATTGCAGTATCAGGATTTACCGAAAAGAAGCAGCGAAGGGGAAACAAATAAATAACAAAGCAACAAAACATCATAAAGCAAGACATCGCAATACGCAGCGTTAGAGGTGACATACCGCAGTACTAGGTGATACCGGCGAATGGGGAAAACATTCGGGAAAGTATTCCCGGTGTTAGGCATTTCTGGACAGATGAAACGGAGGGGGACGGTTCCATGTTCGCTATGAAAGAGGCACGTCACGGATGAACGGAGGGCGTATTCAGAACTGTCGCGTTTTTCTAAGCAACTTTCATGTAGAAAGTTTTTCGATTTGGTCTATGGTTGAATTCCTATGAATTCCCGAAGTTTTCTGAAAATCTATGGAATTCTGCTAAGTCTGAGAAGCCCTCAGTTTTAAACACCACTTAGCCGTTTTCCGGAGCCTATTTCTTGATCTATACATCCTCTAATTTTGTGCCTTAAATCAATTGTGAGCATTTTGCTGCGATCTACATGTTAGTATCACTTTTATCCATATTAGAGCCCATTAGCTTGATCATCAACAGCTCTAAAGTAGTCATGAAAATAAATTTGTTTTCAGTCTTTCACTTAACAGAACTTAGACTTTTGTCATTTTCATAGCATTTAAACCTCATACCTTTTGAAATTAGTCCAATGAAATGTTTTGAACCTTGTCAAGTGTACTACATAACCGTATAATTTTTACCCACGTTGGGAAAAGTTTGGTTGTAGTTTTGCTGCTGTATAAATTGGCATGCTATGGAGATTTGCAAAAGCTAGCTCGCGCTACAGTGCACACACACTCACGCACACACCACGCTGCACAACACCACGGCCATGGCCAGTAGCTACAGCAGTGCAGAGCATCAGGGGAAGCGGCTAGGCAGTAGTAGAAAGCAGCAACGGCAGTGGGCGGTGGCTGGAGTGGTGTGGCGCTGGCAGGGGCAGGCACGGCACGCAGGAGTGGTCGGGAGCAGCACCCGGGGGAGCGGTTGCGTCAGCGGGAGCTCCGTCGGGCGAGCCGAAGCCAGCGGCGAGGTGCGGTGGCTGCGGCACGGGGCGGCGATTGCAGGGAAGGTGCGGGCGAGCACGGCGAGTGCTTACGCGGGGTAAGGCAGGGCACGGCCGGGGGCTTGCAGGCACGGACCTGGGCCCGGCGAGCAGAGCTTGGGCCCCCTGCCATGGCGGCCGTCGCGGTGGGGGGTGCCAAACTACGACGACTTGAGGGACGGGGAGCAGTAGGGGCGGGAGGGGAGCTCACCGCATATCTAAAGGAGGCGACGGTGAGGCCGGGGGTTGACCGAAATAGTGGTACTCGACGGCGGACAATGACGAGGTCCGCGATGAAGACGATGGCGCTCGAGAGTGTACGGGCCGCCCCAACTTGTTTCAACGCCCATGGACGAAGGAGTCGAAGGTGGGAAGCTCCTGGACAACCCGGTGCGACGAGGAGAGGACGGTGGCCGCGAGATCGACGCGGCAGCGACGACCAGATCTCGGGCACGAGTCAACCTTCGAGAGAGAGAGCAAGTGAGGGGATAAGTGAGGATTAGGGTTTTACTATGCGGTCGAGAGTGGCCTTAATTGTCTCTAGGTTGCCTCGGATGGTCGACACGAGCAACATCCGAGCGTGGACGGTGGCCGAGTGCCACGCCATGGCGCTGCCTCCTCCCTCACGGGAGATGGGAGAAAGGCCAGGGTAAATGGGCCAGACCGCAATGTAGCCTTGGCTGAGCCAAGTGCACAGTTCTTGTTTTTTGTATTCTTTTGCTATTAAATGTATTTAGTTTAAACCAATATTTAGTACATAAATACTAAGCAATGTGTGGAGCTAGCACCGCGGGTTACAATTTACTTTGAATTGTTTACTTATTGTATGATTTCCAATTGGCTCAAATAAATGCAGATGGTCCAAACTTAATTAGGTTAAGGGTATTTTAAGTATTCAAATAATGTTGGTTCATTCATGATAATTAGTTAATGAATATTTGCAACCTAACAAACATTTTTTGATTTACTGTTTTGAAGACACGAAAAATTGACTTGCATTATATGTTTGAATTTGACTTGAGTTTTAATTTAGTGACAATTTAGCTTAACAAACATGGCGACATGGTATCATTAGCAAGGGGTTACTATAGTTTAATTATCCGGGCATCACAATTCTCCTCCACTACAAGAAATCTCGTCCCGAGATTTAAGAGGGGGTAAGGGGGAAGGTTCTGGTTACAAAATTCTAGCGAGTGTTCTCGCTCTTGGTTGCTCTTCTCGAAGAGGTAGATCCACTATGTTGATGTCTTCATTTCTCTGCTTCAGGTCATGATGATGAAGTCGGCATTCTTTCTTCGGGAACTCAATCGTACTTACAGTAGAATAAAGCGGGGTTATTTTGGGAGAACGGACCTTTGCAAGGTTGACTATTTGGTAGCTAACATCGGGGAAGGTGGCGGAAAGTAACTCTCGAATTGAAACTTAAGAAAAAAATCATGAGTAAAGTAAGTAGGTATCATGGGAAGTTTTGAGCGGGTAGGCAATCGCTCGATGCCTGAAACCGGGCGTGAAAGAGGTTCAAAGCAACGGGGATAAGTATTGTGTTTGATACCAGAATTGATTACTAGGAAGGTGACCCCGTGAGTTACATACGAAGTCAAGCGCGAGGAATAACCTTGGAAAAAGGGGTGTACAGGAGAGTCAGGTTTCAATCCTGTGGAACTATGGGTTATGGGCCCACCATGTGGGTTAAAAGTAGGAGGAGTGGTGACATCTTTGCACGATCATGATAGCAAGGCACGCCAGAGGGTAGCCTGTCAATTATGTCGGCAACAACCGTCGGTACCAAGGGCGAGGGACGAAGAGAACCATTTTCCTGCTCGTTGAACGAGGTGGACCAATAGGCAAAGTTCTCGTCCATCGGTGGTCACCGGAATGCTATCAACAAAAGCAACAGGGTCTTACTGACATGGTTGTACACCAAGGTGTTTACATAAGCAGAAGAATATTACTGCTTAGATCATATAGATCACAAGAAAGGTTAAATAAAATAATGACAAGGAAAATGCGATTATCAGATTAAACAGAACAATGGAAAAGAAAATGTGTTCAAACACATATTTTAGGGGTGTATCCTTCCCAAGGACAAGTAGAGCATGATATCCATGACAGGATATAATGTAGAAAATTCTTTAGGTACGGGGAGAGAAATTTCCTGACATTACCCATACAACGGTGTTTGGATAATTGAGCAGGAAACATTTAGCATTGGGCTTCAAATGTTCTTGTTGAAAATTGGAGTACCATAGACATGCATCGAGATAGCATTGACATGGTCATCAGGTGAAGATCAGACTTTGGAAACACAAAGGATCCATCAGGAGCGGCTTGTAGAATAAGTCTTACAATTTCATCATGGAAGAAAGAATAGCCTTGCTAAAAAGGAAATGGTAACAATAGGTCCTCCGGCCAGGTGTGCTAGGCACGATATCAGCTTACCGGGTCATATAAAGACCATTGTTATTACTCTTGGAAATATGTTCCCACCATCATATCTGATTGAGGTTCAGATCTAATTGGTGTCGGGATACCTTAGACTCGGGATGCTTGAGAAGAAAAGGCGCAACACCAATTGACGAGATGACATTGTAAGATTCTTGGGAAACGAACTATGAAAGCGAGTTCCGAAACAAGAGTTCATCATTAAGCCAAGGAGAGGGTGAGGAGGTGGCTGATGGCTCAGCGACCATTCCTCGAGATTTCCAAAAATATGGGTTTCCACAATCATGTGAACAAGGAGATAACATTTGTCAGATCAAATGATATAATGGTGTGCTCGAGGAAAGCATACACAATTGAACATTGATTGAAAGGTGCACCCGAAATATGGGTCGGGTCGCATGATCAATGTTAGAATGGTCACTAAATGAACAAAAGAAGTAGAATGAAATTATCGACCATTCACTTCAAAGCAATAGGGTTGCTAGAAGTTTTGAATTCACACCTCAAAGTTTGATAGCCGGTATTCCGATTAGAAACAACACGGGGACCAAGAAATGAACAGAGATGGCGAGATGTAATACTACAACAAGAATTCTTAAGAGGTGGAGCATTTCTCACAACATCCTTGATATAAAAGATGATAATAATCCAAGGTGGAACATAACATAAGCTGGATAGCAATGAGCTCCATAACATGATCAAGTTTGTGTCGGAGGGAAGGCAATGATGTTGTCGATGATAATACAAATCATCGAGGGGCAAGGATGGTATTTCTCATCAAGAATTCAATTGATATCCTGGAAGAAGTCAAAATGTTGATGATGATCACGATAAATTTTGTCAAGATATTTCATGAAGATGTAATCGATCAGCGATGACATCAAGTCAAAGGAATGATGAAGCAAGAGGTTATTGGAACCACAGTTACGACACAAACTCGAAATCAAGCTTGTTGTTTAAGGTAAAAGGGTATGACGAGGAAGATCGACGTAAGATGAACTATCATCGCAAATTGGTGCTCCGAGATTAAGGATCAGGTAGCATAGTTAAAATCGGCACAATAATGATATAGCCAATACGGCTAGGAATGATGTGATGGAGTTCAAACCCGTAAGCAATGATGGTTAATAAGAGTTGTTGAATCATAGTGTGGACTCGATTCAGTTATCGGTGTTCTCGAGTGACTAATAACCCATAACCTGAGGAAAAATTGGAATCGGTGAGAAATAATTGTAGATGAAGAACTCATAAGGAGTTATGTAGTTCCATGATATTCTCGAGATACCAGAAGGTAAAACTCAAAGGTAGAGCAGAGTAGAGGTTGGGCACGCGTATTGATCTGCAAAAGGCAAGTATTTTAACTTGTCCGAGAAATAGAATCAAATGAGAACAATCATAGTCGGAACCACGGTTGTAAAGGACCAAACCCCAGATATAAGATGAAATTATACCAAGGGGACAACTATTTTTTAAGAGAAGCTGGCATGACAAGATCTACATCGTGGCCATGGGCATGAACACAAGGTTCAAGGTCGACTCCCACTTCTTCAATGCATAACCTATCATTCACTTCTCATTTTCGATGGAGTTGTAGTGTTGAAATTTTATCTGGTAAATCACCAGGAGAATATGACTCGTGAAAACTCTCAGGTTCACCCGATTTTAGGGAACGTATAGGTTAAACCCATCAGGATATCTCGAGAACATATACTACAAGCTTCAATAGTAAATAACACAAGCTCGATAGTAGAGCATGGTTGACAAAAGCAGAGGATACAATTTACCAAAGGCATTATGTATCTGAGGAAAGGCTCACAAGCTTATTGAATATGAAGGACGTTGTCGGATAAATTTCCGACAAAGGGTCTGGTGGTCCACAAGGGATATGACGTGAGCATCGGTACTCAACCACAGGAAGAAGAATGCAAGGAGATTAGATTGTAGAAACAACTGACTAAATCAAAGCTCAAATGCAAAGGAATTATGAATTCCAAGACAAGGGGTCAGAAGCAATGCTCTGATTAGGGATGGATAAGTTGAATAGCCTTAGGGGTACAATCGGTGGCAATTTGATTGTTCGAGATCCAGCTCATGTTTAAAATGATGTCTGAGCCGGGAGGATGAATTCTAGGATCTGAATAAGGATTGCGAGCATTGCAACATATTGAATTAATGGACTCAAAATGATAATGACAAAGGATGCCAACAAGATTACCAAACTTATGGGATTAATCATAATGCAAGCAAGAATTTCAAGAGCAATAGGCGGTTGAGGATTTTTGGAGATCGAATGGTATTAATTTCAAAGACCATTGCGAAACACATGAACAACTGGGGATGAGCGGATACTCGATAAGGGCGAGAAATTATCCGTATGGATGTTTAGGTGGAAAGGAACTACAAGGTAGTAGGCACAAAATACTCTCGGAACAATAGAGAGGATTTCAGGGTATCCTGTAATAACAAGATCAACTGGGAGTAAAAGTAAGAACGGCAAGTGTATGTATTTATCCATAGGGATATTTCGGTGGTAGGGAATTGCAAAAGCAACGGGCACAAAGTCTTGGAAGAGTATCAGAGAGTAACTTCAAAATATTTTGGTGCGGTCGGCGATCATCTGGACTGAAGGGGCTCTCCAGGAGAAAGTGTTTTCGAGAACCTAAAGTTAGATTTTAGAAAATCATTTAACCCGAATAGAAGAGAGATCAGAATCCCAGAGTAAGGATCGAAGAGTAAAAGATTCTAATACCACCCAATGGCGACGTGCGCCCGTAAGCCACACAGTCATGTTAGTAAAAGTTTTGTAATGACTAGACTCAACTTCGGCCAAGGAGTTTGGAAGGGGGATTCCTACAGGCAATCGGCTCTGATACCAACTTGTGACGCCCCTGATTCAATCGTACACTAATCATACACGCAAACGTGTACGATCAAGATCACGGACTCACGGGAAGATACCACAATTCACAACATAACTCTACAAATAAAATAAGTCATACAAGCATCATATTACAAGCCAGGGGCCTCGAAGGCTCGAATACAAATGGTCGAAGACACGAGTCAACGGAAGCAATAATATCTAAGTACAGACACAATGTTAATCAAGTTTGCCTTAAGAAGGCTAGCACAAAAGTAGCAACGATCGAAAAGGCAAGGCCTCCTGCATGGGACCTCCTAACTACTCCTCGAAGTCGAACTCCATGTAGAATCTTCCTCGAGATCCTCTGGCTCCTGGACTCCATCATATGATCGCAGTAACAAGGAAAAGAGGAAAAAGAAGTAGGAAAGCAACCGTGAGTACTCATCTGAAGTACTCGCAAGCAAGGATCTACACTACATATGCACTGATATCAATGAAATGGGTAGTATCTGTGGACTGAACTGCAGAATGCCAGAATAAAAGGGGGATAGCTAGTCCTATCGAAGACTACACTTCTGGCAGCCTCCGTATTGAAGCATATAGGAGAAAGTAGATGGTAAGTTCACCCAGTATCATCGCATAGCATAATCCTACCCGGTGATCCTTCCCTTGTCGCCCTGTGAGAGAGCGATCACCGGTTGTATCTGGCACTTGGAAGGGTGTGTTTTATTAAGTATCCGGTTCTAGTTGTCATAAGGTCAAGGTACAACTCTGGGTCGTCCTTTTACCGAGGGACACGGCTATTCGAATAGATCAAATTCCCTGCAGGGCTGCACCACATTTCCCAACACGCTCGATCCCCTTTGTCCAGGCACACTTTTCTGGGTCATGCCCGGCCTCGGAAGATTGACACATCGCAGCCCTACCTAGGCACAACAGAGAGGTCAGCACGCCAGTTTAAATCCTATGGCGCAGGGGTCTAGGCCCATCGCCCATTGCACACCTGCACGTTGCGTACGCGGCCGGTGAGCAGACCTAGCTTCCCTAATACAAGAGCAGGCGTTCCAGTCCAATTCGGCGCGCGCCGCTCAATCACTGACGTCAAGAACGCTTCGGCTAATACCACGACGTCGAGTGCCCATAATTGTTCCCGCGTAGTTGGTTAGTGCGTATAGGCCAGTGGCCAGACTCAGATCAAATACCAAGATCTCGTTAAGCCTGTTATTTTAAAGTAGCCGCGGACGCCGACCAGGGCCAGGCCCACCTCTCTCCCAGGTGGTCTCAACCTGCCATGTCGCTCCGCCACAAAGTAGTAGTCAGGGACTGTCAGGAACCCAGGCCCACCTCTACCGGGATGGAGCCACCTGTCCTTTCAGCCCCCACATCAGAATCACTTGCGGGTACTTTACGAGCCGACCCGACTTTAGTCACCACATATATCATATAGTGTATACAAATATATACCCGTGATCACCCCCCGAGTGATCACGACTCGGTAGTATAGCATGGCAGACAGACAAGAATGTAGGGCCACTGATGAAATACTAGCATCCTATACTAAGCATTTAGGATTGCAGGTAAAGGTAACAACAGTAGTAGCAAGGACAGGCTATGCATCAGGATAGGATAAACGGAAAGCAGTAACATGCTACACTACTCTAATGCAAGCAGTAGAGAGAAGAATAGGCGATATTTGATGATCAAGGGGGGGGGGTTGCCTGGTAGCTCTGCAGATGAAAGGAATCTTCGAAAGCGTAGTCGTAGTCGAAGACCGAAGCATCAACGGTCTCGGGGTCTATCGCAGTATCGGGATCTACTGAAAAGAAGCAGCGAAGGGGAAACAAATAAATAACAGAGCAACAAAACATCATAAAGCAAGACATCACAATACGCAGCGTCAGAGGTGACCTGCCGCAATACTAGGTGATACCGGCGAATGGGGAAAACATCCGAGAAAGTATTCCCGGTGTTAGGCATTTCTGGACAGATGAAACGGAGGGTGACGATTCCATGTTCGCTATGAAAGAGGCACGTGACAGATGAACGGAGGGCATATTCAGAACTGTCGCGTTTTTCTCAGCAACTTTCATGTAGAAAGTTTTCCGATCCGGTATACGGTTGAATTCCTATGAATTTCCGAAGTTTTTAGAAAATCTATGGAATTCTGCTAAGTCTGAGAAGCCCTCAGTTTTAAACACCACTTAGCCGTTTTCCGAAGCCTATTGCTATTGATCTGTACATCCTCTAATTTTGTGCCTTATATCAATTGTGAGCATTTTGCTGCGATCTACATGTTAGTATCACTTTTATCCATATTAGAGCCCATTAGCTTGATCATCAACAGCTCAAAAGTAGTCATGAAAATAAATTTGTTTTCAGTCTTTCACTTAACAGAACTTAGACTTTTGTCATTTTCATAGCATTTAAACCTCACACCTTTTGAAATTAGTCCAATGAAATGTTTTGAACCTTGTCAAGTGTACTACATATCCGTATAATTTTTACCCATGTTGGGAAAAGTTTGGTTGTAGTTTTGCTGCTGTATAAATTGGCATGCAATGGAGATTTGCAAAAGCTAGCTCGCGCTACAGTGCACACACACTCACGCACACACCACGCTGCACAACACCACGGCCATGGCCAGTAGCGACAGTAGTGCAGAGCATCAGGGGCAGCGGCTAGGCAGCAGTAGAAAGCAGCAACGGCAGTGGGCGGTGGCTGGCGCGGTGTGGCGCTGGCAGGGGCAGGCACGACACGCAGGGGCGGTCGGGAGCAGCACCCGGGGGGAGCGGTTGCATCAGCGGGAGCTCCGTCGGGCGAGCCGAAGGCAGCGGCGAGGCGCGGTGGCTGCGGCACGGGGCAGCGATTGCAGCGAAGGTGTGGGCGAGCACGGCGAGTGCTTACGCGGGGTAAGGCAGGGCGCGGCCGGGGGCTTGCAGGCACGGACTGACGGACCTAGGCGCGATGAGCAGAGCTCGGGCCCCCTGCCATGGCGGCCGTCGCGGTGGGGGTGCCAAACTACGACGACTTGAGGGACGGGGAGCAGTAGGGGCGGGGAGGGGAGCTGGAGCTCACCGCGTATCTAAAGGAGGCGACGGTGAGGCCGGTGGTTGACCGAAGTAGTGGTACTCGACGGCGGACGACGACGAGGTCCGTGATGAAGACGATGGCGCTGGAGAGTGTACGGGCCGCCCGACTTGTTTCAACGCCCATGGACGAAGGAGTCGAAGGTGGGGTAGCTCCTGGACAACCCGGTGCGACGAGGAGAGGCCGATGGCCGCGAGATCGACGCGGCAGCGACGACCAGATCTCGGGCACGAGTCAACCTTCGAGAGAGAGAGAGCAAGCGAGGGGATAAGTGAGGATTAGGGTTTTACTACGCGGTCGAGAGTGGCCTTAACTGTCTCCAGGTTGCCTCGGATGGTCGACACGAGCAACATCCGAGCGTGGACGGGCGGCCGACTGCCACGCCATGGCGCTGCCTCCTCCCTCACAGGAGACGGAAGAAAGGCCAGGGTAAATGGGCCAGACCGCACTGTAGCCTTGACTGGGCCAAGTGCACAGTTCTTGTTTTTTTGTATTCTTTTGCTATTAAATGTATTTAGTTTAAACCAATATTTAGTACATAAATACTACGCAATGTGTGGAGCTAGCACCGCGGGTTACAATTTACTTTGAATTGTTTACTTATTGTATGATTTCAAATTGGCTCAAATAAATGCACATGGTCCAAACTTAATTAGGTTAAGGGCATTTTAAGTATTCAAATAATGTTGGTTCATTCATGATAATTAGTTAATGAATATTTGCAACCTAACAAACATTTTCGATTTACTGTTTTGAAGAAACGAAAATTTGACTTGCATTATATGTTTGAACTTGACTTGAGTTTTAATTTAATGACAATTTAGCTTAACAAACATGGCGACATGGCATCATTAGCAAGGGGTTACTGTAGTTTAATTATCCGGGCGTCACACACACTCACTTAGTTTTCAGTTCGAGTTTTCATACATTTATAGCTCTTAGTGCATCTGTTGCATGGCAATCCCTACTTCTCGCATTGACATCAATTGATGGGCATGAATAATAAACCTCTATTATTCTAGCATTTATAATAATTCCCTACTCCACACATGTATTTAAGTTTTCGGTCAATACAATTCTAGCATGAATAATAAACCATTATCATGATTAAGGAAATATAATAATAACCATTTTATTATTGCCTCCAGGTCATATTTTCATCAAATAGAGGATTGTGCAAACCGATGGAACTGTGACTTGACAGGTGCAGATATCTTGAGGTGAACACAATTACTCTAGGAATCACGGTTGTCCATAGAATCTAATGCCTTTGTCCGATCCTCAAACCACGAGGACTTTAATATCTTTGCATTAGCCGCCTCAGGTATGGGACAAGAAGTAGGATGAATGAGTTATCCCAATACAACATACGAAACTCCAGTGATGGTAATCATTACTTGAGTTGTGTATGTTGTATGTAGTATCTATCAAATCGGAGAGTATGTACGCGTAGTATGTAGTACATAAGAATGTTTAGGTAGTATATATATACTAATTTTAGATATTATGTATCGTATTTTGAGTATACTTGTTTTACGTACAAATATATACGTATTTCACAAATATAATAAAAATCATGGGCCAAATGAAACTCACTTTGAAATATCTTATATATAATATACGAACATACTTACAATGATAATGGGACATGTGGGGTAACTACCCCCGGGTGGTAGGATGAATTTTCCATATACCGGGAGGGGTCTAGGGTTTACACATAGATCAGTTACATCTAGGCCTCTAGGGTAATCTAGGGTAAACGACCTATAAGTTTTGGAGTAGGCACCAAGTCTCTGGAAACATCCCATCTTGGCGTTGTAGGCTTCGACGAACATGGCCCACCAATAAATCATCCTCGGAGTCATCGTCCCAACCCTCCTAGTTGGGAGACGATGTGGCAAGCATGTTCTAGTCGAGGACACCATCACTAGCCAACCTAGAGGAGATGGGAACACATGAGGAGTCGGCGACGAATGGACACCATGGTCGGCTCAGGAGCTGACATCGAGAGGGGATCAGAGAATAGGAATGTCTCTCTCTTTGTGTGTGTGTGTGTGTGTGTGTGTGTGTGTGTGAGTGTGTGTGTGTGTGTGTGTGAGAGAGAGAGAGAGATGAACTTATAGGTCATCATATCAGATGTTCCATGTGTCGGGTGCCCATCAACGAACATACCCGAGAGCTAGGGAGGGCCACTTTGGCCCATTGGATGCGCCGGTGGTCGCCAACCGGCGAAGTGAGAGAATGGTCGTTCTCCCCTTGCTGTGTGCACGCGAGGAAGACAGGGACAATGTCATGGACGCGGATGGCTGCGTTCAATGTAAGAGCCGAAGAAGGCGATGGGCAACTGATTGAAGGAGATGGCGGCGACGCGGGGTTGGCTCTGGTAGTGGGGGGGTGGAGAAGGAGCAAGCAGGGTGGATCGAGCATGATATTGCCCTTTATATACCGCTAGGTGAAATGACGAATCTGCCCTAATGGGGCATGTAAATTACTACAAAGGAATGCAATTGAAATTTTATCCAACAACCTAGTTCAATCGCGATGAATATCCAATGACTCATGCGAGATCGGCCAGAGATCGAACGATCATTATCGCAGACAGGTTTCGATCGGATGCCTAGACTATGTGAGAGCTCTATTTTATCCAGGTCTCTACTCTTCGTATTGGCTATTGTGAGACTATAAGCTGACCATTTAGAACATGCAGTAAGGCCAACTCCAGCGCGCAACCCCATCCTGTCCGGGTGCGTCCGTTTGGGGTAGAACGGACAAATAGCACGGCCGAACGCATGACCCCAAACGGACAAATGTCCCGATTCCATCCATTTTCGACCCATCCCCAACCCAAACTTGCACCGAGTTTGGGGTGAAACGGACATCGCACGGACGGGCTCGACGCACACCCTTGCCCCCCTGGCCCGCCTATCGAGGACACTAGTAGTCCCTTCGCTTCCAATGCCTCCACCCCCTCTCCCCGCCCCACCCCGCCGCAGATGCCGCCACTATTCTCCGGTCGCCTCCTCACTGCGCACCCCCCGGTCGTCCATACCAAACCACGTCTCGACATGGCCGCCACCACACCTGCGCTTTCGCCGTAGTTTTGGCCGTCGATTGGAGGAGATTTGGCCATCACCATCGTAACCGGTGGCAGAGGGGATACGACCACCTGTGACGTACTACGGCGGCCACTGCCGTGGGAGTAAGTCTGAAAATAATATAGGGGGTATGTAAGAGGAGGGAAGATCTTAGCTACGGCGAGATTGTGCATGCAAGGTTTACGAGTTCAGGCCCTTCTTGGAGGAAGTAACAGCCCTACAACTCGGTGCCCGGAGGCTGGTCGACTGGATTATGCGTGAGAGTTACAGGGGGTGCGAACCCTTGTGCCAGAGGAGGGGGTTGCTTATATAGAGTGCGCTAGAACCCTAGCCATCCCATGTTACATAGGGTTCAATGTACATTAAGACTGGACGTTACTGGTAACATCAGCTATAAAGAGCTATAAAAAAATCTTTAAGACTACAGATTGAATGCCTGACCGTTGCCATCCTGAGTGACTTTAGGCCTTCAGTATTCCGAGTGATTTCTTATATGGTCAAGTGACTTCATTTTGGGTCGAATGGAATTGGGGTTAGTGAGTGAGGTTTGAGGTCGAGTGGATTGCATCCATTGGCGATCTCAGTCGGTTTCTTATGTTGTATCTTGAATGTCCTTGACTCTAGGGCAGTGTCCTTGGATAAGGCATCTAGGTCAGGCCTATGACCATACCCTAGGTACATGTCATCGTAATTAGCCCCCGAATGGATTGAGGTCCGGGTGAAGAAAAAGTTGAAGTTGATTCCGACCCGATTCCCTATTGTGGAGGTATCTCATCTGAGTCTGTGAATCATGTTGAAGCTTCGATGTTATTTCAGTTGCCTCGATCGATTCAGAGGTCGTCGAGTGAACTCGACTGATAGTCTTCGAGTGTTGATATGGAGCGAAATCTTCGGCACGATTGGTTACTTTGTGGTTTCCAGATCTCACGGGATTCGAAATTTCGGGGAAGTGCGTGGGCCGGGGTGCGCCGCAGTAAATGGAGTGGATAAACAAGGACGCCTCGATCTTTGCGCCACCTTTTCCGCCATGTATCGGGCGAGCGTCTGCTGTGGGATATGATTAGATCACTCGGGCCCACTCATCAGCCAGTCGGAAGCAGCCTCATAAATAGCATCCGGACCAAGGCAAAGCACAGTGCGCTCCAATCGTCCCCTTTCTCCCTTGCTTCCCTATCGCACTCTCCGCCCTCTTCGCCATCTCCGCTCACCCTGAGCAATCCATCGCCACAAGCAAGGACAAGACGGCGACCCTGGAGCGCAAGAAGGCGGCGCCGGTGAAGGGCAAGAAGACGAGTCGGGGATCATCGTCAAGGTCTGGTATGCCGCCTGGTTGGATCCAGGGGGACTGGATCCGCTCCACAATCTGGAAGGAGGACTTGGAGGACATGGCCAGCGGAGGCCTGATCACCCACGGATCTTGGAGGCTGCCGGGGAACGAGACTGAGCCTCAACCACTAGAGGGTGAGTGCGTTCTCCTTGCTACCCACATCGACCGCGGTTTCAGTCTGCCTCCTCATCCTTTTTTCGGAGATTCTTGAACTTTTTTGGTGCCCAACTTCATCATTTCTCCCCCAACACAATCACATACCTCGCTGCATACATTTCTCTGTGTGAAAACTTCTTGGGCTGTCGACCGCATTGGGGCTTGTTCAAGCACATCTTTACTTGCCGTTCTCAGTCTGTGAAGAAGGCAAATCCGACTGACGAGAAGACGCACGTGATCCAAATGTGCGGGGTTTAGGGATTCAGACTAGGGGTAGAAGCACTTTTCCAGCCATGACCCTCCCGACTCAGTTATAGGGTGGCAGTCAACCTGGTTCTACTACCAAGACGTTCCAACTCCCAGTCAGTCGACCCGCCTTCCCCCTTCACCATGGACCGAGTTAGCCAACCCTCTTCGCTTATCGTGACTCCAACAGAGAAGGGAGAGGTGTCCATGCTAGTCGACCGGGTAGTCCAACTGGTTCATGGTGGCATGACTGGCACGGATTTGTTGGAAGTGTTTCTCAGTAGACGCATCCAGCCCCTTCAAGACTGCGATCATCCGATGTGGATGTATTCGGGGCCCAATGACACCGCTCGGGTCGACCAAGAGGAAGTCTCCGAGGAGACGGTGGAGCAGTGGCTGAGCAGCATCACTGGAAATAAAGACAGCCCCAGGGGGTCCAGGAGAGTCGCCCCCTTTGACGCCGAAAATGAGCCGGAAAAGGTCTAACCTTTGTCACCGAGTGTATTTTTATCCTGATTTGCGACAGTCTTTGAGTCTGATTGATGCCTGTTTGACTCTTTGCCTTGTAGATTTATACTGAGATGTACTCGATGCCGAATGGGGAGCAAGTCCAGGAGGGAACGGAGAGCACTGACGAGAGCAGCGAGTGGTAGTCTCTTGACGACCACAAAGACGATAGTGACGACTCGGGCAGAAGTGAGGAGGTTGAATCACCAGCTCGCTCAGAGCGTTGATCCAAGCAGTCTGAGGACCCTACGGGCGAGCATGGCAAGGCAGTGCCTCCCATAGCACAAGATCACAAACGCGCTCGGACTTTGTCTCCGGTGCCTACTGAAAAGGCCGCCAAGCAGCTCAAGACTGCCCCTTCGAAGCCTCGGAAGGCCTTGCCCAAGATCAAAGTGGACTTTCCCGTCACTTCTACGTAAGTATTTTATATATTTTCTCTCTCTTGTGTTGTTTGGAAGCTGTTGCGTGTTTGTCAGCTCATTTTGTTGCTTAATCGAGTGAGTTCTGAAACTTCCAGCGCTACTACTTATGTGACCTCCATGGATATCGACAAGGACCAAGACGATGAGGAGACTAAGGATGCGGCCACTTCTAAAGCAGGTACAACTCCATCATTTTACTCTCATTTTGCCAATTTGTACCGTCGGTCGACTGAACTCTGACGGTCGAGTCCTTTGTAGCACCATCGAATGTCATTGATCTTCCAGATGATGATGAAGATGTGCAAGCAAGGTATCTCAGTCGACACCAGCGCCATAACCAGTCATTCAACAATCGGGAGATCCAATTCAGGCTTCTGTTTCTTTTGCCGATCCTGTGTCGATTGATCGTCCTTCGGCGTCGACTGCCCAAGACCTTTCTCTGTCCATGCAACTCCATACATCAGATCCCATGGCTGCTTCGACTGTTCCACCCACTCCACTTTTTGTTACCCATCATGTCCTAGAGGACCCAGTGAGCGCTGCTAAGGAAGCTATACGCCAAGCAGGCCTTATGATGGAGCGAGTGAAGGTGGTGCATGAGGCTAGCAAGGCTGCCTATGATGCCAGCTCTGCACTTCAAACTAATGTCCAGGTGAGTTGATTTCGACTGATCTTTCAGCTTGATCTTTGCTTTGTTAGGATACGGTACTTGAAAAATGCTCCTTTATTATTCGTAAGATGTCTGTGGATGAACATTTTCCATGAGTCTGCACCTTGCATCTGTTCACCCACTGGGGTGCTTTCACTTTTGCTAAATAGTTCTTCCACTTGAGTCGACTAGATCGTGTCTAGTGTATCCTTGGATCAGTGGGGGCACGCAGAGTGCACCCACTGGGTGTAGTCCCCAAGACCGCTGTCGAATGTTTGATTCGGCGGGGGTCTTTGTCGAATGTTTGTTTGTAATCTTCCACTCGGTCCAGACAGGTCGTACCAAGTGGTATCCGGACCAGTGGGGGCACGCCAAGTGCACCCACTGGGTGTAGTCCCCGAGATCACCGTTGACTGCGGGCAGTCGGCGATGGTCTGAGAATGATTGATGTCTCTCTTCCTTTGTTGGCACTCTGACTGGACGGACCATGTCGAGTGGAAAGTTGAACCAGTGGGGGCACGCCAAGTGCACCCACTGGGTGTAGTCCCCGAGACTACTGTTGAATGTTCGATTCGACAGTAGTCTTAAAATTCTTTTTGCCGAAATGACTTGAACTTGTATCTTATCGCTCGGAAGCAATTGACCTTTGTTCTTGTCGACTGACTTCATCTTACTTGTTGATTGTAGAAATCTTGTGATCTTGTGGTTCAATTTGCTGACTTGGAGCAGAAGCAGATCCAGCTCGATCTTGACTTGAAGTTAGCCAAAGAGAACTTGCAGAAGGTTAGGGATGAAGCGGCTGCCATGGGAGGTAATAAACGGTCGACTGTTTGCCTTGTCTGCTTTTCCTTTCATTCTTTGAATCGAGTGACTCTACTCGAACAGATGTGCGTAATGAAAACAGACAAGTCCAAGCTTGTCTGAAGAATGTTATTTCTTCAGATAAAATGAAGCAAGCTTTGGAGCACAAGGACCTCGACCTTGCAGCGGCGCAGAAGACAGCGTGAGAAAACTAAACTTGCTGACAAGAAGCTAGCTTCAGTCGGCAAGTTGGAGGAGGAAAACGCCAAACTGAAGACTGCCATCAATGAAGCGAACAAAGAAGTCGTGCAGCTGGAGAAGGACAAGGTGACTCTGACTGACAAAGTTGGAGATCTCACTTAGAAGAGAAACGACCTGGAGGCTTATCTGGGAGGGCTCACCAAGAAGATGTTCCTTATGCTCGAAGGTACTTTCTCCT
Organism: Triticum dicoccoides; assembly: GCF_002162155.2. Taxonomy (NCBI): domain Eukaryota; kingdom Viridiplantae; phylum Streptophyta; class Magnoliopsida; order Poales; family Poaceae; genus Triticum; species Triticum dicoccoides. The sequence goes on along the minus strand of NC_041386.1, from coordinate 187,644,350 downwards.
GTTCGACTAATTTGTAACTATTGACTCGTCATGTGATCGACGACTCATTTTTTCCTATGTGTGTGTGTGCAGAAATCTATCAAAACTTCGAGGAAGAGACGGGGCAGATTGAGACGATCCTGGACCCCATAAACTCCCTCATCAAAGATGAAGCTGCTATGAATGTGCTGCAACTGGAATCCCACCTCGCCAGCGTTGTGGAGTATCTCGCCCGACTGAAAGTGGCGATGTCACGGATCGACACAGAACTCTGGCCAAAAGTGACATTCCAAAACGACCTCGAGCCTCTGATGACTCGACTCAATGAAATCCCTGGTCGAGTGCAAGCGTGGAAGAAATCCTCTGCCCGATGTGGTGCTGACGTGGCTCTATCTTTGGTCCGCGTCCATTGCAAAGAATCTAAGGAAGAGAAGCTGGCAGCTATCAAGGTCGCCAATACCAAGAGGCTTCAATTCCAGTCTTTTATGGAGACCTTCATCGAGGCTGCCACCCGCATCGCCGATGAGATCGACATGGATGAATTCGTCGAGCCAGCCAGCCCCCCTCCTGCTGAGGAGTGAACAAACTTGATGCTACACTTTTATTTGCCTCGGAATGTCGAGTGATTTTGTAACCGTTAAACTCCTTCGGGCTTGATGCCCGAGTACTTCCGTTCGCAGTCTTGAACCTTGCCAGATTTTTCTGAACTTGTTTTTCTCTCGAATATGGTTGCTTTGTTTTTACCACTTGCTGAATCGACCTCAAGGCCATTGTACTTGCAGCTCTGATGAGAGGGCCGCGGGCATGAACGCCAAGTGGTGCACACGACCTGCACCTCCTCACCCTTGCAGATTGGGATGGAGCGGATGTTGTACTTGTGGTGTAGCTCCGACGAGAGGGTTGTGGACGTGAGCACCAGGTGCCGCACACGACCTGCACCTCGTCATCCTGACGGATCGGGATGGAGTGGACATTGTACTTGTGGCGCAGCTCCGACGAGAGGGCCGCGACGTGAGCACTAGGTGCCGCACATGACATGCACCTCGTCGTCCTGACGGATCGGGGTGGAGCGGACATTGTACTTATGGCGCAGCTCTGACGAGTGGGAGGATTGCTCTTCACTCGGAGTGGTTTTTTAACTTAGGTGATAATGGGGTCACAGCTAAGCCCCCGAGTGGGAGGATTGCTCTCCACTTGGAGTGGTTTTTTAACTTAGGCGATTACTGGGTCACAGCTAAGCCCTTGAGTAGGAGGATTGCTCTCCACTCGGAGTAGTTTTTTAACTTAGGCAATTACGGGGTCATAGCTATGCCCCCGAGTGGGAGGATTGCTCTCCACTCGGAGTAGTTTTTTTAACTTAGGCGATTACGGGGTCGCGGCTAAGCCCCCGAGTGGGAGGATTGCTCTCCACTCGGAGTAGTTTTTAACTTAGGCGATTACGGGGTCGCAGCTAAGCCCCGAGTGGG